>NC_140988.1:171541510-171978473 GCF_052327205.1 Somniosus microcephalus
CCTGGATCTACTAGAGAGTCGTTCTGTCAGACCTGGGCCCTGACAACAAACCCAAAAAAAACCAAAGTTCTTGTGTTCCAGCAAAGATCCAGACATCAGGGACCCAGAATAAACTTCACACTAGGAGCAAATAAAATCGAACAAACTACAAATTACACATACCTAGGCCTAAAAATCAGTTCTACGGGAAACTTTCATTTGGCTGTGAATGAACTGAAAGAGAAAGCAAGAAGGGCTTTCTATGCCATTAAGAAGTCAATCCAAATTGAAATTCCAATTGTCATTTGGCTCAAAACTTTTAAATCAGTAATTGAACCAATTGCACTCTATGGCAGTGAGGTGTGGGGTCCACTAACACAACAAGAATTCACAAAATGGGACAAACACCCAATTGAGATCCTGCATGCAGAATTCTGTATAAGTATTCCCCGGACTCAGAGGAAAACCACAAACAATGCATGCAGGGCAGAACTAGGCCAATATCCACTGCTAATTAATATCCAAAAACGAGCCATCAAATTTTGGAAACACCTAAAAATAAGCAACCCCCACTGCTATCATTATGAAGCCTTGAAATGCCAAGAGATGATCATAGAGAAGAGTCCCCTCAGTCAACTAGTCCTGGGACTCAGTGAAGTAACTACCAACACTACTAATAATAACCAGCCACAGGACAGTGACATCCTAGCACAGAGAATTCGACCCAACACAATTATCACTAAACAAAAGGAAAAATATTTGACCTATTGGACAGAAACGACAACAACCCAAAACAAACTCGATTGCTATTTGGCCCTAAACAGACAATACACCATGGCTGAATACCTAACCATGGTAAAGGATAGCAAACTGAGAAAAGCCTTGACAATGTACAGACTTAGTGAACATAGCCTGGCCATCGAAAAAGGCAGACACAGGCAGACCTGGCTGCCAAGAGAGGACAGGATATGCTCTCACTGCAGTCAGGGAGTGGTGGAGACAGAGATGCACTTCCTCACAACTTGCGGAAACTATCAGGACATAAGGGAGAATTTCTACCCAAAATTCACAAAAATATGCCCTGAATTCAAAAATCTGAATGACCACCAGAAACTCCCATCTCTATTGGGGGAACAGAGAAAATGTGTAACTATAGCGGCAAACTATGCTACAGCTTGCCACAAGCAGAGGGACAACCAGTGACACATTAAATCTAAGAAAAGATTATTTATATGCATATTATATGTGTGTATATCTGTGTATACATGGGTATACTTGTCTATACACTGTGGCCTAGAAATTTGGTTGGTAGCGCCAGCAATTAGCGCCTAAAGAGCCCGAGAATTGGGGTGTTACCCAATGTTCGGGCGGGCGCAGTGAATATTGCGCCACCTCCCATATTGAATATTGTTTTAGCGCCAGCGCTAACCCTTTGCGCGCGCCCGTGGGCGCAGGCAGATCATGGCGTCATTTCAGTGTGCACCGCCTTTTTGGCGCCCCGGACCGGATATTGTGTGGTGCTCGGAACCTTTGCGCCTAGCGCTGTTAGTGACAGCTCAATGGAATGCTACCATGCCCTTCTCATAGTCGGGGGCGCTATTTAAAGGGGACAGCTCTAGTATAAAAGCTGCAGCCACTTGGCCTGTTCATTGTGATCGTTGCTGGAGAGAGCTGGTGAGCTACTATGGAGCAGATTTTTTGGAATTTAGTCTTAGAATATTGGGACCTTCAAACCTGTCCGGAGCAGCTGGAGCGCTACACCTAACAGCGTTTGGACCGACTGGCATCGGTATGGGAGCTGCTTTGGATGGCAACGTCCTCATGGCCGGACACTGAAGGGGCAGAGAGATGGCGGGAGAGAGGGCCGGGATTGGCCAGAAGGAGGAGGGGCAATGGAGGTCGGCCAGTCCGAGGGTACGCTGCAAGGGTATTCAGGCAGCAGGTCTCATACCTTGCAATGTCAGAGGAGCAGTGTGTGTGAAGGCTCCGATTCGGGAAGGAGGTTGTAACTGAGCTGTGCCACCTGCTTGCTCAGGATCTGCAGCCGCGTCTACGGTGCAGGACCTCTCTGTCGGTGTCCGTTAAAGTGACTGTTGCCCTCAATTTCTATGCCACTGGATCCTTTCAGGCAGCCACTGGAGACATTGCGAATATCTCTCAGTTTGCAGTCCATTGTTGCATCCGGCAAGTTACAGCTGCCCTTTATAGACGAAGGCGTCAATTCATCAACTTCCCTCTGAGCCTGGAGAAGCAGGCGGAGCGCGCGCAGGGCTTCGCTGCTATTGCGGACTTCCCCATGGTGCAGGGGGCGATTGATTGCACACACGTGGCTTTGCGGGCGCCATTGCTCAATCCAGAGGACTTCCGCAACCGCAAGGGGTTCCACTCCCTCAATGTGCAGCTGGTCTGTGACCACCGCCAAATGATCATGGCAGTCAACGCCCAATTCCCAGGGAGCCGCCACGATGCCTTCATCCTGCGGCAGACCTCAGTTTGTGACCTTTTTGAGGGGCCGGCTCGCCCACGAGGCTGACTTCTTGGGGACAAGGGCTATCCTCTCTGCCCATGGCTCATGACACCACTCCGTTTGGCCGCCACCCCAGCAGAAGAGCTGTACAACAGCAGCCATCAGGCGACCAGGAACATTGTAGAGCACACTATTGGTGTGCTCAAACAGCGTTTCCACTGTCTGGACCATTCGGGGGGAGCCCTGCAGTACTCGCCGGAGCAAGTGGGTCACATTGTCGTCGTCTGCTGCATGCTCCACAACTTGGTGATTCGACGCACCCAGCCAGTGCCAGCTGTCCCTCAAGGTCCAGCAGAGCAGGCGGAGGAGGAGGACGAGCAGGCGGATGAGGAGGAGGAGGAGGAGGAGGAAGATGGGAGGGCTCCTGCAAGTGAAAGGGCCATCCGTCAGAGGCTCATCAGGACTCGGTTCCAGGCCCCTCTGGCGGAATGATGGGTGTCATTCGTCCTGCGCACTGCGGATCTTTGAAAGGCTCCGAAGGCCAGCATGACTGTAAATAGTTACGTGTACCATTGCAAATTAAAACTTTTCTTTATTGTCACAAAAGTCCTTCCTTCCAGCATAACAACGTCATGTCAACAGAAACCATAACTAACAAAATAACAGTTAACTCTTCGGCAAAGCCGCAAAACTAAACAAACCATTTCCAACAATCACAACAGGTGAGGGAGTCCTTCAATTTGGCCAAAGAAACATCTCTGCACCTCTCTCTACTGCTGGCCCCTTGATGGAGAACGACTTCTCTTTCACGGTCGGCCCCTTCCCTCCCTGCTGCTCCTACGTAATTGAACCCCAGTGGCGGAGTCAAGGCTGGCGGAAGCCTGCTGACTGTGTGGAAGCGCAGAAGCCCCTGAGGGACGGCCTGGCCGACCTCTGGTCTTGGAGGGTGCGGACGCAGGCTGTTTGATCTGAGCATGGCTGGAAGCAGTGTGCCCTGCAGGTGGTGGCAGCTGCACTGCAGACGTACCAGCGGTGGCATGAGCAATGGTCACCTGCCGAGAGAGGACACCTGCACCATGGTCGGATGACACACTGGCTCTCTGAGGGGACCGGTTCGGCTCAACTGCCACAATCGCCTGCTCTACTGATTCCTGGCCTTGCATGGCACTGGAAGGGCCCAGGGTGATCCTAGCTGATGCAGATAGGGTGGCTGCAGTGAGAGTTCACGTTGCCTCAATCTGGGTGTGGATGAGGCCAGCAAGTGACTGCGTGGCAGCAGTGAGGACCTGTGTGGCAGGTGCCAGTGCTTCGGAGAAGCCCTGGACAGTTCTTTCCATTGCTTCGGACAAGGCCGGAGCAGTCCATTCCACTGCCTCGGACAAGCCCTGGACAGACCTTTCAAGGGATTGTCCGAGGCTCTGAACAGTCCTTTCCATTGCAGCCTCGAAGCCCTGGACAGTCCTCTCCATAGCAGCCTCGAAGCCCTGGACAGTCCTCTCCATTGCTGCCCCGAAGCCCTGGACAGTCCTCTCCATTGCTGCCCCGAAGCCCTGGACAGTCCTCTCCATTGCTGCTCCAAAGTTCAACACACCCTTTGCCAGTGTTTCTATCGACTGAGGCATCCTCCCCACTGCAGCCATCAGCTCAGTGTGCCTGAGCCGGGCCTGGGTGCTCATTTCAGCAAGGCTATGCACCTCCTCTGCACTCTGTGCAGCAGTCATCACTCCCTGCCTTGCCCTCCGGGGAGCCGGTGGCCGAACTTGCCTACCCCCCCCCCCCCCCGCGCTGCTGCATGCCGCTTGTTCCGGCAACTGGCTCATCAGCAGAGCGCCACACCCCCCTCCCCTCCAGGGAACTACTATCCCCAGTCTGCAGATGTGTACGCTCCCCTGAAGTTGGAACGGATGCTCCGGCTTCCTCCTGATCCTCGTCTCCGGAGGCACTGGCACTGGCAGCTTCAGGGCGCAGATCCCGAGTTGGTGATGCAGCATCTGAAAGCAGGGAGGTGGAAGAGTGGCTTTAGCAAAAGATCAGGTTGGCGGCAAGGCATGCCAGATTGCGGCAAGGCTCTGACATGTCTGCACACTGAGAAAGCATGCTGGCGGGGGGACCAAGTGGAAGGAGACAGCTGAAAAAGGTGAGAGCCTTACCCTCGCTGTCGAGAAGGGGGTCGGCAGCTGCAGTGGTAACAGGACCACTCAGACGTCCTCCAAGAATCTGGTGCACTCTCTCCTCGAGTTCCGTGAGAGTGACCACTTGTGGAGGTCCGCCATCGGTTCGACGCTGGTGCTTTCGGATCGTCGCCAGCTTGGACTGCAGGGGAAAGAAGGGGAAGCTCTGTTACATGATGCCTTGAGAGAGCATCTCATGCCCCCCATGGTGCAAGAGCCCTTACATGATGCCTTGAGAGGGCATCTCATGCCCCCCATGGTGCAAGAGCCCTTACATGATGCCTTGAGAGAGCATCTCATGCCCCCCATGGTGCAAGAGCCCTTACATGATGCCTTGAGAGAGCATCTCATGCCCCCCATGGTGCAAGAGCCCTTACATGATGCCTTGAGAGAGCATCTCATGCCCCCCATGGTGCAAGAGCCTTTACATGATGCCTTGAGAGAGCATCTCATGCCCCCCATGGTGCAAGAGCCCTTACATGATGCCTTGAGAGAGCATCTCATGCCCCCCCATGGTGCAAGAGCCCTTACATGATTGGCCATGATAAAAATTGACCCTTAGTGTTAGGGGGATTAAATACGTGGGGTTACGGGGATAGGGCTTGGGTGGGATGGCTGTCGGTGTAGGGACCGGGTGCTAGGGTTTGGATGATCAGCCATGATCTCGTTGAATGGCGGAGCAGGCTCGAAGGGCCGAATGGCCTACTCCTGCTCCTATCTTCTATGTTTCTATGATGCCTTGAGTCAAATGTCCATGTGTGTGCCCAGAAAGGGCCATGGGTGCTTGCTGACAGATAGCCATTAGGGCATCATGGCAACAGGGTGCGCGAAGTCAGGTGCAGATGGAGGGAATCAGAAGTTTGCATAAACAACACTCACCCTGACGACCCGAGTGAGGTCGTTAAATTTCTTCCTGCACTGAACAGGGCTCCTGGTCGCCATGCTGCTGGAGTTGACCCTCTGAGAAACATCCCTCCAAGCTCGGTGGTAATTATTTTGATTCGGCCTTCTGCCATTGTCAGGATACAGAACATCTTGACGGTGCTCCATTGCGGACACCAACTCCTCCAGAGCCTCAGTGCTGAAGCGCTCTGCTCTCTGTCTCACCTTCTCCATCCTGACCAAGTTTTTTGCACCAGAGAAGGAAGAGCACCGTTTCTGAGGCCTACAGGGCATTGAGTGTGGAAGCTGAGGCTGACTGACCCACCCCTTTAAGAGCCGGCCGGTGTCTGGAAGTCTCGTGGTTAGCGGTAATTGAGATCACCTGCGCTGCGCCCATCCGCGCCGATATTGGGTAGCGCCGGAAGTTTTGCGCCTTAGGAGGCCCGTGCAACGTCTGAATTCGCGCCTCAATCCCCTTTGGGGGCGATGCGACCCAATATCGCGCCAGGCGGCGATAAGTTTCATCTGGCTATAAACTTTGCGCAGCGCCAGTTCTAACGCCTCAAGCTGGGCTATACCCAATTTCTAGGCCTGTATGTCTAGATCGGGGTTTATTTGGTCAATCATACATGTATTTCTGTGCTTTGGCAACATAAGATGTATCTTGTCATGCCAATAAAGCAATTTGAATTGAAAAATTGAAAATTGAGAGAGAGGAGCTAGAGCTGCGGCCAGAGTGTTTCATGCATTTCTAGTTATCTCAATTGGTTGCATTTTTAATCGTGGTTCCTGTCTTCCAAGTTTAACAGAGACCATTTGACCAGCAGATGTTTCTTTTACTTGATGTGGCCTTTTCAAAGGCACTTGGTTCTTTTAATGATTGCGTTTCCGTTTTACGTGTTAGTTTGTAACACCTTAAACTGGGCCTTCTCATTGTGTTGGTTGCAAACCGTACACCTTTCAGAAGCACCAATGGTTTGCCTCAATCTTTCATTGTTTTGGTATTTTTAACTAATTCCCGTTTCAAAGCTCGTTTACAACTTTGTTATTAACTGATCTTTCTCTCAGGAGCCTGTATTCTGTTTACAGCCGGTGTCTCCGAGGCTTTAGACTTTTAAACCCAGTATATTCTGTAATATCAGTACAGGAAACTTTGTGCTATCCAGCACTGAGCTGTTGCCGTCCCATCAAAACTGCCGGACAAACCAGTGCTAATGTTGAAACATACGGAGATTTTGAGCTCTGTATCTGGCAACAAACCCTTAGCAACAGCTTCTAAACAGTTGGCCGTACCTTGCAAGCATCTCTGTAGCTTAGCAACAGCGAGACCGTGCAGAGCCTGACTGGTGAAAAAAAAGCAACGAAAAGAAAAAAAAACTAACGAAATGGCTCCTGATTTTTGCCGGTGGCTCGTGCATTCCGGACAGTTAACCTCCGGATAAACCAAAGTTTCCTGTATTCTGTTCATATTATGGTGTATCTTTCTGAAATATGGCGTATTCCCTCACAGAATGTCAAGGCCTTGGAGAGGGTGCAGAAGAGATTTATTAGAATGGTACTAGGGATGAATGACTTCAGTTAGATGGAGAGATTGGGGAAGCTGGGGTTGTTCTCCTTAGAGCAGAGAAGGTTAAGGTGAGATTTGATAGGTGTTCAATATCATGAACGGTTTTGATAGAGTAGATAAGGAGAAACTGTTTCCAGTGGTGGAAGGGTCAGTAACCAGAGGACACAAATTTAAGCTGATTATCAAAAGAATCAGAGGTGCCGTGAGGAATATATATATATTTTTTTTATATAAACATAGCGAGTTGTGATCTGGAATGCACTGCCTGAAAGGGTGGTGGTAGCAGATTGAATAATAACTTTCAAAGGGCAACTGGATAAATACTTGAAGGGAAATAAATTAGAGGGCTATGGGGAAAAAGCAGGGGAGTGGAACTAGCTCTTTCAAAGAGCTGGAACAGGCACAATGGGCCAAATGGCCTCCTTCTGTGCTGCATCATTCTATGATTCTATAATTATACCATGTTTTATAGCATCAACATTTACTGTGATTGTTGGAGATACAAGACTCTCGGAGCTAATAACCTCCTTAATAGACCTCTTGCTAGCATGCTTGCAAGCATAATATTTCAGAGGGATAGTACAAGATTAAATTAAATAGCAGAATGCAGGGTTCTTAATGATCCATATATAATTAATTTGACTTTATTACATACAAAAAAATCTTAGTATGTTTTCTTTTAGTGAGCTGGATGTTTTAATAAAACTAGTGTAGTGGAAATACCTGTGCATAATGCCCAGGTAGAATGATAAGTGGGAGAATGCAGAGAGATAGAGAGAGAGAGAGAGAGAGAGACTGACAAGAAAGACATGAAAGAGAATAGTAGCAGTTAGAACTAGAGCATGATGTACAAGAGTAGAATCAAAATCACCCAATTAGAATGCAGTGCACTCACTATTTCATTCTTGTACACTGCGACTCACCATCCTATCTTAATGCATTCTACTTCAAACTCTCTCATGCTAGATTTATATCAAACAAAATCATTGATCTTTTCCTCCTTTTGAGTGCAAAAAAAAATCCTGATATAGCCTTTCTGCATATGCAATATTTAAAGATGCAGCACATTAAAGGCATGGAGATCCTGTAATTAAATTCAATGTTGCTCTCAAGGTCACAGTAATTTTTACATTTCCATTGGCTTTGTTAGTGCTATAAGTGTGCAAATTAATCCAACCAAAAACAAGGCGAGTTCAAGAAGTCTTCCATTTCCTTTATATGGTGATATTGTCCCATATTGGCACTGAATTCTTCAATCATTACAAAGTAAAAGGAACACTAAATGAAAGAACTTGCATTTACTTAGCGCCTTTCATCACCTCAAAATATCCTAAAATACAGTACTTTACAGCCAATTAAGTACTTTTGAAATGTAGTCACTTTTGTAACAGAACAGTCCATTTGTGAACAGAAAACACCCACAAACAGCAATGAGATAAATGACCAGATAATGTGTTACGGTGATGTTGATTGAGGAATTAATGTTGACTAGGACAGCAAGAGACCTCCCTTTCTCTTCCAATAGTGCCATGGGATCTTTGATGTCCACCTGAGGGGGGAGACGGGGCCTCGATTTAAGGAGGGTGCAGTAAATGCTTGGACTGAGCACTCATCATTTGTTTTCTACTAACCTAGTAAAATAGCATGTTATTCAGGTCACGTGGATTTATTCCTCAACTTTGGAAAAGTTCAAATAAAAGTAACTAAATGGGAGAAAAGTAAGAAAGCTGAAAATATGCTGAGGATTGAATTTAAGGCAAGGCCACAAAATATTCTACATGGAAGGGAACACATTAGCAAACAAAGATCATTCAACAACAAAAAGGCCACTTTAACCTTGAACACAAATACAATTCCACCCTTTAATAAATAAGAAAAGCATTTATATGGCACCTGTCACAACCACCGGACGTCTCAAAGCGCTTTACAGCCAATGAAGTACTTGTTCAAGTGTAGTCACCTTTGTAATGTGGGAAACACGGCAGCCAATTTGCACGCAGCAAACTCCCACAAACAGCAATGTGATAATGACCAGATAATCTGTTTTTGTTATGTTGGTTGAGGGATAAATATTGGCCAGGACACCGGGGATAACTCCTGCTCTTCTTCGAAATAGTGCCATGGGATCTTTTACAACCACCCGAGCGCGCAGTCAGGGCCTCGGTTTAACATCTCATCCGAAAGATGGCACCTCCGACAGTGCAGCACTCCCTCAGCACTGCACTGTCAGCCTAGCTTTGTGTGTGCAAGTCCCTGGAGTGAGACTTGAACCCACAACCTTCTGACTCAGAGGCGAGTGTGCGACCAACTGAGCCACAGCTGACACTTAGGCCTTGAAATGATAGCCAATAAAAAAAAATCCACCTGGGTAATTGGGAATTTAATGGGACAGACACCAGTTCTGCCAGGATTCCATCCAGTTGACAATGGCTCTTTAAATTCTAGTATGGGAGCCATGCACTGATCTACAAAGACCAGAAACTTTTATTAGGGAAAGATAGTCAATCTCAGATAGGATCCATTACCTACCCCAAGGGTCCACTGGGAGCAGAAAACTGAGCAGCAAAGTTCTTTAAGGGCCCTTGCTAGGCCTCTGTCATCAAGGCACTACAGTACTGCTCCAAAATTCCAAACAGCGGTTCAGCTTGATGCACCTACCCGGTTCCCAAAATTTGATATGGATCAGGTTTCTTTAGGCATGGGCTTCTGCCTCTGCACTTGTACCAATGGAGTGGAACCCCAGGAATTTCAGAGCCTAGTATTTAAATTATGTTTTATTTTTTATAAATGGAATCAGTATGAGCATTACTACTTAAAATTAACTCAATGTCCAAAACCCCAAAATGTTACAATAACCATTTAAAAACAAGCAAATCCTACATTCATTTTGTTGTCTCTGAAACATTCTGTTAGCAGAATGTGCTGCATTTCAGCCACCAGAACATTCATGTTTCTCAAAACATGCTGAGACATTCAATTTGTCTAGATCCCTTTAAATGCCATGAATCTCCCTTACACAACTCAACTGGCTTCATTGTTTGATGCTAATCAACATAATATAACAAGGACTCTTGCCTACATCATTTATAAATAAAGAGCAGAGAATCAGCACAGACTCGTGTGAAGCTCTTAAGTCATTGGACCCCATTAAGCTTTCTCCATTTACAGTCACTATTGTTGAGCCAATTTTTAAAATCTATATAATTTTATATTTGGAAAAAAAAGTAAATGCCTTCTGAAAAACTACTGAAACTATATCCACTGGTTATCTTCACCTGATAGTTTTGTCACCTCCTCCTCAAAAGAACTTCATGAGGTAGGATCCTTTGCTTCTACCATCATTCTTTATAGCCTCTATGTTCTTTAGATGAACATTAATTACATTATAGAAAATGCTTTATCCTTACTACTATGTTTAGATAGCTGGTATATAATTTCACAATCCACATCATTTTTTAAAATTCACCCATTCATTCATTCTGGAGGTACACCCTCCTATTTACAGTGCTCTTTTAAAAAGTCCTACTTGGACAGTTGCAACTCAAGTTTCCTATTTTAAAATCACACCTTAGGCACATTTATATTTCACAATTGAGAGATTGTTCATCTAAAGTTAAAAAAAAACAATTTGACAGCTCAGTAGAAAACCAGGATCAGCCTATTATTACTGCAACCATTTCAGTCTGGAGGAACTGCTGTGCCACCCTGATGATCTCATTGGTCCCACCACCCTTTTCCAAGCTGGTACAATGGCAACTCCCAGGAGGATTCATCTCAGGCAAATTGACAGCCGGTCAGAAGAAAGGGGTCTTTAAATTCGGCCTCCACCAGAACCAAATTATGCCAAAGCAATTTCCAGATTTTTTTAAATGTATGTGTTCTTGGGGTGTGCCAAGCTCCCCTTCAAATCTGCCATCTTCACACCTCTCCTAAAAAAAAAACACCCTTGACCCCTCTGTCATTGCAAACTAACCCATCTCCAACTTTCCTTTCCCCTCCAAAGTCCTTGAATGTGTTGTCACCTCCCAAATCATGCCCATCTATCACCCAACTCCATGCTTCAACTCCTCCAATCAGGTTTCTGCCACAGCACTGTAACTCCCTTCAAAGTCACAAATGACATCATATGTGACTGTGACCATGGTGAACTATCCCTCCTCATCCTTCTCACCCTACCTGCAGCCTTTGACACGGTTGACCACACCATCCTCCTCCAACGCCGCTCTTCCATTTTCCAGCTGGGTAAGACTGCCTTTGCCTGGTTCCATTCCTATCTATCCAGTTGTAGCCAGAGAATCACTTGCAATGGCTTCTCTTCCCACTCCCGCACTGTTACCTCCGAGTCCCCAAGGATCTATCTTTGGCCCCCCCTCCTATTTCTCATCTACATGCTGCCCCTCGGCGACATCATCCAAAAACAGAACATCAGGTTCCATATGTGCGTTGATGACGCCCAGCTCTACCACACCACCACCTCTCTCGACCCATACGCTGTCTCTGATTTGTCCCGCTGCTCGTCCAACATCCAGTATTGGATGAGCAGAAATTTCCTCCAATTAAATATTGGGATGACCGAAACCATTGTTCTTAGTCTCCTCCACAAACTCCGTTCCTCTCCCTGGTCACTGTCTGAGGCTGAACCAGACCATTCGCAACCTTGGCATCCTAATTGATCTTGAGCCAAGCTTACGATCCCATATCCTCTCCATCACCAAGACCACCTACTTCCACCTCCGTATCATCCATCTCCTACCCTATTTCAGCTCATCTACTGCTGAAACCCTCATTCATGCATTTGTTACCTCTAGACTCGACTATTCAAATGCTCTCCTGGCCAGCCTCCCACCTTGCACCCTCCGTAAGCTTGAGCTCATCCAAACTCTGCTGCCCGATCCTAACTCGCACTAAGACCCATTCACCCATCACCCCTGTGCTTACTGACCTACATTGACTCCCGGTCCGGCAACACCGCGATTTAAAAATGCTCATTCTTGTTTTCAAATCTTTCCATGGCCTCGCCCCTCCCCATCTCTGGAACCTCCTCCAGCCCTACAACCCTCCAAGATCTCTGCGCCGTTCCAATTCTGGCCTTTTGCGCCAATTTTAATTGCTCCACCATTGGTGGTCGTGTCTTCAACTGCCTCAGTCCTAAGCCCAGGAAGTCTCTCCCTAAACCTCTCTAGTGCTCTCTACTCCTTTAAATATACCTTTGGTCACCTGTCCAATATCTCCTTATGTGGCTCAGTGTCAAATTTTGTTTGATAATTGCTCCTGTGAAGCACCTTAGTATGTTGCTGCATTAAAACTCTAAATAAATGCAATTTGTTGTTGTTGCAAGCTGGCAAAACAGTATTTATTGCCCATGCCTTGTTGCTGAGAAAACCTTCTTAGCAATTTCTTTTACCATATAGAGTTGTTTGCTAGGCCATGTTAGAAGGCATTGAAAGTCAACTGTGCAGTGAAGGACTGGAATCATGTCATGTGTAGGTCAGACTGAGTGAGGGTGGCAGGTTTTCTTCTCTATGGGAATTAGTGAACCACAGGTTTTTACAACAAAACATCATCATTTATAAATAAATAGCAAAGAATTAGCTTTCGTTGTAATTTTCCCTGGTTCTAGTCAAGAAACTACCAGATTTATTGAATACAATTTCCCAACCTAGCATCGGGGAATTTGAATTCAGTCTCTAGGCTACTAATAGAGTACAATAACGACTAGGCTACCATATCCAAATGAAGTACTAGAGGCCTTCAAAACCTCAGAGCTCAGAGTGTGCCAAATTCCCCCAGAGCTTTCTCCACTCCAACAATTAAACAAATTTTCAAAAAAGCTGACAACTCAAAAAAAGTGTACAACTGAAAAACAGCTATGAACAAATGCCTATAACCAAGGCACTGAATGTTAAATTCCTTTCTATCATATTGAATTTCAGAATGTTCTTTCTTTATTAGTACCTTTATGGCGGTCACGTGGAATAGAGCAATCGTGACTTGGTAACAGCAGATTGGGAACTGATGCACAAAGTAACATGGAGAGGTGGATCTATGTTTAGTACAGTTATTCGTAATGGTGGTTTATTCGTTCAGACTGATGAAAAAATCTGCTTGATGCAGTGGCTAGTTCTCTACCTCTTGTGGTCCCTGCTCCTGCTCTCAGACAGACATATAGCTCAGTGCAAAATAAGCAGAATATTGTAAAAAGAGGAAATGCTGGACATACTCAGCAAGTCAGGCAGCATCTGAAATGTTAACTCAGTTTCTCTTTCCACAGATGCTGCTTGTCCTGCTGACTGAGTATTTCCAGCATTTTCTGTTTTTATTTCAGATTTCCAGCATCCGCAGTATTTTGCTTCTGTAAGCAGAATAGTGATTTTTTGAAGTCACCCAGCACTTTTTTCCTCACAAAAATCAGGAAATCTTATATCTGCTGCACAAAGTCAGTTAAGCTTGAGCAGGAGCAGGTGCCATGACAGGTAAGGAACTACTGGGCTGGGACTTCTCCGATGAGTAGAATTCCTATGCACCATGGTTGAACCTTCCTTTTTTCTCTTGAGTCTTCCACTTATTGGAATTTTCAGTTTGTCAAGTGTCTTCGTGGATTACAGCAACTGGAAGAAAGCCACAAACACATACATCTGGAATTGGCCTAACAGCATCACTAATCCACAACTAAAAGTAACTTGAGATCATAGAATCATAGAATGGTTACAGCACAGAAGGAGGCCATTCAGCCCGTCAAGTCCGTGCCAGCTCTCTGCAAGAGCACTTCAGCTAGTTCCACTCCCCTGCAAATTTTTTTCCCCTTCAGGCACTTATCCAATTCCCTTTTGAAAGCTATGATTGAGTCTGCCCCCACCACCCTTTCAGGCAGTGCATTCCAGATCCTAACCATTCACTGCATAAAACAGTTTTTCCTCATGTTGCCTTTGGTTCTTCTGCCAATCACCTTAAATCTGTGTCCTCTGGTTCTCGACCCTTATGCCAATAGGAACAGTTTCTCTCTATCTACTGTCTAGACCCTTCCTGATTTTGAATACCTCTATCAAATCTCCTCTCAACCTTCTCTGCTCTAAAGAAGAACAACCCCAGCATCTCCATTCTATCCACGTAACTGAAGTCTCTCATCCCTGGAATCATTCTTGTAAATCTTTTCTGCACCTCTAAGGCCTTCACATCCTTCCTAAAGTGCAGTGCCCAGAATTGGACATAGTACTCCAGCTGAGGCTGAACCAGTGTTTTATACAGGCTCATCAGAATTTCCACACTTTTGTACTCTACACCTCTATTCATGAAGCCCAGGACCCCTTAAGCTTTTTTTAAACTGCTTTCTCAACCTGCCCTGCCACCTTCAACTATTGTGCACATATACCCCTGGGTCTCTGTTCATGCACCCCCTTTAGAATTGTACCCGTAGTTTATATTGCCCCTCCTCATTCTTCCTAGCAAAATGCCTCACTTCACACTTTTCTGCATTAAATTTCATCTGCCATGTGTCCACCCATTCCACCAGCCTGTCTATATCTTCTTGAAGTCTATCACTAGCCTCCTCACTGTTCACTATACTTCCAAGTTTTGTCTCATCTGCAAATTTTGAAATTGTGCACTGTACACCCAAGTCTAAGTCATATTATATATATATATATGGGGAACACAACTGTATAACTTCCTCCAGTCCGAAAAACAACCGTTCACCACTACTCTGTCACTTAGCCAATTTTGTATCCATGCTGCCACTGTCCCTTTTATTCCATGGGTTTCAACTTTGCTGGCAAGCCCATTATGTGGCACTTTATCAAACGCCTTTTGGAAGTCCATGTACACCACGTCAACCACATTGCCCTCATCAACCCTCTGTTACCTCTCAAAAAACTTAGCTAAACACAATTTGCCTTTAACAAATCCATGCTGGCTTTCCTTAATTAATCCACACTTGTCCAAGTGACTGTTAATTTTGCCCCTGATCACGGTTTCTAAAAGCTTCCCCACTACCGAGGTTAAACTGACTGGCCTGTAGTTGCTGGGTTTATCTTTACACCCTTTTTTGAACGAGGGTGTAACATTTACAGTTCTCCAATCCTCTGGCACCACCCCCGTATCCAAGGAGGATTAGAAGATTATGGCCAGTACTGTAAAGTCTGTGGGTTGTTTAGTTAATTAATACACAGACTACCAGAGTAACTTAAAACAGGACTTTACTATTCGAAGGTCAGGGCGAATCTGCCCAATAAATCCTGACACAGCACTTATATACCGGTGTGGTCACCGTCGGTATTACAGTATACAGAAGCCAACAAAGTAGTGCAACACCTAAAGTAGTTCTCTTAAAGGTGGATGGTTACATACAATAGTTCTCTTAAAGGTAGACGGGTACATACACTACAATCCTCCCTTTTTAGCTTACAACATACTGATTCCCCATTAAACATACATTATAACATATATACAACTTTATGCAAGACAGTTCACAGATTCAGTCTCTCTGGAGGTTTCCGGACTCTGTCCGGATAACGCCTCGGTGGTGTCGTAACTCCCGGCGGGGTAGTAGGTGCTTCTGGCAAGGTCGATTCGGCTTGAAGGACAGTGTCAGGTTCATCTGATTCCAGTATTACCAGATCGGAGGTAGGTGTTCTGGGTATCTCTGTCTCAACATTAACCGTGTAAGGTGGTGGAGTAGGTTGGCCATTTGTGGCTGACCCTATGATCTGGTCAACATGGCGCCTTATTATACTGTCCCCAATGTCCACCGTATACATCAACGGCCCTAGCCTTTTTCCAATAGTTCCAGGCTGCCATTTCTCGGTACGGTAGTCCCGGGCCAAAACTTGTTGACCTATCTGAAAAGATCTAGTTGGCCTTTCATTCATGCCCTGGAATTGCCGGTTCTCTACGTCCCTTCTGATGTTTGGCTTAAGCAAATCCAGCCGGCATCTTAGTCGTCTATTAAAAAACATCATGGCGGGAGTTTGATTTGTGACCGCATGTGTTGCATTCCTGTACGCCAACAAGAAGCTATCCACCTTATGTTGTAAGTTAATGGCTTCATTACCCATGGCCTTTATGGCCTTCTTGAAGGTCTGGACAAACCTTTCAGCCAATCCATTGGAGGCGGGATGGTATGGGGCTGACGTGTAGTGCTTAACCCCATTGCTCTTTAAGAATTTCTTGAATTCTTCGGACACAAATTGCGGTCCATTATCAGAACAGATCTGTTCCGGCAGCCCATTCCTAGCAAACATGGTCCTTAACACTGTGATGGTTTTTTCCGTGGTGGTGGTGGACATCTTTATTACCTCCGGCCACTTGGAGTGTGCATCCACCGCTATTAGAAACATTGAGTCCATAAATGGACCAGCAAAGTCGATGTGTACCCTTTGCCAAGGAGAGGAGGGCCACTCCCATGGATGCAGAGGAGCCTGTGGTGGCGCGTTTTGGACCTTCTGGCATCCTAGACAGCTCTTAGTGATTTCTTCGATGTCCCCATCAATGCCTGGCCACCACACAAACGCTCTTGCTAGGTTCTTCATTTTCACTCCACCCAGATGTCCCTCGTGCAGCTCCTTTAACACCTTCTGTTGAAGTTTGGGTGGAATCACCACTCTAGATCCACACATCAGGGTTCCTCGACACACTGACAGCTGTTCTTTTCTCTGCGAAAATGCTGGCAGCGTTGGTTCGCCCTGTGCTGGCCATCCCTCCACCGTTAAATCATAGACTCGTGAGAGAGTCGGGTCATTTCTTGTTTCGTTTTCGATCATCGAATTTGTTACTGGTAGACATTCCACTATGGATGAGTGGAACATCTCTACCGGGTCCACTGTAGTCGCTTCTTCTACTATCGGCAATGGCAAGCGCGATAACCCATCAGCATTTCCATGCTGTTTGGACCTTTTGTATTCGATGTCATATTGGTGTGCCCCAAGTAACACGGACCACCTCTGTAACCTTTGTGCTGTCATGGTGGAAACGGCCTTGTTAGGGTTGAATATGGACACCAACGGCTGGTGGTCTGTCAGTAATGTGAACTTCTTGCCCTGCAGGTAATGATTGAATTTCTTTACGCCCCACACAAGGCTGAGGGCCTCCCTATCTATTTGAGCATAATTTCGCTCCGCGGAGGTCAATGATCGGGACGCGAATGCCACTGGCCTTTCCGAGCCATTTGGTAACTTGTGTGAAAGTACTGCTCCAATTCCATAGGGGGAAGCATCACAAGCTAGACGAAGAGGTAACATTGGGTTGAAATGAGCCAACACTTCTTCAGAGGTAATCAACGCCTTGCTTCTGCGAAAGGCCTTTTTACATTCCTCACTCCACTTCCATGGTACTTCTTTCCGCAACAGAGCATTCAGCGGATGCAGCACCGTGGATAGATTCGGCAGAAATTTGTGATAATAATTAATCAACCCCAAGAATGATCTTAACTGTGATACGTTTTCCAGAGCGGGGGCCTTCACGACAGCTTCTATCTTGTCAGGTGACTTGTGCAGCCCCTCTCGGTCAATGACATGACCGCAGTACGAGATCCGTTTTTGGAAGAACTCACATTTCTTGCGATTAACTCGAAGGCCATATTCCTTCAACCTAGGTGAGCACCAGTTTCAAATTTGTGAGGTGTTCTTCCTCGTCTTCTCCCGTAATCAGGATATCGTCTAAGTAACACTGCGTGCTTGGAATTCCTTGTAATACCTGCTCCATGGCCCTCTGCCAAATTGCTGGAGCCGAAGCTACCCCAAAAACCAGTCTATTATAACGATACAAGCCTCTGTGTGTGTTGATGGTGAGGTACTGATGCGACTCTTCCTCGACTTCCATTTGTAAGTATGCCTGTGCCAGGTCTATCTTGGTGAAGTGTTTCCCTCCAGCCAACGAAGCAAAGATGTCTTCAATCCGCGGAAGCGGGTATTGTACCGTGTGAAGCACCGGATTCACTGTGATCTTGAAGTCTCCGCAGATGCGGACCTTCCCTGGTCCCCCTGGTTTGTTACTTAGTGAAGACTTCATGACGGGAACAATGGGCGTGGCCCACTCACTCCAGTCCACTTTTGACAGTACCCCTGATCGTTCAAGTTCTTCCAGTTCTGCCTCCACAGCAGGTCGTATCGCGTAAGGTACCGATCTGGCTTTGAAAAATTTTGGGCTTGCATGTTCTGCAATCTTAACCTTTGCTTTAATTCCTCGCAGTGTTCCCAGTCCTTGCTGGAATACCTCTTTAGCTTCGTCCAATATTCTGGACAACCGTTCAGGTTTGACATCTTCTTCCTTTCCGGAATCTACCGTCATGGTGTTTAGTGAATGCCAGTCTACCTTTATTTTCCTGATCCACTCCCGTCCCAGAAGTGGTGGACCTCCCTCAGGCAACACATACAGGTCCATCCTTTGGTGATCTTTGTCCTTGTATCTCACCTTGACTTCTATCTTTCCGATGGGGTATACTTTGTGCCCCGTGTATGTCTGCAATACTAGTTCCGTATCCCGTAGGGGAATATGCTTGAATAACTTTTTATAATCATGCTTATTCATGACCGTCAACGCCGATCCGGTGTCCACTTCCATTTTCACTTGGACTTTTGCAATCTGTAGTGTGATCCAGATAGCTTGTCGGTCAGCTTCATTACTCACATTGTGAATTCTCAGACTATCCAGTTCCTTGCAGTTGGAGTGTGAGTCCGAATTCTGTTCTTCCGGACTCTTCCTAGTCACCTCATGTACCTTCCTGTACCTCTTTTGTGGTGACTCATTATTGTTGGTCTTCTTTCCTGACCGGCATACCTTAGCTATGTGACCGAGCTTGCCACATTTCCTACATTCCTGGTTTTTAAACCAGCATTGGTTCTGGTCGTGTGTTGTCTTCCCACAATGATAGCATTTCGTTGTACCCGAAGTAATTTGCTGCACACCGAGTGCCGCTGCCTTTAGCTGCATTTCCGCCGTTCCTTTCGCTGCGGCTTCGTTCGATGCAGCAATAAGGACAGCCTTATCAAGTGTAAGATCGTTCTCTTCGAGCAGTCGTTTTTGTGTTTCTTCCTTCGACATTCCGCACACGAATTTGTCTCTGAGTGCCTCTGCCAGATTTTCCCTAAACTGACAGTGTTTTGCTAGCCTACGCAGTTCAATCAGGTACTCCGCGTTGCTTTCCTCTTTCCGTTGCGTTCTCGCGTAAAATTTGGATCGTTCCACTAACATCAGTGGTGCGGGGTTAAAATGATCCTTCAGGACAGCAACAATATCATCGAAAGTCTGATCCGCCGGTTTAGCTGGTGCTAGTAGATGCTTCAAGAGCCCGTATGTCTTCGCGCCCATCGAGTTTAGCAAGGTTATAGCTTTGTCATCTTCTTCTATTTTATTGGCCTCACCATAGATCTCAATGCGTTCCACATACGTGGCCCAGTCTTCTACCTCGGAATTAAAATCGTTGATGTTACCACGCTTAGGCATCTTCCTCTCTTCCTGATAACACCACGGATTATTTCTTTAAATTTTCTTTTTTTTTTTCAAGATGGCGGTTCCCGCGAAAATGGCGGTTTCCCGCGCTTATCATCTCTCCCCGCCCACTTCAATGGCGGTTCCCCGCTTCTGTCTTGGTCACCGTCGGTATTACAGTATACAGAAGCCAACAAAGTAGTGCAACACCTAAAGTAGTTCTCTTAAAGGTGGACGGTTACATACAATAGTTCTCTTAAAGGTAGACGGGTACATACACTACAAGTACCTCTGCAATTTCCACCTTTACTTCCCTCAGCATCCTAGGATACATCCCATCTGGTCCTGGTGACTTATCTACTTTAAGTACAGCCAGCCTTTCTAGTAGCTCCTCCTGATCAATTTTTATCCCATCCAGTATCTCAACTACCTCCTCTTTCACTATGACTGAGATTGTAGAACAATGAACAATTTTGCCATTGCTCCCTTCCGATTGGAGTTTCTTGGCCATGAAAATATGCAGGCATAAGCCCCAGGATGCACCCTCGAGCAACTTCTGGCACTTGCTCGTGAAGCACGCAGTAAGTGGGCAATTCCCTCATTTAAATGTCAATGGCAGGCACCCACATCACGTGAGGTGCATCTTGGGTATTCAGCAGTTGTGGGAGGTTGGGAATCCCAGCCTGCCATACCAGTCTGGGAGTGGGGGTGGACATGACAGACACTCTGCCTTGGAAACAACCCGTTTGTGCCCAATCATCCTCCTGTATATAGAAGCATAGAAAAATAGGAGCAGGGGTATGCCTTTCGGCCCTTCGAGCCTGCTCCACCATTCAATATGATCATGGCTGATCCCCTATCTCAATACCAGATTCCCGCTCTGTCCCCATACACTTGATGCTTTTTGCGTCTAAAAATCTATCTATCTCCTTCTTAAATATATTCAGTGACTTGGCCTACACAGCCTTCTGTGGTAGAGAATTCCACAGGTTCACCACCCTCTGAGTGAAGAAATTTCTCCTCATAGAGTCATAGAGCTTTACAGCGCAGAAAGAGGCCCTTCGGCCCATCGTGTCTGCGCCGTCCATCAATCCCTGTCCAGTCTAATCCCATTTTCCAGCATTTGGTCCATAGCCTTGTATGCAATGGCATTTCAAGTGCCCATCCAAATGCTTCTTGAATGTTGTGAGGGTTCCTGCCTCTACCACCCTTTCAGGCAGGGAGTTCCAGCTTCCAACCACCCTCTGGGTGAAAAAGTTCCTCCTCAAATCCCCTCTAAATCTCCTGCCCCTTACACTGAATCTATGCCCCCTTGTTATTGACCCCCCTACTAAGAGGAAAAGTTCCTCTTTATCTACCCTATCTATGCCCCTCATCATTTTGTACACCTCAATCAGGTCCCCCCTCAGCCTCCTTTGCTCCAAGGAAAACAACCCCAGCCTGTTTAGTCTTTCTTCATAGCTGAGGCGCTCCATCCCAGGTAACATCCTGGTGAATCTTCTCTGCACCCTCTCCAAAGCAATCACATCCTTCCTATAGTGAGGCGACTAGAACTGCACACAGTACTCCAGCTGTGGCCTCACCAGCGTTTTGTACAGCTCCATCATAACCTCCCTGCTCTTATATTCTATGCCTCTGCTAATGAAGGCAAGTATCCCATATGCCTTTTTAACCACCTTATCTACCTGTTCCGCTGCCTTCAGGGACCTATGTACATGTACACCAAGGTCCCTCTGACCCTCTGTACTTCCTAGGGTCCTACCACTCATTGTGTATTCCCTTGCCTTATTTGTCCGTCCAAAATGCATCACCTCGCACTTTTCAGGGTTAAATTCCATTTGCCACTTTTCCGCCCATCTGACCAACCCGTTAATATCGTCCTGTAGCCTGAGGCTTTCCTCCTCGCAATTTACCACCCCACCAATTTTCGTGTCATCCGCGAACTTACTGATCATACCTTTTACATTCTCATCCAAATCATTAATGTAGATCACAAACAGCAAGGGACCCAGCATCCCTGAGGTACCCCACTGGACACAGGCTTCCAGTCACAAAAGCAACCTTCGACCATCACCCTCTGCCTCCTGCCACTCAGCCAGTTTAGGATCCAACGCGCCAAGGCCCCCTGGATCCCATGGGCTCTTACCTTCTTGACCAGTCTCCTATGCGGGACTTTGTCAAAAGCTTTACTGAAGTCCATGTAAACCACATCCACAGCATTTCCCTCATCCACACACCTAGTCACCCCCTCGAAAAATTCAATCAGATTGGTCAGACATGATTTACCCTTGACAAAGCCATGCTGACTATCCCCGATTAATCCTTGCCTCTCCAAGTGGAGACTAATTTTGTCCCTCAGAATTTTTTCCAATAATTTCCCTACCACAGATGTTAGGCTCATCTCAGTCCTAAATGTCCTACCCCGTATCCGGAGACTGTGACCCCTGGTTCTAGACCCCCCAGCCAGGGGAAACATCCTCCTTGCATCCAGTCTGTCTAGCCCCGTCAGAATTTTATACATTTCAATGATATCCCCTCTCATTCTTCTAATCTCTAGTGAATACAGGCCTAGTCGACACAATCTCTCCTCATACAACAGTCCTGCCATCCCAGGAATCAGTCCAGGATATGGGGGCCAAAACAATTATTCAAAATATATCAAGATCTTTTGGGGGTCCAGACCAAGTCCTAAGCTTTCTCAGCCTGTCCCTAAACCCCTTCCCCTTATTACCTCTCTCCCCTCCTTCAAAAACCTTTTTGATGTTGCCTTCAAATCATTATCTATAACCCTTCTCACACCACTGTTTGTTGTCCAATTGTTTATTTTTCTCACTATTGGGAGCAGCAGCGAGAGCAGACCAACCTGTGAGGGAACAGGCGAAGCAGGAGCGAGGAAATAAAGCTCGAGGCCCAGACCGAGCTATTCGGAGCAGCAGCAATATCAGACCTCAACAGGCAACATTCGAAAGTGATGTCAGCACAAGGGAAAGAACTGACTGGTAAGTAGGATCTGGTGAGTATTTCTACAGTCCAGTCGTTAAAGTAAAAGTAAGGTCTCTAGTTTAGAGTAAGTAGTGTTTGAAGTGAAGCAAGGTCCTTAGTGTATTTAATATTCTTTAATTTAAAAGGAAGTAAATTAAGGGTAGGACATGGCAGGGCAGCTCAGCAGTGTGGAGTGCTCCTCCTGTGCTATGTGGGAAGTCAGGGACACTTTCAGCGGCCAGGGCAAACACATGTGCAGGAAGTGTCTGCAGCTGCAGCTACTCGAAATCCACATTTCAGAGCTGGAGCTGCGGCTGGAGTCACTGGAGCATCCGTGAGGCTGAGATCTTTGTGGGTAGCATGTTTGACGAGGTGTTCCCACCGCAGGTAAAGAGTGCACAGGCAAACAGGAAATGGGTGACCGTCAGACAGAGTAAAAGAACTAGGAAGGTAGTGCAGGAGTCCCCTGGGTCCATCTCCCTCTCCAACAGATTTTCCATTTTGGATACTGCTGGGGGAGATGGTTTCTCAGGGGAATGCAGCAAGAGCCAGGTCTGTAGCACTAGAAGTGGCTCAGCTGCACAGGAGGGGAGAAAAAAAAAAAGAGTGGGAGAGCAATAGTGATAGGGGATTCTATCGTAAGGGGAACAGATAGACGTTTCTGTGGCCGCAGACGCGACTCCAGGATGGCATGTCGCCTCCCTGGTGCCAGGGTCAAGGATGTCACTGAGTGGCTGCAGGACATTCTGAAGGGGGAGGGTGAACAGCCAGAGGTCGTGGTCCATATCGGTACCAACGACATAGGTAGAAAGAGGGACGAGGTCCTGCAAGCAGAATATAGGGAGCTAGGAAATAAATTAAAAAGTAGGATCTCAAAAGATAGTAATCTCAGGATTACTCCCAGTGTCATGTGCTAGCGAGAGCAGAACTAGGAGAATAGACCAGATGGCTGGAGAGATGGTGTTGGAGGGAGGAATTTAAATTCCTGAGGCATTGGGACTGATCCTGGGGAAGGTGGGACCTGTACAAGCTGGACAGGTTACACCTCGGCAGAAACGGGACCAATATCTTTGCAGGGGGGGTTGCTAGTGCTGTTGGGAAGGATTTAAACTAGTTTGTCAGGGGGCTGGGAACCTACGTGTGGGCCCAGAATGGAGAGAAACAAAGCTGAAAGTGCAAGTTAGAAAAGTAGTCAGCAAAACTAGTAGGGAGCAAAAACAAAGGCCAACAGTAAAGAGGGTCAAAGTGCAGAAAAAATATTAAACAGGCAAAGTTGAAGGCACTTTATCTAAATGCACGTAGCATTCACAACAAGGTGGATGAATTAATGGTACTAATAGAAGTAAATGGGTATGATGTAATTGCCATTACAGAGACATGGTTGCAGGGTAACCAAAGCTGGGAACTGAATGTTCCAGGGCACTCAACATTTAGGAAGGACAGACAAAAAGGAAAAGGAGGTGGCGTAGCACTGTTAATAAGGGATGAGATCGGTATGGTAGAGATAAAAGATCTTGGCTCGGCAGATTGTGATGTAGAACTGGAATCAGTTTGGGTGGAGCTAAGAAACGGCAAAGGGAGGAAAACATTGGTGGGAGTTGTGTATAGGCCACCAAACAGTAATGATAATGTAGGGCACGGTATCAATCAAGAGATTAGAAGTGCATGTAACAAGTGCAATAGGGTAATCATGGGGGACTTTAATCTACATATTGACTGGGCAAATCAAATTACCACTAATGGTGTGGAGGACAAATTCTTGGAATGCATGCAAGATGGTTTCCTGGATCAGTATGTGGAGGAACCAACCAGGGAACAGGCTATTCTGGATCTGGTACTGTGTAATGAGAAAGGGCTAATCAATAATCTTGTGGTAAAGGGGCCTTTAGGGACAAGTGACCATAATATGATTGAATTTTACATTAAGTTTGAGAGTGATGTAGTCCAATCTGAAACTAAGGTCCTCAATCTAAACAGAGGAAACTACAAGGGTATGAGGGACAAGTTGGCCATGGTAGATTGGGAGACTACACTAAAAAGGTATGAAGGTGGACATACAATGGCTAACATTCAAGGAAATAATGCATAATTTGCAACAAACATATTCCTCTAGGACATAAAAACCCAAAAGGAAAAGTGATCCAACCATGGCTAACAAAAGAAATTAAAGCTAGTATTAAGTCAAAGGAGGAAGCTTATAAAGTTGCCAGAAAAAGCAGTCAACCTGAGGATTGGGATCTTTTTAGAAATAAGCAAAGGGGGACCAAGAAATTGATAAAGAAAGGGAAAATGGAATAGGAGTACAAACTAGTGAAAAATATAAAAACGGATTATAAGAGCTTCTATAGGTAAGTGAAAAGGAAAAGACTGGTGAAGGTAAATATAGGTCCTTTACAGTCAGAGATGGGAGAATTTATAATGGGGAATGAGAAAATGGCAGAGAAATTAAATAAATACTTTGTTTCTGTCTTCATGGAGGAAGACACAAAAAACCTCCCAGAAATACGAGAAAACCAAGGGCGTGACAAAAATGAGGAACTTAAAGAAATTAGTAAGAACAGTACTAGCAAAATTAATGGGACTAAAAGTCGATAAATCTCAAGGACCAGATGACCTACATCCTAGGGTTTTGAAAGAGGTGGCCATTGGAATAGTGGACGCATTGGTTGTCATCTTCCAAAATTCTATAGATTCTGGAACGGTTCCTGCAGATTGGAGGATAGCAAATGTAACCCCGCTATTTAAGAAAGGAGGGAGAGAGAAAACGGGGAAATATAGAAACATAGAAGATAGGAGCAGGAGTAGGCCATTCGGCCCCTCGAGCCTGCTCCACCATTCAATGCGATCATGGCTGATCATCCAAATTCAGTACCCTGTCCCTGCTTTCTCCCCATAGCCCTTGATCCCTTTAGCCTTAAGAAATATATCCAACTCCGTCTTGAATATATTTAATGAACTGGCCTCTACTGCCTTCTGTGGTAGAGAATTCCACAGGTTCACCACTCTCTGGGTGAAAAATTCCTCCTCATTTCTGTCCTAAATGGCCTACCCTTATCCTTAGACTGTGAGCCCTGGTTCTGGACTCCCCTGCCATCGGGAACATCCTTCCTGCATCTAGTCTGTCCAGTCCTGTCAGAATTTTAAAAGTTTCAATGAGATCCCCTCTCATTCTTTTAAACTCCAGCAAGTACAAGCACAATCGACCCAATCTCTCCTCATACGTCATTCCTGCCATCCCAGGTATGAGCCTGATGAATCTTCGCTGAACTTCTTCCATGGCAAGAACATCCTCCCTCAGATAAGGCGACCAAAACTGCACACAATACTCCAGATGTGGTCTCACCAAGGCCCTGTACAACTGCAGCAAGACATCCTTGTTCCTGTACTCAAACCCTCTCGCTACGATGGCCAACATACCATTTGCCTTCTTAACCGTCTGCTGCACCTGCATGCTTACCTTCAGCGACTGGTGCACAAGGACACCCAGGTCTCGTTGCACTTTCCTTCTCCCAATCTATTGCCCTTCAGATAATAATCTACCTTCCTGTTTTTGACACCAAAGTGGATAACCTCACATTTATCCACGTTATATTGCATCTGCCATGCGACTGCCCAATCACCCAACCTGTCCAAATCATCCTGGAGTTTCTCGGCATCCTCCTCCCAGCACACACGCCCACCCAGCTTTGTGTCGTCTGCAAATTTGGAGATATTACATCTAGTTTCCTTGTCTAGATCATTAATATATATTGTGAATAGCTGGGGTCCAAGGACTGATCCCTGCGGTACCCCACTAGTCACTGCCTGCCACTCGGAAACGAACCCGTTTATTCCAACTCTTGGCTTTCTGTTTGCCAACCAGTTCTCTATCCAAGTCAATACCTTACCCCCAATCCCATGTGCCTTAACTTTACACGCTAATCTCTTATGCGGGACCTTATCGAAAGCCTTCTGAAAGTCCAAATACACCACATCCACTGGTTCTCCCTTATCTATTTTACCAGTTACATCCTCAAAAAATTCCAGTTGATTAGTCAAACATGATTTACCTTTTGTAAATCCATGTTGACTTTGTCCGATCCTGTCACTGTTTTCCAAGTGCTCTGCTATTACATCTTTTATAATGGACTCTTAGCATTTCCCCCACTACCGATGTCTGTAATTCCCTGTTTTCTCTCTACCACCTTTTTTGAGTAGTGGGGTAACATTAGCTACCCTCCAATCCATGGGTACTGTTCCAGAGTCTATCGAGTTCTGGAAGATGACCAGCAATGCATCTACTATTTCTAGGGCCACTTCCTTAAGTACCCTAGGATGTAGATTATCAGGCCCTGGGGCACTACAGACCTGTTAGCCTCACATCAGTAGTTGGGAAAATGCTGGAATCTATTATAAAGGATGCAATAACTGGGCACTTAGAAACTAATAGTAAGATTGGGCAGAGTCAACATCGATTTATGAAAGGGAAGTCCTATTTAACAAACCTATTGGAGTTCTTTGAGGATGTAATGAGTGGAGTAGACAAAGAGGAACCGGTAGATGTGGTGTATCTGGATTTTCAAAAGGCCTTCGATAAAGGTCCCACACATGAGGTTGGTGAACAAAATTAGGGCACATGGAATTGGGGGTAATATACTAGCATGGATTGAGAATTGGTTAACAGACAGAAAACAAAGAGTAGGGATAAACGGGTCTTTTTCAGGATGGCAGGCTGTGACTAGTGGGGTACTGCAAGGATCGGTGCTTGGGCCCCAGCTATTCACAATCTATATCAATGATTTGGATGAGGGGACTAAATGTAACATTTCCAAATTTGCTGATGACACAAAGCTAGGTGGCAGTGTCAGTTGCGAAGAGGATATGAAGTGGCTTCAAGCGGATCTCGACAGGCTCAGTGAGTGGGCGAGAACATGGCAGATGGAATATAATCTGGATAAATGTGAAGTTATCCACGTTGGTAGAAAAAACAGAAAGGCAGAGTATTTCCTAAATGGTGAAAGATTGGGGAATGCAGATGCTCAAAAGGGACCTGGGTGTCCTTGTACATGAGTCACTGAAAGTGAATGTGCAGGTGCACCAAGCCATTAGGAAGGCAAATGGTATGCTGGCCTTCATTACAAGAGCATTAGAGTACAGGAGTAAAGAAGTCTTACTCCAATTATATAGGGCCTTAGTGAGACCACACCTGGAGTGCAGTGTACAATTTTGGTCTCCTTACCTAAGGAAGGATATACTTGCCATAGAGGGAGTGCAACGAAGGTTCACGAGATTGATTCCTGGGATGGCGGGACTGTCGTAGGAGACGAGATTGAGTAAACTAGGCCTGTATTCTCTTGAATTCAGAAGAATGAGAGGGGATCTCATGGAAGCATACAAAATTATTACAGGGCTTGATAGGGTGGATGCTGGGAGAATGTTTCCCTTGGCTGGGGAGCCTAGAACCAGGGGCCACAGCCTCAGGATAAAGGGTAGGCCATTCAGGACTGAGATGAGAAGAAATTTCTTCACACAGAGGGTGGTGAATCTTTGGAATTCTCTACCCCAGAGGGCTGTGAAGGCTCAGTCATTGGGTATATTCAAAACAGAAGAAGTCGATAGATTTCTGACTGGTAAGGGCATCAAGGGATATGGCGATAGGGCTGGTGAATGGAGTTGAGGCAGATGATCAGCCATGATCTCATTGAATGGCGGAGCAGGCTCGAAGGGCCGAATGGCCTACTCCCTGTTCTTATGTTCTCATGTCTGAAGCACTTTGGGAAGCTTTATGATGTTAAAGACACCATAAAATTGAGTTTTGTGAAACGTAAATCGTTTTAAAAATTAACTTTCACTCTTGCATCACAGTTTGGGAAATATTAAGAGCTACCCTAAATTATAATGCCTAGTTATTTGGGTTACTATGCAAAACATACAAGAGTTACTGGAAGCTTTGAGATCAAAATTACTTTAATGCTGCATTTGTATTTGTACAATGAAGTCATTCTATACAGCTCTGTAAAACAAGCCATTTGGCAATTGCTCGAATCAAACTTGTATTAACTTTGGTACAGGTAACCACTTCTATAGAGGCACTGCAGCACTGGACATTAGAAAGCAGTTCTACACTTGCTACTGGCAAGACTAGCCTCGCATGAAATGGTTCTTCTACATTTATAGATAATTTCAATAGCAAAATGCAATGGTTTTGACAGATATATTGCAGATGTTGTACTTTTTGAATATCACCCCACTGTTTGGCAATTGGTTTCCAATTGAGCAACTAAAAAAGGTACCATGTTGTTGCTTCTTTTTTGTGATAAAAAAACCCTGATCTGTAAACTGCAGATGTGCCTGTTGCGAGGGACATTTCCCCAATAGTGCCCTGATCTAGTCTCTATTTTTCTGGAAACAATTGAACTCATGGAATAAAGTAAACATTTGTTCTTTCCCAAAATAAAGACATAAAAAGCAGAGAAAACAGCTAATTCAACCCACATAACTTGTCCTGTCTTTTAGGTCCATTGATAAATAAGAATCTTAAGGTAAGGAGGGGGGTGGGGGAATGAGTGCAGGAACTCACAAAGGCAGCCAAAAGCGGGTTGGGAGGGAATCATTGCGAGTGAATGGATAGTATTAGACTCAGTAATATAGGCACTACAGGTCAGTGAAAGGATGAATGAGCACTATACCTTGAAAACATGCTATTGGGAATCAGAAATGGAGACCAGGTTAGGGTTGCCATGAAAAAGAGAGATAAGTGTTGAGGGAAACCAAAGAATTAGGGATACGGAATGGGATACGGTTCGAAGAAAGCAGTAAGAAAGGTAAAACAAACCTGTAAAGCTACTCCAGAGATTAAAATAATGAACAGATATTGGGTACCTAGTATCGACAGCACATTCCAGCTTTAAGACCTCAAACACTGAGAAAGACAACAGCAATGTCATGATAATGCCATTCACGTCCATGTTCCCCTCAAAGTCACACACTACCTTGACTTGGACATATATCACTATTCATTCATCATTGCTGTTGTTGTGTTTTGAGTTTTGCTTCAATTAAGTTTGTCCCAGTTCCCGGGTGTTACCTGAAGGGGATTGCTGGGGGGCTCGGTTTTACTTTGTCTTTCACTTTCAGTTTCGGGTTCTGCCATGCAGACAATGTGCTGTAATGTCCACCCATTTACTCAGTAAATAGTAAGAGGTACATTCCGTCTCCTCTATTCATTACTGTTCGGTCGAGATGCAATACTGGCGACGAGGCGGCTGTTGAACTCTCTAGAAGGACGAAGATAGACATGCGAACCTACAGCCGTGATATTGGAAATTGCGACGAGCGGGCCACTCAGCTAGCAACATCAATGGCATTTTGATAGTTGGCTAGCTACGACGTAGACGGCGGACAGAGTATTGTGCGGGCCAGGCAACTACTGTGAGTGCAGCTACCGTAACTCTGGCCGGAGGAGAAAAAGAATTTTTTTAAAAAGAAAAAAGTCAGTGGGTCTCAAAGGGACAGTGCACATTAAAACTATGACGACCTTGGGACATATTGAAGAGTTCTCTGGGGATAAGGGCAGTTCATGGGAGGAATACGCAGAAAGACTGGGGTGTTTCTTTGAGGCCAATAATATTGACAAAGAAGAGAAGAAGCGCTCAGTGTTGCTAAGTGTATGCGGAGCTGCTACTTACTCCATCCTGCGTTCATTGGTGGCTCCTCGTAAACCTAGTGAGGTGGATTATGCTGATTTGATTGAGAAGCTGCAGAAACATTTTAACCCAAAACCCTCAGAGATTGTGCAGCGTTTCCATTTTCACAATTGTAAACAACAGCCTTGACAATCTATTTCAAGTTACATTGCTGAGTTGAGGAAACGCTCATTACTTTGTAATTTTGGTGACAATTTAGACAACATGCTCCGTGATCGGATTGTGTGTGGAGTGCTGGACTCGGCATTGCAGAGACAGCTGTTAGCGGAGAAGGCCTTGACATTCCGGCTGGCCGAGGAGAAGGCTTTAGCAGCAGAGGCTGCATCAATGAACACACGTATGCTCCGTACAGAGGCAGCACCATCTCAGGCCGCCGAGGAGGTGCACAAGACCACACACGCAGCTGCTGCTGCGAGAGACATGGAGGGAACTAAAGAGACAGGAAGAAAATGTTTCCGCTGTGGGGCTCTCCATGGTTCCACTACATGCAAATTTGTCAGCGGTATGTCATTTCTGTAAGAAAAGAGGACACATAGCTCGTGTCTGCATGAAGAAAGCTCAGGCTGCTGCAGCAGAGCCAACACAAGCATCGCAGACACACACCCTGACACTGGAGGACAACGATGAATACACAGTGTATACCATGGAAGCTGAGCAGCTACCCCAAAGACGGTGGGGATACACGGCAAATGTGATCATGAATGGGGCACCACTCTGCATGGAGGTGGATTCAGGCTCAGCGTGTTCGTTGATAAGTGAAGAGACTTACAATAGGCTGTGGCCAAGTGAACCCCCGGCGATGGCTCAGGTCAGTGGCGTGCTACGGCAGTGGTCCCAAGCTCAACTCCAGGTGCTGGGTATGATTCATGTGGAAGTTAAGTATCAGGCAATCAAGGACACACTTCCACTTTATGTGGTGGCGGGGCAGGGCACAAGCCTGCTGGGCAGAGATTGGTTTGAGCCCCTCGGTATTGAAGTGACAGGAGTACACACGGTACAGTGACAGCCCATAATGCCTATGTTGGAGAACTATGAAGAGGTTTTTGGTGAGTTCGGGGCCTGTCGGAGACCGCCAGTCTCAATCGAAGTGGACCCAGGGGTAGCGCCTAAGTTCTTCCAAGGCGCGACCAGTTCCTTTTGCATTGCGCAAGAAGGTGGATGAGGCCCTGGATAAGCTGGTGAACCAAGGGGTTCTCTTGCCAGTGAAGAACTCCCATTGGGCCACCCCTATCGTGCCCATTGCAAAGAAGGATGGGGGCCTGCGAATCTGTGGAGATTACAGATGTACGGTTAATACTGCTGTGTTACCAGATGTGTATCGCTTACCAACAGTTACAGAGCTGTTTTCAACACTGGCTGGAGGCACTCTGTTCACCAAGCTGGATCTCAAGCAAGCATACCAGCAACTGGTCCTGGATGAAGAGTCAGCCGAGCTGTTGACAATCAACACCCACAGAGGACTTTTCCGAGCCACAAGGCTGCAGTTTGGGGTGTCTACGGCTGTGGCAATCTTTCAGAGGTTCATGGACACCCTGTTGGCTGGTGTTCCGGGAGTTCAGCCTTACTTGGATGACATACTGATTACAGGCAAGACACAGGAAGCCCATGATGAGTGGCTGCAGGAAGTACTACGCCGGCTGGCTGAGGTAGGACTACGCCTTCAGAAGGAGAAATGGGTGTTCGCTGCCAATGGGGTGGAGTTCTTGGGATTCCAAGTGGACAAAGACGGTGTGCATCCGACTACGGAGAAGGTGGAGGCTATCAGGAGCGCTCCCGCCCCCAAGAACAAGACCGAACGGCAGGCATTCCTCGGACTGTTAAACTTCTACAGTTGTTTTCTCAAGGGCAAAGCCACAATCTTAGAGCCACTGCACAGGCTGTTAGACCAAGCAACAGTGTGGAACTGGATCTCAGCTCATGAAACAGCCTACAGACAGGCAAAGGAACTGCTACAAGCAGATAAGGTTCTGGCACACTATGATGAAAACAAGCCATTGGTGTTGGTGTGTGATGCCTCACCATACGGGCTGGGAGCTCTGTTGGGTCACAGAGCCAGATGGCCGGGAAGCGCCTATCAGTTTTGCCTCAAGAACACTCAACAACAGAACGTAATTATGCCCAGATTGACAAGGAGGCCCTAACCATCATATTTGGGGTAAAGAAGTTCAGCCAGCACCTATTAGGGAGACAGTTCGTCATCTACACAGACCACAAGCCACTCTTGGGGCTCCTGCATCACTCCAAGCCCATGCCCCAGATCATATCACCGCGTATGCTTCGGTGGAGTCTGATGTTGGGGGCCTACAGTTATGAACTTTGCTACAGGCCTGGGAAGATGCTGGCTAATGCTGATGCTCCGAGTCGCTTGCCTTTGAACCGGCCGATGGCTGAGACGCCACCACCCCTGGAGGTGCTGCTACTGGAGGAGGTTCCGGAGGCCCCACTCCATGCCCAGCGGATTGTCAGCCTCACACAGAAAGATCCAGTCTTATCACGGGTGCTACGCTGGCTGCTGCATGGCTGGCCCTCCGAGGTCCAGGAGGAGCATTTCAAGCCTTTCGTTCAGAGGCGCCATGAAATGTCTGCACACAAGAACTGCATGCTCTGGGGAAGCCATGTGGTGGTTCCTGCCACCGCAAGAGAGGAGGTGCTGAAAATGCTGCATGACTCACACCCTGGGATTGTGCACATGAAGGCGTTGGCGAGAAGCTACGTCTGGTGGCCGGGGTTGGACCGAGACATGGAGGAGGTGGTAAAGAGCTGTAAAGAGCTGTGAGACATGTCAGCTGACTTGCCATAGCCCAGCCAAGGCTCCCCTTCACCCCTGGGAGTGGACCACTTGTAAATGGTCAAGACTCCACATTGACTTTGCAGGGCCATTTCAGGGGAAGGTCTTTTTGATAGTGGTGGATTCTCATTCGAAATGGCTGGAGGTGGCTATCATGAGCTCCATGACATCCAGTGCAGTGATCAACGCGTTGCGTTTGCTGTTTGCCACACATGGGGTCCCCGACGTGCTGGTTTCGGACAATGGAGCAGCCTTCACTTCAGCGGAGTTCAAGGCTTTTGCAGGCAGAAATGGGATCCGCCACGTGACCACAGCGCCTTATCACCCCTCCTTTAACGGGCAGGCAGAGAGGATGGTGCAAACCACAAAAGAGGCACTGGTGAGGATATCGGTGGGGGACTGGCAAACCAGATTGGCCAGGTTCCTGTTATCACAGCATACCACAACAAACTCAGCAACGGGGAAGAGTCCTGCCGAGATGCTGATGGGTCACCGGCTGGCAACTGCACTGGAGCGGCTACACCCGGACTACAGGGATGAGATGCACACAAAGCCAGAAGAGCTGGCTAAGAAGCACCAGGGCACCGCCAGGCAGTTCGAGCCGTCAGAGATTGTGTTTGCCCGTTGCTATGCAGGAGGAGACAAATGGATGCCTGCCGTGGTGGAGCAGGCCACGGGTCCCCTGTCATACAGCGTCCGTACACCTGATGGCCAGCTACACAGACGCCATGTAGACCAGCTACGGGGTCGTACTCCGGTGAGAGTAACAGAGACGTCACAGGCTAGGCCATTGTCTCCGCCACCTCTGCCAGGCAGTGACGGCCTGCTTCCTGCAACAACGACGGAAGCCACATCGACAGAAGGTGTCACGGAGTCATCAGCCATGGAGGAAGGTTTTCCTGCGGCTAGCAGTGGCACCCGACTATGCCTGTCCAGCGGCGCTCAAGTCGGGTTAGATTCCGTCCCAGATGCCTGGAGGACTAAGGGGTTTTATCTGGGGGAAAGGAGTGTTGTGTTTTGAGTTTTGCTTCAATTAAGTTTGTCCCAGTTCCCGGGTGTTACCTGAAGGGGGTGCTGGGGGGCTCGGTTTTACTTTGTCTTTCACTTTCAGTTTCGGGTTCTGCCATGCAGACAATGTGCTGTAATGTCCACCCATTTACTCAGTAAATAGTAAAAGGTACATTCCGTCTCCTCTATTCATTACTGTTCGGTCGAGATGCAATAGCTGTGTCAATATCCTGGAACACCCTACCCAACACCATTGCCCGAGCATCATCACCACAAGGACTGCAGCAGTTCAAGGCGAAAGCCCACCACCACCTAGTCTGGGAAACTTGGGATGGGTGATAAATGCAGCCTTGCCAGTGTCATCCATGAGACACAAATTTTACAAACTGTCCAATATAGCTGGGACAAAGATGCTGACTAAGACACAGGAAGATTGTAGTTGGAAAAAAATCTTGCTCAACAAGGTGGACATCCATGTGTGTTACAAGGGGCTCAATTTTACGACATCCACGGGTGCGTACGAGGTGTATATGCACCCGTAGGGGCCTCGCAAGTGCCGGTTTCAGGCATGCGAAGCGCATGCACTAAAACCCGGCACTTGTAATTCTCTTGACAGATCATCCGCCTGCCCAGGAGAAGGGCCTCCGCGGGCAGAGAGTTCCGTTTTCTGCACAACTTCCACCCGCTGAAAACCTTTATGTAGTGTATGTGCCTTTAAGAGCCCCTGTGTGCCGGTAATGGCCACTCGGGCTATATAAGCCTGTATATTGTGTTGTATCAGTTAGTTCACCTCCAGACTTTGTTCAGTAAACACCTGTGAAACCAACTCCTGACTTCAGTGTCTCTATTAACACACGGACACAACAGTGGCGACGAATTGGAAACGGACTTACCTGCAATTCGGCAGCACCTCAAGGACATCGATTCCTCAGACGTCAAAAGTCGAAGAAAAGCAAGAAAAAAAAAAAAGCTGTGGTTTCACCAGCTAGCCGAGCTGGTGGCAGGTACTGCAATAATCCTTCCTGGGCGGCGGGCTGGGGCTCCATCGGCTGGCTCTGCAGCGAGGCCAAGCAGCGAAGGCGGAGGCAAGCAGAAACAGACGGGGGGGGGGGGGGAGCACTCGGGAGATGGCCGGCGCTGCAAAGCAGGTCGGCGTTCGGACCTAGCATAGAGAGTCCGGCGGGAACGAGTCTCCACCTGTAAATTAAAAAAAAAAAAACGCGGAAAACAGCGTTGTCAGCAGCAGCAGCGGCGGGAAAGCGTCATATCTTTTCTGCAGGAAAGAAAGAAAAGCGCAGGAAGAGCCATTTTTTTTCCCCAGGATGCCTAAGGCTGGCAATATTGATGCTTTTGATAACGATATAGAGGATTGGACCACATATGTGGAAAGAGTGGAGGTATATTGCACAGCAAATGGAATAGAAAATGATAAAAAGGCGTCAGTACTTCTAAATCTAATGGGCGCAAAGACATACGGGCTGTTACGAAACTTAATCACTCCAGCCAAACCAAAGGACAAGAATTTTAAGGAAATTGTTGATACCCTACAGGAGCACTTAAACCCTGCTGAACGCGGAACGATTCAAATTCTTCAAGAGGAATCAGCACAAGAATGAAAGTAACGCTGATTACCTCACCGAATTAAGAAAGCTATCAAAGCACTGCCAATTCGGGGCAGGACTGGCAGATTCTCCGAGACAAATTCGTCTGCGGTCTCCTAAGTGAAGGAACACAGAAAAGGCTACTTTCTGAGAAAGATTTGACACTGGACAAGGCCTTCAGTATGGCTGTATCATACGAAGCAGCCGCAAGAGGAGCTGCAGAAATACAGCAAAAGACACAGGACTTCGGCACCCATGAAATGACACAGGGTTTCGAGAGATGTTATCGCTGCGGCAGATCCACCCATGACCAGAGGGACTGTTGGTTCAAGGACAAAGCATGCAGGCAATGCGGAAAGATGGGACACATTGCACGGGTATGCCGATCTGGACAAAAAAAATCCACGGACAGGAAAAAAAAATCAATAACGAAAAGTACAGAAAGGTAGAAATGATGACGGACAGCAGCTCCGAAAACCAGAAGACCGATAGCGACTCCGGAAACAAGAGACTAAGCTGTCTCAAATTACATAATGTAATTGCCAAAGAAGATTACCAGACCATTTGGGTTACCCTCACGATAGCAGGGTCCCCAATTAAAATGGAGCTAGATACAGGATCAGCTCTGACCGTCATAAATCGATGGGATTACGAGCGGCTATTTCCGCATATACCTTTAAAAGACACATCCATTATCTTGAAAACATATACGGGGCAGAAAGTATACCCCAAAGGAAAAATAAGGGTGCCTGTTGTATACAACGGCAAGGAAATACATAAGTTGTATTTATACATTCTACAAGATGGTGGTCCACCGCTGTTGGGACGTGAATGGATCAGGAAGATACGTTTAGACTGGCACTCCATTCAGGCACTGACGATGACCAGTAAGGAAAAAAATGATGATGACGTCATACCTGAACGATTAAAAGACATCTTGGCCAACGCCAAAGAAGTGTTTCAACAGAAACTAGGAACCTTGAAAGGCATCACTGCCTCAATAAAAGTGCAAGATGTAGCAATTCCCAAGTTTTTTAAGGCAAGGCCGGTGCCATACGCAATTCGTCCAGCAGTCGAGGCAGAGCTGGAGAATTTGGAAAAGGCAGGCGTATTATCAAAGATAGATTGGAGCGAGTGGGCAACACCCATCGTCCCGGTCATGAAGAAAACGTTGAATAATGATAAATCTGAAGAACAGAGAAAAATTCGCATCTGTGGGGACTTCAAGGTGACTGTAAACCCGGTCCTTCACACGGTACAGTATCCTCTTCCGAGGATAGAAGATATTTTCGCCTCACTATCCGGAGGGAAACGTTTCACCAAAATTGACTTGGCACAGGCATATCTACAGATGGAGGTTGAAGAGGCCTCTAAAAAGTATCTCACGATAAATACACACAAAGGCCTGTACCAGTACAATCGACTGGTTTTCGGAGTAGCATCAGCTCCAGCTATCTGGCAAAGAGCTATGGAGCAAGTCCTCCAAGGGATTCCGGGGACTCAATGCTACCTAGACGACATCCTTCTAACAGGAGAAAACGACAACGAGCACCTTGCCAATTTGGAGCAGGTGCTCACTAGGCTGAGAGAACGGGGCCTACGAGCAAATTGCCCAAGTGCGAATTTTTCCAGAATCAAATATCAGGGTTGCATAAGTCACCTGAAAAAATTGAAGCGGTCATAAAAGCCCCAGCACCTGAAAATGTTTCACAATTAAGGTCGTTCCTGGGATTAATAAATTACTATCATAAATTTTTACCGAACTTATCAACTCTTCTGCACCCTCTTAATGAACTGCTACAAACAGGAGTAATTTGGAAATGGAGCGAAGACTGTAAACGTGCCTTCCATAAATGCAAAGACTTAATCATGTCCAAGGAAGTTTTGGCTCATTACAACCCATCACTGCCAATCAGACTGGCGTGTGATGCATCCCCTTATGGCGTAGGAGCGGTATTATCGCATAGATTCCCTGATGGCTCGGAACGGCCGATAGCTTTTGCGTCACGCTCATTGAACTCAGCTGAGCGTAACTATGCCCAAATCGACAGGGAAGCACTCAGCCTGGTATGGGGAGTGAAGAAATTCAACCATTACCTACACGGACAAAAATTTACCTTGTTGACTGACCATCAACCCCTCATCTCCATATTCAACCCTAAAAAGGGTGTTCCCATTATGACAGCGCAAAGGCTACAGAGGTGGTCCCTTTTTCTAGGGGCACACCAATATGACATAGAATACAAAGGATCAAAACAGCATGGGAATGCTGACGGTTTATCGCGCCTACCGTTGCCAATGGTAGAAGAGGCACCTACAGTAGACACAGTGGAGATGTTCCACTCTACCATAGTCGAATGTCTACCAGTAACAAATTCTGCCATTGAAAGGGAAACGAGAAATGACCCGACTCTCTCACGAGTCTACGATTTAACAGTGAAGGGATGGCCAGCACATGGTGAATCACTGTTGCCAGCATTCTGGCAAAGGTGAGAACAGCTGTCAGTGTACCGAGGAACCTTGATGTGTGGATCCAGAGTGGTGATTCCACCCAAACTCCAGGATAAAGTTCTAAAGGAGCTTCACGAGGGGCATCTGGGTGGAGTGAAAATGAAGAACCTAGCCAGGGCGTTTGTATGGTGGCCAGGTATCGATGGAGACATCGAAGAAATGACCAAGAGCTGCCTAGGATGCCAGAAGGTCCAAAACGCTCCACCACAAGCCCCTCTACATCCATGGGAGTGGCCCTCATCTCCATGGCAAAGGGTACACATCGACTTTGCTGGTCCATTTATGGACTCAATGTTCTTAATCGCAGTTGATGCACACTCCAAGTGGCCGGAGGTAATAAAGATGTCCTCCACCACCAGGGAAAAAACCATCACAGTATTAAGGACCATATTTGCCAGGAATGGGCTGCCTGAACAGATCTGTTCTGATAATGGACCGCAATTTGTGTCCGAAGAATTCAGGAAGTTCTTAAAAAACAATGGGGTTAAGCACTACACGTCCGCCCCATACCATCCCGCCACCAGTGGATTGGCTGAAAGGTTTGTCCAGACCTTCAAGAAGGCCATAAAGGCCATGGGTAATGAAGACATAAAACTTCAGCATAAGGTAGATAACTTCTTGTTTGCATACAGGAATGCAACACATATGGTTACAAACCAAACTCCCGCCATGAGGCAAAGGAGGAGATTGCAGGGGCTCTGACACAAATTTTCAGAACCTCTCTGGCCACAGGGGATGTACCAGAGGACTGGAGAACAGCTAACGTAGTACCATTATTCAAGAAGGGTAGCAGGGATAAACCAGGGAATTACAGGCCAGTGAGCCTAACATCTGTGGTAGGGAAATTATTGGAAAAGATTCTGAGGGACAAAATTAGTCTCCACTTGGAGAGGCAAGGATTAATCGGGGATAGTCAGCATGGCTTTGTCAAGGGTAAATCATGTCTGACCAATCTGATTGAATTTTTCGAGGGGGTGACTAGGTGTGTGGATGAGGGAAATGCTGTGGATGTGGTATACATGGACTTCAGTAAGGCTTTTGACAAAGTCCCGCATAGGAGACTGGTCAAGAAGGTAAGAGCCGATGGGATCCAGGGTGCCTTGGCACGTTGGATCCTAAACTGGCTGAGTGGCAGGAGGCAGAGGGTGATGGTCGAAGGTTGCTTTTGTGACTGGAAGCCTGTGTCCAGTGGGGTACCTCAGGGATCGGTGCTGGGTCCCTTGCTGTTTGTGATCTACATTAATGATTTGGATGAGAATGTAAAAGGTATGATCAGTAAGTTCGCAGACGACACGAAAATTGGTGGGGTGGTAAATTGCAACGAGGAAAGCCTCAGGCTACAGGACGATATAAATGGGTTGGTCAGATGGACGGAAAAGTGGCAAATGGAATTTAACCCTGAAAAGTGCGAGGTGATGCATTTTGGACGGACAAATAAGGCAAGGGAATACACAATGAGTGGTAGGACCCTAGGAAGTACAGAGGGTCAGAGGGACCTTGGTGTACATGTACATAGATCCCTGAAGGCAGCGGAACAGGTAGATAACGTGGTTAAAAAGGCATATGGGATACTTGCCTTGATTAGCCGAGGCATAGAATATAAGAGCAGGGAGGTTATGATGGAGCTGTACAAAACGCTGGTAAGGCCACAGCTGGAGTACTGTGTGCAGTTCTGGTCGCCTCACTATAGGAAGGATGTGATTGCTTTGGAGAGGGTGCAGAGAAGATTCACCAGGATGTTACCTGGGATGGAGCGCCTCAGCTATGAAGAAAGACTAAACAGGCTGGGGTTGTTTTCCTTGGAGCAAAGAAGGCTGAGGGGGGACCTGATTGAGGTGTACAAAATGATGAGGGGCATAGATAGGGTAGATAAAGAGGAACTTTTCCCCTTAGTAGGGGGGTCAATAACAAGGGGGCATAGATTCAGGGTAAGGGGTAGGAGGTTTAGAGGGGATTTGAGGAGGAACTTTTTCACCCAGAGGGTGGTTGGAGTCTGGAACTCACTGCCTGAAAGGGCGGTAGAGGCAGGAACCCTCACAACATTCAAGAAGCATTTGGATGAGCACCTGAAATGCCACTGCATACAAGGCTATGGACCAAATGCTGGAAAATGGGATTAGACTGGACAGGGCTTGATGGACGGCGCAGACACGATGGGCCGAAGGGCCTCCTTCTGTGCTGTATAACTCTATGGCCTAGAAATTCATTGGAGCCACTTTTGGGGCGGTAAAGTCGGGCGGCCGCTAAAGTTTGCGCCCGCCGCCGAATCGAGGCCACTTCTCCGATATTCATTAGTTTTGCCCTAAGAGTTTGCTCAAGCGCTAAAACTGGCGCTGCACTCCTCCTCCTCCTCCCTTTAATTTGCGCTCCCCGCAGCCCACATCGGCTGTGTACCGTTCCACTTCACAGTCGTTAGGGCCGTCCGGCGCACAATGGGCCGGCGCGAGTGAAGTTCCGGTTCGGGGCGCACAAAGGGCGTTGCACGATGAAATGACGTCATGATCTGGGCGCACGCTAAGACTTTGCGCCGGCGCTAAATGTGTACTGAAGTTGGGGCGAGGCGCAGATCGCGCTGCGCCCGGGCGCTAAGCGCCTAGCGCTCGAGATCTACTCCTCCTAAGGCGCTAACAGCTGGCGCGCCCAACTGAATTTCTAGGGCTATGACTCTAATAGAAGCCTAAGATGCCGGCTGGATTTGATCAAGCCAAACATCAGAAGGGACGTGGAGAACCGGCAATTTCAAGGCATGAATGAAAGGCCAACTAGAACCTTCCAGATAGGTCAACAAGTTTTGGCCCAAGACTACCGTACCAAGAAATGGCAGCCTGGAACTATTTGCACACGACTAGGACCGCTGATGTATACCGTGGACATTGGAGAAAGCATAATAAGGCGCCATGCTGACCAAATCATAGAGTCATCCGAAAAGAACCTACTACACCACCAGAAACTACTACACCACCAAGGCGTTATCCGGACCGAGTCAGGAAGCCTCCAGAGAGACTGACTTATAATTGATTAACTGCAGCAATGTGTCGATTATTGTTCTTGTAACATGTAATTAATGATTACTTAAAATATTATGTACTGGTTGGCTAAAAGGGGAGGAATTGTAGTGTATGTGCCTTTAAGAGCCCCTGTGTACTGTAATGCCGGTAATGGCCACTCGGGCTATATAAGCCTGTATATTGTGTTGTAACTGTTAATTCACCTCCAGACTTTGTTCAGTAAACACCTGTGAAACCAACTCCTGACTTCAGTGTCTCTATTAACACACAGACACAACACTTTAAAAAGCTTATGCCTGGTAAAAGCATGTGCAAGGCCTGCTTTTACCAGCATAAGAGTTCAAAAAAAAATTCTCAACTCATTTATAATTAAAAATATTTTTAAAGTTTATTTTTAGCCTTGTAAAAAAAATTATTTTTCAATAAATTAAATATTTTAAACAAATTTAATCTTGTCATTTTAAATACGTGATTTAAAAAAATTATTTAATGTTTTACTGTGTTTTTCAAACTGATCCCCATTCATACTTTTGACACATCTATGCATAGAGACCCGTCAAAAGTGTGAAGGAGGTTTCCCTTGTTTGATTACTTCCCCGTGGCCCATGTGATCCCAGGGGCGCGTGCGAACCGCATGGTGGAGGGAGTGAATGTTTAAGGTGGTGGATGGGGTGCCAATCAAGCAGGCTGCTTTGTCCTGGATGGTGTTGAGCTTCTTGAGTGTTGTTGAAGCTGCACTCATCCAGACAAGTGGAGAGTATTCCATCACACTCCTTACTTGTGCCTTGTAGATGGTAGAAAGGCTTTGGGGAGTCAGGTGGCGAGACACTTGCCTCAGAATACCTAGCCTCTGACCTGCTCTTGTTGCCACAGTATTTGTGGCTGGTCCAGTTAAGTTTCTGGTCAATGGTGACTCCCAGGATGTTGATGGTGGGGGATTCAGTGATGGTAATGCCATTGAATGTCAAGGGACAGTGGTTAGACTCTCGCTTGTTGGAGATAGTCATTGCCTGGCACTCGTGTGGCGCAAATGTTACCTGCCACTTATCAGCCCAGGCCTGAACGTTGTCCAGGTCTTGTTGCATGCGGGCATGGACTGCTTCATTATCTGTGGATTTGTGAATGGCGCTATGGGTAAATGGAATAATGTGAGTGGTATGTGTAAATGGAATAAAAGGAGAAAAAGATGTGATTATGGTACTGGACTACCAACCCAGAAGTCACAAGTTCAAACTCCACCATGGCAAATTATAAAACTGAATTCATTAAATTCTGGTAATTTGTGGACTAGCATCAGAAAATTGATTATGAAAGCAGTTGGATTGTTGCAAAAACACAATTGGTTCACTAATGCCATTTGTGCAAGTCTGCTCTCCATCATTGACTCTTAATGCCTTTTAAACTGTCCTAGAAAGCCACTTAGTTATAAAAACAAGCACTACAAAGCACCTTCTCAGAGCAACTAGGGATTAGCAATAAATACAGTCATGACATTCTGAGAACAAATAAAAATAAATGTGTGAGGTTTTCCTTGAAACTTGATAGGAGGAGAGAAGTTCACTAAAGAAACTGCAGATGAGTGGCTGGAAACTTGATGTAAAAATAAGAGAAGTCACCTTTATATGCTCCTCTGACTACTTTCTTTTAGCATATTTCTGCAAGTACATTTCCGGGACCATAAAGGACTGGTACAGGAGAGACAGGCTGCACAATGAGACTTGCAACACAGATGCAGTTATCAAGAATCATTTAAACTAGACAAGGGGGGGAAAACATCAAAAGGGAAGAGAAAGAAATTGGATCCCAAACAAGACTGGAAGGTAGTCAGCATGCAGGAATAAACGCAGAAACTCATATACAGAAATCAGATAGACAGGGGCCCCAGAAAGTTGGCAAACCTATAATAAAAAATATATAAACACATGCATACTAGAAGCATTAGAAATAAGTGCCAGAGGCTGTTGTGGCAGTAGGTAAATGTGATATAATAGGAATATCAGCAATATGATTAACCTCAGAGGATGGTACTGAATACAACACAGATGGGCATGGAGTGTTCAGATAAGATAGAGAAGGCAGGAAAAATGGTATAATCCTATATATCAGGGTCACCAGGGAAGTTAAAGAAATTGATCCTGTGGGAGGTTAAAAGTTACAAAATTAACTATTCTGGTTATACAGTATATCCTTAAATGCAAGAAAAACATAGCTAACAGTAGGCATGTTCTACAGAACATCAGGTCAGAACAGTTTGCTCTATAAAAAAGAGATAAGAAGACAGTGTAGCGATTCGTGTGCATCGCCACTAAATAATCGAGTTTGACTTCGACGAACTATAAATAAGTTGTTTATTTACAGGAACAGGTTAAATACAACAGGTAAGGTAGCAGGTAAGATGGCTGACTGTAGGAGCACCGTGGTGTAGGTCTTTCCCCAGCGGGGACGCCACGAGGACTAACTAGAAGTTTCCGAGATCAACTGCTAGCAGGTTCCGAGCTCTGACGTCATGATGCAGAGTACAGGAATGAAGCCTGAGTGCAGTAACAGATACATTTAAAGGTAAATTAAAGGGAATTATGTATCTCAATGTAAGGGACAACCGATGGTACCACCCCAGAATTCGCTTTAACGAAAGTCCAAGGATGAGATGGTCTGACGAGCTGGTGGTCACGGCGGTCGTGCTGTCTCGACTTGGTAGGAAAGGTCTGAAGATGCTGCTCGTGAGCGGATCCTTACGCACGTCGTGGCGAATAAAACGTATCCGTCAGGCGAAGGACCGTGGAAACGTGCGAAACAGCAGGCCTTGTCAGAGTGACGGGCAGGTCGGGCGGACACGGGCGATGACTCTGTTGATGTTGGAACAAGTCCTTGTTCTGACGAAATCTGCAGGAACGCCAAACGAGCAATCCAGAAGGACTGGACAGGCGAGGTCGGTGAACTCGCCGACAGGTGAGCGAAACTTTCAGGAGGCTGGAACACGCAGAACGGTGCGTGCCATAGTGCTACGACGTTAACACAACAGAGGGTGAAGAGTTACTGCGTTGACCAGCAATCGGGGAGGCCAACAACTTTCACGTGGCTGATCGTGGTCGCAGGATGCCCGTTGGACCCATCCTCTATGTGTGCAGCTTCAGCAGACGTTTGTGTTTGTTAAAGGGAAAACTGGAGAAAGGGCGGCAACGGTCCAGGTTGTTGTTGCTTTCAGGAAGGGTAAACTCTGCCTGGAGGGCGGCAACACTTGTAACTGTTGTAGATTTAGGAGAAAACAGCCGTGAGGGCAGCAATGCTTTTCGTTCGCGCCGAAATGTGTAGTAGGTAACACAACCAGCAGGATGACGGGCTGGTGCATCGTCGGCGGGGAAGGAGTCTTCGTTTTTCACGAGGGATAGGTCCTCGTGGTTCACGAGGGATGGGTCCTCGTGCGCGAGGAGTGCGTCCTCATGTTTCGTGGGAGTGAGTCCTCATGGTATCCCCGCAGGGCGCGCTCCAATTTTGTGGGCCTGAACATGCTGTACCCTGCGCTTGGAGACATGTATACTTGCTGTTGCTTTGGACGTAAAGGCGGACGATCCGTGTGGCGGTAGGAAAGACGAGTACGGGGACCGTAAGCAAGTGCGTGGTCGGCGCCGCATCAATGTTCCCGTCGAATGGGGCTTCTACCTTTATAAAGCACGAGGGAGACTGTGGCTCCCTGGATTGCGGTAGCAACAGCAAAACGGCTGGTGCTTCCATGGCGTGCTTCTTTTGTGAAAATTGCTCACAAAAAAACGGGGTTTTGTCCGTATCAAATGGGATCTGCTCCAGACTGCGCTTACCTTGCGAATACGTTCGCAAAGACGGGGTCGCCTTTGGAGGAATCGGTGTTAGGCAGTTGCTGTTCCGTGGTTGTTCATCGGTTGTGCGTCGGTCGTCTTATGGGAAGATGAGGTTCAGGCGCGCGTTGCTACTGTGAAAATCGTTCATGGATACGGGTTCACCAATTGTAGTGTTGGAATTGATGAGCTCCCGTACTCAGGTCATTGGGTCACCAATGTAGCGATTCGTGTGCATCGCCACTAAATAATCGAGTTCGACTTCGACGAACTATAAATAAGTTGTTTATTTACAGGAACAGGTTAAATACAATGGGTAAGGTAGCAGGTAAGATGGCTGACTGTAGGAGCACCATGGTGTAGGTCTTTCCCCAGCGGGGACGCCACAAGGACTAACTAGAAGTTTCCGAGCTCAACTGCTAGCAGGTTCCGAGCTCTACTGCCAGTGGGTTCCGAGCTCTGACGTCATCACGCAGAGTACAGGAATGAAGCCTGAGTGCAGTAACAGATACATTTAAAGGTAAGTTAAAGGGAATTATGTATCTCAATGTAAGGGACAACTGGTGGTACCACCACAACAGTGTAAATAGGAAAGTTATTTTAACAGGCAATTTCAAATCAACCAAATATAAATTGGGAATGCCCACTTGTTTCAGAGTCAGAATTAGTAAATTAAATGCATGACTAAGTATGTTATGGAAGCCATAGCTGTAATCTCTTTTCATTTACTTAAGACCAATACAGACTTAGTGTCTATTGTTTTGGATTTTTTTTAAATAAGGAAAACACAGTACCTCATTCCAGTTGTGGTCCCTTATAACATGGCAACTCATTCTATGTTTGGACAACTAACATACCTAAATAGGTCTCCTGTTGTGTTTAATTTAAATACTAAATATGCATTACTTTTTCTAAGTATATTAAATAGCTTTTGCTACTAATCTGCTCAGTTGCCAAGTGACTGTAAAGCTGTTGAAATGATGCCTAGCACTTTAGAACTTCCTGTTTTTCCCTTGAAACTATGTGTTGCTTCAAAACAGGTATTGCTGTTTAAAGTATAATTAACTGGAATGTAATTAACTGCTTGTTATTTGAAAAACTGGCAAGTAGTTGAAATAAATCACATTTTTACTCCTTAAAAAAGGAACATAGGAACAGGAGTAGGCCATTCAGCCCCTTGGGCCTGCTCCACCATTCAATTAGATCATAGCTGATCCAATCTTCCCCCCAACATTTTTTTGGGTGCATGACCCATTCACAGTTTCACACATGCACGAAATTTAACATTGGAAAAGCCGGTCCCGGGTTGCGCAGCTTAGAATGAACGTTGGGCTGATCAGTAACTCAGCTCCATTTTCCTGCTTTTGCTCGATATCCCTTGATACCCATACCTAACAAAAATGTATCTATCCCACTCTTGAGAAACTCCAATTGTCCTAGCATCCACAACCTTTTGGGGGAAGTGAATAGGTGTTTATACTTTCTATCATTTAAATATGTAGTTATTGCCAGCAAGTGGTTTTATTTGGCATATGGAAAAAGTTTTAAATTTACAAAGTATAAATTGGTAATATTATAATTTGTTCCCCAAGGTATAAAAAACCATTAGATTAAAAAAAATGACTTACACTTTGGTGTTCCATTCTTCATAGTTAGTTTGCATACACCATGGATAATCCAAGCACACAAGGAAAACTAGCTGTATTGTTTCTTTGTGATTTCAATAAAACTCATAACACATATAATGTCATCAATGGGATGATCTTGGTCTTTACAACCAGAGGCAGAGTTATGCAAAGTAAACAGAAAATACAAATGTGAAATAAAGCATTTGTTCTTAAATGTGAAGCTAATTAACAACATGCCCCATGCTTAGATATATTAACTGCAGGTGTAAAGATATTAACAATTCAAAACCAGTTTGCTCTAAATCAGGGCTCAAATGAGAGAAACATGTGAAATTTAATGTAGGAAAAACCTAATTCAAAGAATACCACTAAAATTGAGTAAACTCTTAATTCTTTATGCATTATTATCTACATACCACGGGGAATTGTGCCACTGTGTCTCTTCAGTCAGTGTAGGATGAAATAACTAGGATGGCACCTGTAGGGAGCTAAATGTCAATATTAGAACCTCAGTAGGCTTCCTGTGGAGATTGTTATTTTAATCAGTAGTCTCTCTAATTACACAGCAAAATAAACTTCCAGTCATTTTACTGAACAGTGAGCCAATGAAGACTAAATGGACTATTAGTCTGATTACTGCTAATATGGACTGTTCCTTAACTTTGTCAGCTGGGACTGGTGCAGAATACATCCTATTAACCAATTTGTCTTTCTTTGATGAGGTTTGAAGATCTGAAATGCCCATCAGGCTCCTAAGACCACAAGTTGAGCCATCCTTACAGTTCCACTACAAACCATTCCTACCTTCCTCCCTACTCCAAATTACAAAGATTTGGGATCCCTCGCCTATCACAACTCGTGTGGTTAGTTGGAATCCAGAAACCTGCGAAAAGGTATAATGGTAATGTATATAATTCCCTACTTTACCTCAACCAAAAGATATCTATCTCAGCTTATCAGATTAGAGGCCTATCTGGTGGGAGGCAGTATAAGTGGCCTCACTAAGGTGCTTAATGAGACTCACACCAATGATGGGTTTCAGAAACCTCAAGCCTATTGTACCCCATTTCCACCTACCAAATACAGTTTCTGGATCACTCACTATAGGAAACTATTGACATTCTCTGCCACAGACTGTTGTTAAAGCACAGTCAATTAGTACTTTTTAAAAGGGAATTGGACAGTTGTTTGACAAAGAAGGATATTAAAGGGTATCGAGGGTGATGAGGAGAGCAGGACCATGCCGGGTCTCCAGTAGTAACAGAGTACAAAGGATTGTGCAAATTGGATCATTCTCAGTCCAAAAACTGATTTTTGGGTTCATACAGTTCAGAAGCAGATCGATGGGCATCACTTAAAATCTAAAACCTGACTGGAGAAAAAAGGGTTGATCCATTTTGTGTATGTGTGAAGAGTGTTTGGGCTGAATTTTGATACAGGAGGCGGGACTACAACTTTTGGGGTTGTAGTCCCGCCTCCATCGAGTTGTGACCAACCCACTCGATTTTCACTTGATTGACCTTGTTGAGCCCGCCCAGCGGGCTCAGCAGGCCAATTAAGGGCCACCCGACAACAGGTGACGTCACAGATTGACATTTCATCTGTCAAGAGCTTTTGACAGATGAAATATCAGCGTTTGACAGTTCTTTGAAGCTGTCAAACATTGACAATCTGTACACGAAGTTAATTCCTTTCTCTCAGGCTGATTTAGAGATCTCTCCAGAACAGAAAGCTGAATGCCGCAACTTTTGACAGCTCGCGGCTGTGGTGTATGTAACCTGTTCCACCTTAAGAGAACTACCTTAAGAGATCACAGGAATCACAGGAACCCCACAGTGCAGATAGAGGCCATTTCGGCCCATCGAGCCTGCACCGACACATATCCCACCCTATCCCCGTAACCCCACGTATTTAATCCCCCTAACGCTAAGGGTCAATTTATCATAGCCAATCAACCTAACCCGCACATCTTTGGACTGTGGGAGGAAACCGGAGCACCCGGAGGAAACCCACGCAAACACGGGGAGAATGTGCAAACTCCACACAGACAGTCGCCCGAGGCCGGATTCGAACCCGGGTCCCTGGCGCTGTGAGGCAACAGTGCTAACCACTATGCCACTGTACTACTTTCTCTTGGCTGCTGTATACTGTAATACCGGTGGTGACCACACCGGTATATAAACGTTGTGTAGTGATTTGCTGGGCAGTTCAGCCCTGACCTCCGAATAGTAAAGACCTGTTAAAGTTATTCTTGTTGTCTGTGTCCAGTGATTTATAATAAGCATAACTGGGACACACAGACTCAACAGTGGCGACGAGTCCGATCTTACCCTGCGGCAGTTTTACATCCAAGGCAGCTTCGTCCTCAGAACGGGCGTCGAGAAGAGGCATCCGCCCTCATCATCCTGCTGAGCACCACATTGCACGGGAGGCATCGAGAACCCGGGTTAAAAAGAAAAATTCTGACCACGAAGCCCTCCTATGGAGTAGGGGAGGGAAAACGGAGGAAAACGGGCGGAGAACTCGACCGTGGCCGGTGAAAAGGGCCGGGCTGCAATCAGGGCCAAGAGGCGCAGCGACTGGAGCAGCGTTAAGGCCACGAGAACCGCGGAGAACTCAACCGCAGCCGGTGTAAAGGACCGGCCTGCAAGCGGGGCTGAGAGGCGCAACAGCAGGGGAAGCGTGAATGCCCACGGGAACCGCGGGGGAGCAAAAAGCAGCGTCAGGGAATTGAGAACCGCTGGGGAGGCGAGAACGGCAGCAGCACGGCAATCGCCATTGCAGCCAGCGGGGGAAGAAGGCAAACGCGGGAAGCCGCCATTGTAGTCGGCGGGGGAAGAAGACGAGCGCGGGAAAAACCGCCAAGCGCGGGAAGCCGCCATTTTAGTAGGTGGGGAAGAAGACAAGCGCGGGAAGCCGCCATTTTGGGAAAAAGAAAATTTAAAGAAACTTGCAAGGATGCCTAAACATGGTAACATCAATGCTTTTGATAGCGATGTCGAAGATTGGGCCACGTATGTAGAACGCATGGAAGTTTATTGTAAAGCAAATGAGGTACCAGATGATAAGAAAGCACTAACCTTATTAAACTCAATGGGTGCGAAGACGTACGGGCTATTGAAGCACCTTGTATCACCAGATAAACCGGTGGATCAGACTTTCGCGAATATTGTTATTGTCCTGAAAAATCATTTAAACCCCACACCGCTGCTGATAGCGGAACGATTTAAATTTTACAGAAGAACGCAGCTGAAAGAAGAAAGCAACGCTGAATTCTTAATTGAACTGCGTAAGCTATCAAAGTACTGTCAGTTTGGAACAGAACTAGCAGATGCGCTGAGATAAATTTGTGTGTGGATTGTTAAAAGAAGGAACACAAAAGCGACTGCTAGAGGAGAATGATCTTATGCTTGATAAAGCTGTCACTATTGCAGCATCGCACGAAGCCGCAGCGAGAGGCACTGCGGAAATGCAGCTAAGGTCATCGGAACTCAGCACCAATCAAATGGCCTTGGGTGCAGTAAAGTGTTATCGTTGTGGAAAGACAACGCACGATCAGAACCAGTGCTGGTTCAAAAATCAGGAATGCAGAAAATGTGGCAGGCTTGGTCACATAGCTAAAGTATGCCGGTCAGGAAAGAAGACCAGCAACAAAAAGTCACCGCAGGAAAAGTGCAGAAAGGTACACAAGGTGACAGAGAACAGTTCGGATGAACAGAAGTCAGATTCAGACTCCAGCAGTAAGGAACTGGGTTGTCTAAGAGTACACAATGTGGGTAATGAAGCAGACCTCCAAACTATCTGGGTCACACTTCAGATAGCAGGAGTCCAAGTGAAGATGGAATTGGACACTGGATCGGCATTGACGGTCATGAATAAGCAAGATTACAAAAGGTTATTCCCACATATTCCCCTATGGGATACGGAGATTGTATTGAAAACATACACGGGGCAAAGAGTATACCCCATCGGAAAGATAAAGGTAAAGGTGGTCCACAAGGGCAAAGAAAGCCGAGGAATGGACTTATATGTGCTACCTGAGGGAGGTCCACCACTACTGGGACGGGAGTGGATCAGGAGAATAAATATGGACTGGCATTCCTTAAAAGCACTAACGGTAGATTCCGGTAAAAAAGATGTCAAACCTAAACGATTATCCAGAATATTGGACGATGCTAAAGAGGTGTTCCAACAGGGACTGGGAACACTGAGAGGAATTACGGCAACCATCAAGGTTGAAGAACATGCAAACCCGAAATTTTTCAAAGCCAGACTGGTACCTTATGCGATACGACCTGCTGTGGAAGCTGAGCTGGAAGGGCTAGAACGTTCAGGAGTACTGTCTAAGGTGGACTGGAGTGAGTGGGCCATGCCCATTGTTCCCGTCATGAAGCGTTCATCGAGCAACAAGCCAGGGGAACCGGGGAAGGTTCGCATCTGTGGAGATTTCAAGATCACTGTTAATCCGGTGCTTCACACGGTGCAATATCCGCTTCCGCGGATTGAGGATATCTTCGCTTCGTTGTCTGGCGGGAAACACTTCACCAAGATAGACCTGGCGCAGGCGTACTTACAGATGGAAGTTGAGGAAGAGTCACGCCAGTATCTCACGACCAACACGCATAGAGGCTTGTATCGGTACAATAGACTGGTTTTTGGAGTGGCATCGACTCCAGCAATTTGGCAGAGGGCCATGGAGCAGGTATTACAGGGAATTCCAGGCACACAATGTTACCTGGACGATATTCTGATTACAGGAGATGATGATGAGGAACATCTTGCAAATTTGGAACTGGTGCTCACCAGATTGAAAGAATATGGACTTCGAGTTAATCGCCAGAAATGTGAGTTCTTTCAGAAGCGGATCTCGTACTGTGGTCATGTCATTGACCAGGAGGGGCTTCATAAGTCTCCTGACAAGATCAAAGCTGTTGTGAAGGCTCCCGCTCCGGATAATGTATCCCAGTTGAGGTCGTTCCTAGGGTTGATTAACTATTACCATAAGTTTCTGCCAAATTTATCCACGGTGCTGCACCCGCTGAATGCTCTTTTGCAGAAGGGAGTACCATGGAAGTGGAGCGAGGACTGTAAGAGGGCCTTTCGCAAAAGCAAGGCATTGATCACCTCAGAGGAAGTGTTGGCTCACTTCAACCCAACGCTGCCTATTCGTTTGGCTTGTGATGCTTCTCCATATGGTATTGGGGCAGTACTCTCACACAAGTTGCCAAATAGCTTGGAGAGGCCAGTCGCGTTCGCATCCAGATCATTGACCTCCGCTGAGCGCAACTATGCTCAGATAGATAGGGAGGCTCTCAGCCTTGTGTGGGGAGTAAAGAAGTTTAATCATTACCTGCAGGGCCAAAAGTTTATGCTACTGACAGACCACCAGCCGTTGGTATCCATTTTTAACCCTAAGAAGGGTGTTTCGGCGATGACAGCACAGAGGCTCCAGAGATGGTCCCTTTTCCTAGGGGCACATCAATATCAGATTGAATTCAAAGGTACAAAGCAGCATGGTAATGCTGATGGGCTGTCGTGCCTGCCACTACCTACAGCGGAGGAGGCACCGACGGTTGACCCTGTTGAGTTATTTCACTCGACCATCATCGAATGTTTACCAGTCACCAATGCAAGTATTGAAAGAGAAACCAGGAACGACCCGACACTGTCCCGGGTCTACGAATTGACAGTGAAGGGATGGCCAGCACATGGTGATCCACTGTTACCGGCATTCTCAGCAAGACGAGAACAGCTGTCCGTCTGTCAAGGAACATTGATGTATGGAACAAGGGTGATTATTCCTCCTAAGTTAAGAGAGAGAGTTCTAAAGGAATTGCATGAAGGTCATCTGGGGGGAGTCAAGATGAAAAGCCTTGCTAGGGCTTATGTGTGGTGGCCGGGTATCGACCAACAGATAGAGGATCTGACGAAAAGCTGCTCAGGGTGCCAAAAAGTTCAAAATGCACCTCCGATTGCACCGCTGCATCCATGGGAATGGCCTTCAACCCCATGGCAACGTGTACATATTGACTTTGCTGGTCCATTCATGGACTCCATGTTTTTAATTGCGGTGGACGCACATTCTAAATGGCCAGAAGTGATTAAGATGACTACCACTACCTCGGAAAAGACGATCGCGGTGCTAAGAACGATATTTGCAAGAAATGGATTGCCAGAACAAATATGTTCAGACAACAGACCGCAGTTCGTGTCAGAAGAATTCCAGAAATTCATGAAGAAGAATGGGGTGAAACATTATACCTCTGCCCCATATCATCCGGCTACAAATGGGTTGGCCGAGAGATTTGTACAAACGTTCAAAAAAGCAATAAAGGCCATGAGCGAAGATCAGATTCCACTACAACACAAGGTGGACAATTTCCTGCTGGCATATCGAAACGCCACTCATGCAGTGACAAACCAAAGTCCTGCCATGATGTTCTATAACAGGAGGTTGCGGTCCAGGTTGGACTTGTTAAAACCAAATGTGCGGAGGGAAGTCGAAAACAAACAGTTCCAACATATAAATAACAAGACCACTCGGAGTTTCGAAATAGGACAACCAGTGTTAGCCCGGGACTATAAAAATGAGAAATGGCAATCTGGAACAATTCGGGCCAGAAAAGGACCCCTGATGTACACGGTAGATATTGGTGAAAATGTAATACGACGTCATGCTGACCAACTGGTAGAATCGAGAACAAGGGTCGAACCCATGGTTACGGCAGAGACAACCGTGGAAGAAGTTAGTGAACCTGAAGCATCTACCTCAGAAGTGAATGTACCTGATGATGATGTCCAATCCATAAGAGATCAACTAGATGAGTCACCCCAGCAACGAGAATCAGAGACCCCTGAAAGGCGTTATCCAACTCAGATCAGGAGGCCTCCTCAGAGACTGAGGCCTAGAAATTCAGTGGGCCTTGCGCCCACTTAGCGCCTAAAGAGGTCTTTTGCGCCGGCGGGGTGGTAGCGCGGAAATTGAGTGCAGCTGTATTGGCGGCGGTAGCCGTTAGCGCTGCGCCGGGACCGATGACGTCATCGGTGTGCGCGGTGGCCCGTAACGCCCCGAAACCGCGCCGATCCCCATATTTATTTGCGCCCGCCTCCTCCGAAGCGGGCGCAAACAGCGAACAGAAAACGGGGCTGTCCTGCTGCCATAGTGGGGCGCTTTAAAGCTGAAGGTGCGGCCGGCCGCTTTTTCGGTGGCCGCCTGCCCGCACCTCCTTCCCCGGCCTCCTCCACCCCCCCTCCCCCGCGGCATTGCCGGCTGGTTTCCGTGGAGCCCGGCACTTCTCCGTTGTGCCGGGCTCTTTTGCCGGCACTCGCGATCGGGGCTCCGGCCGTTGCAGGCACCTCCCCCTTAAGAGAAGGAGGAGGCCTGCAGTACCGCAGCCTGCCGCACCGCATCGGGTGGCGCTGCGGCAACTAGCGCGCCGATATTCAGTTGCAGCGCCCCAAACGGAGGCGGGCACACCCTGGTATAGCGCCCGCTTCCGAATTGGGGCGCAGAAGACGAATATACGGCGTGCGCTAATGCCTCCCCGCCCAGCGCTAACTTTTGGGCGCGAGCGAGCTGCCCGCGCCCAAGTGAATTTCTAGGCCTGAATCTTTGAACTGTTTTGCATGAAGTTGTATATATATATATATATATGTTATTATGTTATGTTAAATGGGGATATACACTGTTAAGCTAAAAAGGGAGGATTGTGGTGTATGTAACCTGTTCCACCTTAAGAGAACTACCTTAAGAGATGTACTACTTTCTCTTGGCTGCTGTATACTGTAATACCGGTGGTGACCACACCGGTATATAAACGTTGTGTAGCGATTTGCTGGGCAGTTCAGCCCTGACCTCCGAATAGTAAAGACCTGTTAAAGTTATTCTTGTTGTCTGTGTCCAGTGATTTATAATAAGCATAACTGGGACACACAGACTCAACAGTGGCCATTCTGCTTTCTGTGCCAGTGAGATGAGGGACTCCCGAGACCTGAAGGAAGGACGGCTGTAAAGGTAAGTAAAGGTAAGTAAAACTTCTTTAAACACTTTACACAGACCAAACACACTTACCTCTGCACTCATGCACCCATCACTCACCTGAACACCAGACATCTCGAACCCTCCAAGCCCTTCAGCCCGACGGTCCGCCTCGCTAACTTGGCGTGGTTTGGAGCCATCGGGAATCCCACACTTCAGGAATAAAAATAGGGATTAGGCTAAAAACTGCCTGTTAACTACCTGTTAACAGGCAGTTAATTGGCACTAATCCCCTTCCCGCCTTGGGGAGGCGGCTCCCAGCACAGGTCGGGTATCCGCCGCCTTTGAAACTGGCATGGAGGCGGGTTGGGGCGGGATGGGTTCGTGCCCCCAATTTCACAATTTTAACCCTCCACACGCCTCCAATCCCGCCTCCACGGCCCAATGAAAATCCTGCCCTTTGAGTGAGATTAGAGCTGCGTACAAGAATAAAACTTTCGAGGGCAATGTACAAGTTTGTGGAAAGAAGTAGCAAAAGCAAGGGATTTGGGAGAAAGTTTCAGTGTATAGGGGTCATGGTTGATGCTCTGCCTTTGATAGTGAGATGGAGGGATGCGCAGTAGACTAGAAGTACAAGGGTTGATTGTTGAGATTAGGAGAAAATTATAGTGATACCACGGAGAAAAGCCATGGAGGGATTTGAAAATAATGGCAGATTTTTTAGGTTTATTTTATTCATTCATGGGATGTGGGCATCATTGCCAAGGCCAGCATTTATTGCCCATCCCTAATTGTCCTTGAAAGTGGTGGTGAGCCACCTTATTGAACTACTGCCGTCTATCTTCTTTGTAGGGGTTTGGTACAACTGAGTGGCTTGCTAGGCCATTTCAGAGGGCAGTTAAGAGTCAACCACATTGCTGTGGGCCTGGAGTCACATGTAGGCCAGACCAGGTAAGGACGGCAGATTTCCTTCCCTAAATGGCATTAGTGAACCAGATGGGTTTTTATGACAATTTGGTAGTTTCATGGTCACTATTACTGGTACTAGCTTTTTGGTACCAGATTAATTTAATTAACTGAATTTAAATTCTCCAGCTGCCATAGTGGGATTTGAACTTGTGTCTCCAGATCATTAGTCCAGGCTTCTGGATGACTAGTCCAGTAACATAACCACTATGATGAGCTGGGGAACAACGATCGGGTTAGGTGAGCAGAACTTGAGGGCGGGGTGCTGGATTGAGGTCAGGAAACCCAGAAGAATGGGTTTTCTTCAAGCCCTGTCGAATTTAACAGCAGGACCTGATTAGCAATTTTTTTTCTCTGTTTCCCGGCTGCAGCCAGCCAGATTGAGAGGCTGGCTGGCTGTTGGGCGTGTAGGGCTTCAGTTGGGGGGTGGGAGGGAGATCGGAGGCCAGCGGGGGGCGTTGGAGATCTGAGGTCTGAGGGATCAGAGACTTGGAGGGGAAATTGCAGGTGGTGGTGTTCCCATGCGCCTGCTGCCCTTATCCTTCTAGGTGGAAGAGGTCGCGGTTTTGGGAGGTGCTGTCGAAGAAGTCTTGGCGAGTTGCTGCAGTGCATCTTGTAGATGGCACACACTGCAGCCACAGTACACCGGTGGTGGAAGGAGTGAGTGTTTAAGGTGGTGAATGGGGTACCAATCAAGCGGGCTGCTTTGTCCGGGATGGTGTCGAGCTTCTTGAGTGTTGTTGGAGCTGCATTCACCCAGGCAAGTGGAGAGTATTCCATCACACGCGTGACTTGTGCCTTGTAGCAGGTAGAAAGGCTTGGGTGCATCAGAAGGTGAGTCACTTGCCGCAGAATACCCAGCCTCTGACCTGCTCTTGTTGCCACAGTATTTATGTGGCTGGTGTTGTGTATGTCCCTTTAAGGGAATAACTGGTCTCAGACTGCAGTACCGGCAGTGACCATCCCTGTATAAAAGGCCCTGGCAGGCTTCTGTAGTTTCAGTTTCCAGATTGTCTCCATTCAGTAAAGACTTGTTAAACCAACTCCTGCATTCCGTGTCTCCATTAACACACGGATTTAATACTGGCGACGAGTAAGAAACGAACTTACCTGCAACTCGGCAGCACCTCAGACGACGTTATTAAAGATCGAAGCCAGAAAAGAAAAAATAAATAAATAATCCAAAGAAACTCGAGAAATGGGCGTCGACCGTGGGCAACCGCCCTCCAAATCATCGGATTGAAAACTTGCAGGGGAGACTGTCAAGAGCCAGGCTTGGTTCCTCGGTCTGTGGTTTCCCAGCTAATCGGGCTGGTGGCAGGTCGTGCACTGATCCTTCCTGGGCTGCGGTGGGCTAGAGCTCGATCGGGTGGCTCTGTAACGGGGCCGGGCAGCGAGTCAGGAAGCAGAGGGAGAGAGAGGGTGGAGCACACAGGGCGCGGCCAGTGCTTCGCAGCTAGGCAGCGTTCGGACCTAAGAAGAGGGAGGGAAGTGTCCCAGAGGGTCCGCTCCACGACGGGAATGGTTAAAAATAAAAATACCGCGGAGAGCGGCGTCAGCGTCAGTGGCGGGAAAGCGCGGGAGGCGCCATCTTAACTCGGCGGGGAAGAAGGGAAAGCGCGGGAGGCGCCATTTTGATCCATCGGGGACGAAGGAAAAGCGCGGGAGACGCCATCTTAGATTTTCAAGATGCCAAAGACTGGCGATATCACTGCCTTCGATAATGCAATAGAAGACTGGACCACGTATGTGGAAAGAGTCGAGGTATATTGCGAGGCAAACGAAATAGCCGAGGGGAAAAAGGCATCGGTATTGCTAAATTTAATGGGCGCAAGAACGTACGGCCTATTGCGGGACCTGATTACTCCAGCCAAACCGAAGGCGAAGAGTTTTAACGAAATTGTTGCTATCCTACAGGAACACCTAAATCCTACACCGCTGCTGATAGCAGAAACATTTAAATTCCACAGGAGAAATCAGCATAAAGATGAGAGCAATGCTGATTACCTTATGGAACTACGCAAGCTATCAAAGCACTGCCAGTTCGGAGCAGGACTGGCAGATACCTTACGGGACAAATTTGTCTGTGGACTCCTGAGTGAAGGAACCCAGAAGAGGTTACTCTCAGAGAAAGAGCTGACGCTAGATAAGGCTTTCAGCGTGGCAGTATCGTACGAAGCAGCAGCAAGGGGAGCTGCGGAAATACAACAAAAGCCACAGGAATACGGCACCCACGAAATGACACAGGGATTTGCAAAATGTTATCGCTGCGGCAGAACAAACCATGACCAGAAGGACTGCTGGTCCAAGGACAAAATATGCAGGCAATGCGGAAAGATGGGACACATTGCACGAGTTTGCAGGTCTGAGAAGAAGACCAACGACAATAAAAAGGCTACTAAGGAACCATACAGGAAAGTACAAAAGATGACGGACAGTAGTTCCGAAGACCAGATGAGCGATAGTGAATCCGGGAACAAGAGACTAAGCTGTGTCAAACTTCACAACGTAATCGCAAAAGAGGATCACCGAACCATTTGGGTCACCCTCACGATAGCAGGGTCTCAAGTCAAAATGGAATTGGATACAGGATCAGCTCTAACCGCCATGAATCGACGAGACTACAAGCGGCTATTCTCACACATACCCTTGAGAGAGAGATCCATTGTCTTGAGGACGTATACGGGGCAAAAAGTATACCCCAGAGGAAAAATAAGGGTGCCTGTCGAATACAACGGCAAGAAAATACGGAAATTGTATCTCTACATTCTGCAAGATGGTGGACCACCGTTATTGGGACGTGAATGGATCAGAAAGATAAGTTTAGACTGGCACTCCATTCAGGCACTGACGGTGGCTGGTAAAAAGGATGACGACGTCACTCCTGGACGATTGTCAACAATCTTAGCTGACGCCAAAGAGGTATTTCAACAAGAACTGGGCACTCTTAAAGGCGTAACCGCCTCAATAAAAATAGAGGAGAATGCAATTCCCAAGTTTTTCAAAGCAAGACCGGTACCATATGCAATTCGCCCAGCCGTCGAGGCAGAGCTGGAGAATCTGGAGAATGCAGGCGTGTTATCTAAGGTAGACTGGAGCGAGTGGGCGACACCCATCGTTCCTGTCATGAAGAAAACGTTAAACAATAAGTCTGAGGAGCCAAGGAAGGTTCGCATCTGTGGGGACTTCAAGGTGACAGTGAACCCAGTCCTTCACACAGTACAATATCCTCTTCCAAGGATAGAAGATATCTTCGCCTCACTATCCGGAGGGAAGCGTTTTACAAAAATTGACCTAGCGCAAGCATATTTGCAGATGGAGGTTGAAGAATCCTCTAGGAAGTATCTCACGATAAACACTCACAAAGGTCTTTACCAGTATAATTGACTGGTATTCGGAGTAGCATCAGCTCCGGCGATATGGCAAAGAGCGATGGAACAAGTCCTGCAAGGGATTCCGAGGACTCAGTGTTACTTGGACGACACCCTAGTGACAGGTGAAGATGACAGTGAACACCTTGCCAACCTAGAGCAGGTGCTCACTAGACTACGTGAACATGGGCTACGAGCCAATCGCCCCAAGTGCGAATTTTTTAAGAAACAGATATCATATTGTGGCCACGTGATTGATGAAGAGGGGTTGCATAAGTCCCCTGACAAAATTGAAGCGGCAGTTAAGGCTCCAGTGCCTGAAAATGTGTCACAACTGAGGTCATTCCTCGGATTGGTGAATTACTACCATAAGTTTTTGCCGAAATTGTCCACATTTTTGCATCCACTGAACGCCCTACTACGAACAGGAGTAGCATGGAAATGGAGCAATGAATGTAAGTGGGCCTTTCAGAAGAGTAAGGACCTAATCACTTCAAGAGAAGTATTGGCTCACTACAACCCATCACTACCGATAAGACTGGCGTGTGATGCGTCTCCCTACGGCATTGGGGTGGTACTGTCGCATAAATTCCTTGATGGTTCAGAGAGGCCAATAGCTTTTGCATCACGCTCATTAACTTCAGCCGAGCGTAACTACGCCCAGATTGACAGAGAGGCCCTCAGCCTGGTGTGGGGGGTGAAGAAGTTCAATCACTACCTGCACGGTCAGAAATTTACTCTACTAACTGATCATCAACCTCTCGTCTCCATTTTCAACCCTCAGAAGGGCATACCGATTATGACAGCACAATGGCTACAGAGGTGGTCCCTTTTCCTAGGGGCACACCAATATGACATCGAGTACAAAGGAACTAAACAGCATGGGAATGCTGATGGATTGTCGCGCCTACCGTTGCCAACGGTGGATGAAGAACTGGCAGTGGATCCAGTGGAGTTATTCCACTCGACTATTGTCGAATGTCTCCCTGTGACGAATGCAAACATAGAAAAGGAAACACGAAATGACCCGACACTCTCCTGGGTCTATGATTTAACGGTGAAGGGATGGCCAGCACATGGCGAACCACTGCTGCCAGCATTCTCGGCGAGAAGACAACAGCTGTCAGTGTGCAGAGGAACCTTGATGTGTGGATCCAGAGTAGTAATTCCACCCAAATTGAAGGATAGAGTGCTCAATGAGCTTCATGAGGGTCATCTGGGAGGGGTCAAAATGAAGAACTTAGCCAGAGCGTTTGTGTGGTGGCCGGGAATCGATAGAGAAATCGAAGAGATGACCAAGAGCTGTACAGGATGCCAGAAGGTCCAAAACGCCCCACCACAAGCCCCTCTACATCCATGGGAGTGGCCCTCATCTCCATGGCAAAGGGAGCACATTGATTTTGCTGGTCCCTTTATGGACTCGATGTTTTTAATTGCGGTGGATGCACATTCAAAGTGGCCAGAGGTAATAAAAATGTCCTCAACCACCACAGAAAAAACTACCACAGTCTTACGAACCATATTCGCCAGGAATGGGCTGCCTGAACAGATTTGCTCTGACAATGGACCACAGTTTGTGTCAGAAGAGTTCCGGAGGTTCTTAAAGAACAATGGTGTTAAGCATTACACATCCGCCCCATATCATCCAGCCACTAATGGATTGGCCGAGAGGTTTGTTCAAACATTCAAGAAGGCTATCAAGGCAATGTGTAATGAAGATATACCCCTACAACACAAGGTGGATAACTTCTTGTTTGCCTACTGGAATGCAACACATGCGGTTACCAACCAAACTCCAGCCATGATGTTCTTCAATCGAAGACTACGATGCCGCTTGGATTTGGTTAAGCCAAACGTCAGAAGAGATGTGGAGAACAGGCAGTTTCAGAATATGAATGAAAGGCCGACCAGGAGTTTTAAGATAGGTCAACCAGTTTTGACCCGGGACTACCGCACAGAGAAATGGCAGCCAGGAACGATCTGTACACGGCAAGGACCTCTAATGTATACCATGGACGTTGGAGAAAGCATTGTAAGACGCCATGCTGACCAGATTCTAGAGTCACTGGAAAACCTCAACTCCACACCACGATCTGATACACCTGGCGATGAAACCGAAGTACCAATTGCATCTACCGCAGAATCGGTGATATTGGAAGCAGACGAACCAAACAACGACATTGATCCCGACTCAACCTTGCCAGAAGAACCTGATATCCCAAAGAGGCGTTATCCAGACAGAATCAGGAAGCCTCCTCAAAGACTGAACTTATAATTGCTTAACTTCAACTAATGTATCTTGCAACCGTAATTGTAATTGTAATTAGTTATTATTTCGTTGTTAAATGAATGTTATGTACTGTTTATCTAAAAGGGGAGGAATTGTTGTGTATGTCCCTTTAAGGGAATAACTGGTCTCAGACTGCAGTACCGGCAGTGACCATCCCTGTATAAAAGGCCCTGGCAGGCTTCTGTAGTTTCAGTTTCCAGATTGTCTCCATTCAGTAAAGACTTGTTAAACCAACTCCTGCATTCCATGTCTCCATTAACACACGGATTTAATAGCTGGTCCAGATAAGTTTCTGGTCAATGGTGGCCCCCCAGGATGTTGATGGTGGGGGATTTGGCGATGGTAATGCCGTTGAAAGTCAAGGGGAGCTGGTTAGACTCAATCTTGTTGGAGATGGTCATTGCCTGGCACTTGTGTGGTGCGAATGTTAATTGCCACTTATCAGCCCAAGTCTGAATGTTGTCCAGGCCGTGCTGCATGCGGGCACGGACTGCTTCATTATCTGAGGAGTTGTGAATGGAACTGAACGCTGTGCAATCACCAGCGAACATCCCCACTTCTGACCTTATGATGGAGGGAAGGTCATTGATGAAGCAGCTGAAGATGGTTGGGCCTAGGACTCCTGCAGCGATGTCCTTGGCTGAAATGATTGGCCTGCAACAACCACATCCATCTTCCTTTGTGCTAGGTATGACTCCAGGCAGTGGAGAGTTTTTAACCTTATTGCCATTGACTTCAATTTTACTTGGGCTCCTTGATGCCATATTCGGTCAAATGCTGCCTTGATGTCAAGGGCAGTCACTCTCGCCTCACCTCTAGAATTCAGCTCTTTTGACCATGTTTGGACCAAGGCTGTAATGAGGTCGGGAGCCGAATGGTCTTGGCAGAACCCAAACTGGGCATCAGTGAGCAGGTTATTAGTGAGTAAGTGCCGCTTAAGAGCACTGTCGACGACCCCTTCCATCACTTTGCTGATGATTGAGAGTAGACTGATGGGGCGGTAATCGGCTGAATTGGATTTGTCCTGCTTTTTGTGGACAGGACATACCTGGGCAATTTTCCACTTTGTCAGATAGATGCCAGTATTGTAGCTGTACTGGCTTGGCTAGAGGCGCGGCTAGTTCTGCAGCACAAGTCTAATAATGTGGAAGACTGCAGCAAAATACAGCACGATAAACAGGCTTCCTGAGTGGACAGATAAATGGCAAATTAAATTCAATATAACCAAGTGTGAGGTGATTAATTTTAGTAGGAGGAATAAGGAGGCCACTTATTCCTTGGAAGATGAGAAAGTAACTGGGCTGGAAGAGCAAAGAACTCTGGGAATACAAATACATTAATTGCTAAAAATAGCAACACAATTTGGTGAGGCCCTAAAGAATGCAAGCAAAGTACTGGGGTTCATTTCTAGTGGAATAGAATACAAAAGCAGGGAGGTAATATTAAATTTATATAGAACCTTGGTTGGACCATACTTCAAGTACTGTGTGTAGTTCTGGCCTCCATAATACAAAAAGGATATTGAAGCACTGGAGAAATTGCAGAAAACATTTACAAGGATGTTAACAGAATTGAGAGGATGCGACTATCAGGAAATATTGAGCTGGCTCCCTTTTTTTCTCTAGAAAAGAGAAGGTTAAGTGGAGACCTGATAGATGTCTATCAAATTATGATGGGGTTCAATAGGGTGGATATGGCAAAATTGTTTCCACTTTTGAGTGAGTCTGGAACAAGGAGCACATCAATATTAGATAGCTACTAACAGATCAAATAAAGAATTTAGGAGGAATTTCTTTTTGTGTAGTTCTATATAATACGGAAAGTGTGTATGCTTTATTATGCTTTGAGTGAAAAAGTCCTTTGGTTACCTTTTTACTCCAAACTTTTTAATTTTAAAATTGTGTCCTCTGTTATTTGAACTGTTCCCCCATAAAGAACAGTCATACTGGCCTAGAAATTTAGCCGTGCAGCTCCCATTTTTCAAGTGCTAAACAGTCTCATAACCTTCTAATATGGCGGGCAGGAAGCACACACTCATTACGAGCCGGAAGTATGCCACCCGCCACATTGGTGTTGGTAGTTCCATTGGCGTCAGGAGTGCGCATTCCGGGTTATGCTATTTAAATTATGATCCTCTGCTTCTTGCAGGATCCATTTTTGAGATTGGTATGCCCCAGAATTACTGTAGGGTACACAATTAGGATCAAAAGCAAAGATTCTTGAGGCTTGAGCACTGAGCTTAGAGACAGAGCTAGGTGAATCGCAATTGGAGTGGATCACAAACAGAATGGAAGGAATTCGGTGTTAGTAGAAATTTGGTGGAGAGGAGGAAGGCGATTTCTCACGTCCAACTCAAAAGCAGGAGTGGAGCCACAGAACCCGAGGACTCAAAGTATCTAGATATCTAATATTTAGGTTCTTTTTGATCAGTATCTCAGTCGTTCTTATTAAATTTGAGTAAATAATTTTGTCTTTTTTCTCTCTAGGTTAGGGCAGTGGGTTAAACTAAGAAGTTTAGTTAGTAGTCTCATAAATAGAGACATGGCAGGGCACATCAGTCCCATGGAATGCACATCCTGTGCCATGTGGGAAGTCCAGGATGCTTATCTTATCCTGGACAACCACACGTGCATGAAGTGTCGTCAGCTGGAGAAACTCAAGCTCTGGGTTTCGGAGCTTGAGCAGCAGCTGGAATCACTGCAGTGCATCCACGAGGCTGAGAGTTACGTGGATAGCACGTTTCAGGAGGTGGTCACCCCACAGCTTAAGAGTTTGCAGGCAGAGAGGGACTGGGTGACCACCAGACAGACAAGGAGGGCCAGGCGGGTAGTGCAGGAGTCCCCTGAGTGCACGTTGCTCTCTAACCGCTATTATACTGGTGAGGGCGATGGTTCCTCTAGGGAGTTCAGCCGGAGCTAAGTCCACGGCACCATGGATGGCTCAGCTGTACGGATCAGGAGGAGGAAGGTCAGAAAAGCAATCAGTAGGTAGGGAAACAGAAAGGCTTTTTTGCGGCCACAGACGTGACTCCAGATGCCAGGGTCAAGGATGTCACTGATGGGGGAGGAAGAATAGCCAGAGGTCGTGGTGCATATCGGTACCAATGACGTAGGTAGAAAGAGGGATGAGGTCCTGCAGGCAGATTTTAGGGAGCTAGGAGAGAAATTAATAAGCAAAACCTCAAGGGTAGTAATCTCCGGGTTACTCCTGGTGCCACGTACTAGTGAGTATAGAAATAGGAGGATAGAGCAGATGAATGGCAGCATGGTGGCATAGTGGTTAGCACTGTTGCCTCACAGCGCCAGGGACCCGGGTTCAAATCCGGCCTCGGGCGACTGTCTGTGTGGAGTTTGCACATTCTCCCCGTGTTTGCGTGGGTTTCCTCCGGGTGCTCCGGTTTCCTCCCACAGTCCAAAGATGTGCGGGTTAGGTTGATTGGCTATGATAAAATTGACCCTTAGTGTTAGGGGGATTAAATACGTGGGGTTACGGGGATAGGGTGGGGATATGTGTTGGTGTAGGGGTTACGGGGATCGGGTGGGATATGTGTCAGTGCAGGCTCGATGGGCCGAAAATGGCCTCTATCTGCACTGTGGGGTTTCTGTGTGATTCTGTGTGAATGCTTGGCAGGAGAGAGGGCTTTAGATTCCTGAGGCATTGGGACTGGTTCTGGGGGAGGTGGGACCTGTACAAGCCAGAAGGGTTGCACCTCAACAGGGCTGGGACCAATATCCTCACGGGAAGGTTTGCTAGTGCTTTTGGGGAGGGTTTAAACTAGCTTGGCAGGGAGATGGGAACCTGAGCCTAGATTCAGAAAGGAGAGAAGCAAAGCTGGATGATATGCCATCAATAACTCAAAGACAAGGATTCAACTGAAGGCTTTTAATCACTAAGAACATTGCAGCATTGCAGGTCTTCCCACATCGGGTTCGTCTGGTAGGAATGACTCATACAGCTCTTGAGACCTTTATATGGCAAAAGACAGGGGCGTAGCCAATACACACAATAGGAACAAAAGGGGGCGGTTCACACAATACAAGCAGGTAAAACACATGGGCTGATGAAGGCATATATTTCATCACATTCACTCCTTCTACAGATTTAGTCTGTCCGGGGGTGTGATAGTCCTTCCTGAACGTCGCAACAGTACCTCGGGTTCCGACCGGGAGTCCGTGGTGCCCTCCTGGGCATACCCATGTGCTGGGGGTGTTGCAGCTACTTCTGGGGGCGGTGATGATACCTCTGGGGATGGTGGAGGTTCTTCTGGGGGTGGTGGTGATGGGTCGTCGTCGTTGCTTCCTGCCGAGGCGAGGTCCTTTATGGACACGGTGTCTTCACGCCCGTCGGTGTGCTTGACGTACGCATACTGTGGGTTTGCGTGGAGTAGGTGTACTGCCTCCACGAGGGGATCCGTTTTGTGGCCCCTCACATGCTTCCGTAACAGGACTGTCCCTGGGGTGGAGAGCCACGAGGGTAGGGATACTCCTGAGGTTGATTTGCGGGGAAAAACAAACATCTTCTCGTGAGGAGTGGCGTTAGTAGCAGTACACAGTAGCGACCTTATCGAGTGGAGTACGTCTGGGAGGACCTCCTGCCAGCGGGAGGTGGGGAGGCCTTTAGACCTTAGTGCTAAGGTGACCGCCTTCCACACTGTCGCGTTCTCCCTCTCCACTTGCCCATTACCCCGGGGGTTATAACTAGTGGCCCGACTCGTGGCTATCCCCTTCGACAGCAGGTATTGGCGCAGTTCATCGCTCATGAACGACGCCCCCCTGTCAGTGTGGATGTAGTTAGGCATGCCGAACGTGCAAAACAGGTTGCCGAGGCACTTGATGACCATGGCACTGGTCATATCTGGGCAGGGGTAGGCAAATGGGAAGCGGGAGTACTCGTCCACAATGTTGAGAAAGTACACATTGCGGTCGGTGGAGGGGAGTGGTCCCTTGAAATCTAAGCTCAGGCGCTCGAATGGCCGTGTAGCTTTGATCAGGTGGGCTCGGTCGGGCCTGAAAAAACGGGGCTTGCATTCCGCACAGGTGCGGCAGTCCCTGGTCATAGACCGGACCTCCTCGATGGAATAGGGCAGGTTACAGGATTTTATAAAGTGGAATAGCCGGGTGACCCCCGGGTGGCAGAGGCCATTGTGGAGGCCCTGTAGCCTGTCCCCCTGGATGCTGGCACACATCCCTCGTGATAGGGCGTCGGGGGATTCGTTGAGGGCCCCCGGCCTATATATTATGTCGTACTCAAACGTGGAGAGTTCGATCCGCCACCTGAGAATTTTGTCGTTCTTGATCTTCCCCCTCTGTTTGTTGTTAAACATGAAGGCTACCGACCGCTGGTCGGTAAGCAGGGTGAAGCGTTTGCTGGCTAGGTAGTGCCTCCAGTGCCGCACTGCCTCCACTATGGCCTGGGCCTCCTTCTCTACCGAGGAGTGCCTGATCTCGGGCCCTTGGAGGGTTCTTGAGAAAAAGGCTACGGGCCGCCCATCCTGGTTGAGGGTGGCTGCTAAAGCGAAGTCGGACGCATCGCTTTCGACCTGGAAAGGGATGTTTTCGTCCACTGCCCGCAGCGCGGCCTTCTCAATGTCGTGTTTAATGCTGTTGAAGGCGGCATGGGCCTTGGCCGTGAGCGGGAAGGACGTTGATTTCAGGAGGGGACGAGCCTTGTCAGAATAATTGGGGACCCATTGAGCGTAATAGGAGAAGAACCCCAGGCACCTTTTCAGGGCCTTGGGAGTGTTTGGTAGGGGTAGCTCCCGTAGGGGGCGCAATCGGTCGGGGTCCGGACCGATTTCCCCGTTTTCCACCACGCAGCCCAGGATACAGAGGCGCGTGGTGCTAAAGACACACTTATCCTCGTTGTAGGTGAGATTGAGTCTGAGGGCGGTTTTCAGAAATCTCGCGAGGTTCGAGTCGTGGTCTTGCTGGTCGTGGCCGCAGATGGTGACGTTGTCTAGGCATGGGTAGGTGGCTGTTAACTGGTTCTCATCGACCATGCGGTCCATCTCCCGCTGGAAGACCGAGACCCCGTTCGTTACCCCAAAGGGGACTCTGAGGAAGTGGTAGAGACGTCCGTTCGCCTCGAAGGCGGTGTATGGACGGTCCTCCGGCCTAATGGGGAGCTGGTGGTATGCCGATTTTAGGTCGATGGTGGAAAACACCTGGTATTGCGCGATTTGGTTAACCATATCCGCTATGCAGGGCAGAGGGTAGGCGTCTAGCTGGGTGTATAGATTAACCGTCTGGCTATAATCTATCACCATCCGCTTCTTTTCGCTACCCTTAACTACTACTACCTGGGCGCGCCACGGGCTGGTACTGCATTCGATGATACCCTCCCACTTGAGTCTTTCTACTTCCGACGCAATGAACCGTCTATCCTCCCAGCTGTACCGCCTGCTTTTGGTCGCTATGGGTCGACAGTTGGGTGCGAGGTTGGCGAACAGAGAGGGCGGCTTGACCTTCAGGGTAGCCAGACCGCACACTGTGAGGGGCGGCTGGGACCCACCGTAGGTAAGCGTGATACTTTGGTGGTGGCACTGGAAGTCCAGACCCAAGATCACGCTCACACAGAGGTCTGGCATTATCAATAGTTTAAAATCTCTGTAATCATTGCCTTTTACCGACAACATAACCGCGCAGAAACCTGTAATTTTTGAGGTATGAGTCTTATCGGCCATGGCGATTTTGCCCTGTGTGGGGACTATCGTTAGCGAAAGTCGTTTTACCAGGCTAGGATGAATAAAGCTTTCGGTGCTCCCGCAGTCAATCAAGCATTTAACCTTGTTCCCGTTTACCTCTATGTCCATCATCGATTTAGACAACGGATGCGGCCTGGATTGATCCACTGTGATCGAGGCCACCAGTGGGTCCTGGAGGTCCGTGTAGTCGGGGCAAGATGGTGGACTCCATGAGGGTGGACAAGATGGCTTCCAAGATGGCCGCTCCCACGGCGCGCACGCGGCGGTGGCGGAGTTGGAGGCGGGGTTCCCTCTGCAGACTTTGCTGAAATGTCCTTTCTTCCCGCATTTAAAACAGGTGGTGCCCTTCGCTGGGCACAGATGCCTGGAGTGTTTGTCCTGGCCGCAGAAGTAGCATTTCGGGCCCCGATGCATCACGGCAGTAGTGGGGCTCCTGGGTGGAGGCTGGGGCTCCGATGGTGCTGGGCTGGCCTGAGACCTGGGAGGTGAAGATGGCTTCCAAGATGGTGGCCCCATGGCGCGCACGAGGCGGAGTGGGCCGCGTGGCCTGGGGAACAGGATTCAGAGTTCTTCTGGGCCATATCCAGCGATCGCGCTATATCTATAGCCTGTTTTAAGTCCAGTCCCTCCTTTTCAAACAGTTTCTGCCGAATGTAATTTGAACTGAGGCCCGCAATAAGGGAGTCTCGAATCAGCTCCTCCATGTACACGATGGCAGACACGGCCTTACAGTTACAGTCTCTGCCCAGTACTTTTAGGCTTAGTATAAAGTCCTCTAGTGACTCACCATGCCGCTGCGTGCGAGTAGTCAGAAGATGCCTGGCGTACACCTCGTTTATTGGCCGCACGTAGTGGGCCTTCAGAATGGTGCAGGCATCCCCGTAGCTGGTGGCATCTTGGATGAGAGGGGAGACCCGATGGCTCACCCAGTTTCGCAGGATTCCCAGTTTCATGTCTCCGGTAGCGGTTGCGGCTGCTATGGCGGTGGATGAGTTTGCAATGAAAAATTCAAAGCATTGGAACCAGTGTCCGAACTGTGTGGCTGCGTCTGAGGCATGGGGGCCAGATCCAAGCGCTCTGGTTTCAGGAGTCGATCCATCTTGGTGTTTTAGTGATTAAAATTGATATGCCATCAATAACTCAAAGACAAGGATTCAACTGAAGGCTTTTAATCACTAAGAACATTGCAGCATTGCAGGTCTTCCCACATCGGGTTCGTCTGGTAGGAATGACTCATACAGCTCTTGAGATCTTTATATGGCAAAAGACAGGGGCGTAGCCAATACACACAATAGGAACAAAAGGGGGCGGTTCACACAATACAAGCAGGTAAAACACATGGGCTGATGAAGGCATATATTTCACCTCAACAGGGCTGGGACCAATATCCTCGCGGGAAGGTTTGCTAGTGCTTTTGGGGAGGGTTTAAACTAGCTTGGCAGGGAGATGGGAACCTGAGCCTAGATTCAGAAAGGAGAGAAGCAAAGCTGGAAATGGAAGGCAGAAAATTATGAAGTGAGTTTGGAACGCAGAGGAAACAAAGGCTAGAAAATAGACAACAAAGGAATTTGGCAGTTCTTAATGGTATATACTTCAATGCAAGGAGTCCAGTGAACAAGGTAGATGAGCTGAGGGCACAGATAGACGCATGGAAGTATGATAGCACAGCTATTACTGAAACATGGCTGAAAGAAGGGCAGGAATGGCAGCTCAACATTCCTGGTACAGAGTTTTCAGATGAAATAGAGAGGGGGATAAAAAAGGAGGGGAGGGTTGCAATATTGGTTAAATAAACAATTACAGCTGTGAGGAGGGATGATATGTTAGAAGGATAATCAAATGAAATCATGTAGGTTGAACTGAAGAACAAAAAAGGGGCAATCACACAGCTTGAAGTCTACTATAGACCCCCAAACAGAGAGAGGGAGATAGAAGAGCAAATATGTGGACAAATTTTGAGAAGCGCAAAAACAATAGGGCAGTAACTAGCCTAATATTAGAGTCATAGGCCCAGAAATTCGATTGGTAGCGCCAGCGATTAGCGCCAAAAGAGCCCGAGAATTGGGGTGTTACCCAATGTTCGGGTGGGCGCAGTGAATATTGCGCCACCTCCCATATTGAGCATTGTTTTAGCGCCGGCGCTAACTCTTTGCACGCGCCCGCGGGCGCAGGCAGATCATGACGTCATTTCAGTGTGCAACGCCTTTTTGGCGCCCCGGACCGGATATTGGGTGGCACCCGGAACCTTTGCACCTAGCGCTGTTAGTGACAGTTCAATGGAACGCTACATTCTCGTAGTCGGGGGGCGCTATTTAAAGGGGACAGCTCTAATATAAAAGCTGCAGTCAATTGGCCTGTTCATTGTGATCGTTGCTGGAGAGAGTTGGTGAGCTACTGTGGAGCAGATTTTTTGGAATTTAGTCTTAGAATACTTGGGACCTTCAAACCTGTCCGGAGCAGCTGGAGCGCTACACCTAACAGCGTTTGGACCGACTGGCATCGGTATGGGAGCTGCTTTGGATGGCAACGTCCTCATGGCCGGACTCTGTGAAGGGGCAGAGAGACGGCGGGAGAGAGGGCCGGGATTGGCCAGAAGGAGGAGGGGCAATGGAGGTCAGCCAATCCGAGGGTACGCTGCGAGGGTATTCAGGCAGCAGGTCTCATACCTTGCAATGTCAGAGGAGCAGTGTGTGTGAAGGCTCCGATTTGGGAAGGAGGTTGCAACTGAGCTGTGCCACCTGCTTGCTCAGGATCTGAAGCCGCGTCTATGGTGCAGGACCTCTCTGTCGGTGTCCGTTAAAGTGACTGTTGCCCTCAATTTCTATGCCACCGGATCCTTTCAGGCAGCCACTGGGGACATTGCGAATATCTCTCAGTTTGCAGTCCATTGTTGCATCCGGCAAGTTACAGCTGCCCTTTATAGGCGAAGGCGTCAATTCATCAACTTCCCTCTGAGCCTGGAGAAGCAGGCGGAGCGCGCGCAGGGCTTCGCTGCTATTGCGGACTTCCCCATGGTGCATGGGGCGATTGATTGCACACACTTGGCTTTGCGGGCGCCATTGCTCAATCCTGAGGACTTCCGCAACCGCAAGGGGTTCCACTCCCTCAATGTGCAGCTGGTCTGTGACCACCGCCAAATGATCATGGCAGTCAACGCCCAATTCCCAGGGAGCAGCCACGATGCCTTCATCCTGCGGCAGACCTCAGTTTGTGACCTTTTTGAGGGGCCGGCTCGCCCACGAGGCTGGCTTCTTGTGAACAAGGGCTATCCTCTCTGCCCATGGCTCATGACACCACTCCATTTGGCCGGCACCCCAGCAGAAGAGCTGTACAACAGCAGCCATCAGGCGACCAGGAACATTGTAGAGCACACTATTGGAGTGCTCAAACAGCGTTGCCGCTGTCTGGACCATTCGGGGGGTGCCCTGCAGCACTCGCCAGAGCAAGTGGGTCACATCGTCATCGTCTGCTGCATGCTCCACAACTTGGCGAATCGACGCACCCAGCCAATGCCAGCTGTCCCTCAAGGTCCAGCAGAGCAGGCGGACGAGGAGGAGGAGGAGGAGGACGAGCAGGCAGACGATGAGGAGGAGGAGGAGGAGGAGGAGGAAGATGGGAGGGCTCCTGCAAGTGGAAGGGCCATCCGTCAGAGGCTCATCAGGACTCGGTTCCAGGCCGCTCTGGCGGAATGATGGGTGTCATTCGTCCTGCGCACTGCGGATCTTTGAAAGGCTCCGAAGGCCAGCATGACTGTAAATAGTTACGTGTACCATTGCAAATTAAAACTTTTCTTTATTGTCACAAAAGTCCTTCCTTCCAGCATAACAACGTCATGTCAACAGAAACCATAACTAACAAAATAACAGTTAACTCTTCGACAAAGCTGCAAAACTAAACAAACCATTTCCAACTATCACAACAGGTGAGGGAGTCCTTCAATTTGGCCAAAGAAACGTCTCTGCACCTCCCTCTACTGCTGGCCCCTTGATGGAGAACGACTTCTCTTTCGTGGTTGGCCCCTTCCCTCCCTGCTGCTCCTACGTAATTGAACCCCAGTGGCGGGGTCAAGGCTGGGGGAAGCCTGCTGACTGTGTGGAAGCGCAGAAGCCCCTGAGGGACGGCCTGGCCGACCTCTGGTCTTGGAGGGTGCGGATGCAGGCTGTTTGATCTGAGCATGGCTGGAAGCAGTGTGCCCTGCAGGTGGTGGCAGCTGCACTGCCGACGTACCAGCGGTGGCATGAGCAATGGTCACCTGCCGAGAGAGGACACCTGCACCATGGTCGGACGACACACTGGCTCTCTGAGGGGACCGGTTCGGCTCAACCGCCACAATCGCCTGCTCTACTGATTCCTGGCCTTGTATGGTACTGGAAGGGCCTGGGGTGATCCTAGCTGATGCAGATAGGGTGGCTGCAGTGAGAGTTCGCGTTGCCTCAATCTGGGTGTGGACGAGGCCAGCAAGTGATTGCGTGGCAGCAGTGAGGACCTGTGTGGCAGGTGCCAGTGCTTCGGAGAAGCCCTGGACAGTTCTTTCCATTGCTTCGGACAAGGCCGGAGCAGTCCGTTCCACTGCCTCGGACAAGCCCTGGACAGACCTTTCCAGGGATTGTCCGAGGCTCTGAACAGTCCTTTCCATTGCAGCCTCGAAGCCCTGGACAGTCCTCTCCATAGCAGCCTCGATGCCCTGGACAGTCCTCTCCATTGCTGCCCCGAAGCCCTGGACAGTCCTCTCCATTGCTGCTCCAAAGTCCAACACACTCTTTGCCAGTGTTTCTATCGACTGAGGCATCCTCCCCACTGCAGCCATCAGCTCAGTGTGCCTGAGCCGGGCCTGGGTGCTCATTTCAGCAAGGCTACGCACCTCCTCTGCACTCTGTGCAGCAGTCATCACTCCCTGCCTTGCCCTCCAGGGAGCCGGTGGCCGAACTTTCCTACCGCCGCCCCCCCCCAGCGCTGCTGCATGCCGCTTGTTCCGGCAACTGGCTCATCAGCAGAGCCCCCCCCACTCCCCTCCAGGGAACTACTATCCCCAGTCTGCAGATGTGTACGCTCCCCTGAAGTTGGAACGGATGCTCCGGCTTCCTCCTGATCCTCGCCTCCGGAGGCACTGGCACTGGCAGCTTCAGGGCGCAGATCCCAAGTTGGTGATGCAGCATCTGAAAGCAGGGAGGTGGAAGAGTGGCTTCAGCAAAAGGTCAGGTCGGCGGCAAGGCATGCCAGATTGCGGCAAGGCTCTGACATGGCTGCACACTGAGAAAGCATGCTGGCGGGGGGACCAAGTGGAAGGAGACAGCTGAAAAAGGTGAGAGCCTTACCCTCGCTGTCGAGAAGGGGGTCAGCAGCTGCAGTGGTAACAGGACCACTCAGACGTCCTCCAAGAATTTGGTGCACTCTCTCCTCGAGATCCGTGAGAGTGACCACTTGTGGAGGTCCGCCATCGGTTCGACGCTGGTCCTTTCGGATCGTCGCCAGCTTGGACTGCAGGGGAAAGAAGGGGAAGCTCTGTTACATGATGCCTTGAGAGATCATCTCATGACCCCCATGGTGCAAGAGCCCTTACATGATGCCTTGAGAGAGCATCTCATGCCCCCCATGGTGCAAGAGCCCTTACATGATGCCTTGAGAGAGCATCTCATGCCCCTCATGGTGCAAGAGCCCTTACATGATGCCTTGAGAGAGCATCTCATGCCCCCCATGGTGCAAGAGCCCTTACATGATGCCTTGAGAGAGCATCTCATGACCCTCATGGTGCAAGAGCCCTTACATGATGCCTTGAGAGAGCATCTCATGCCCCCCATGGTGCAAGAGCCCTTACATGATGCCTTGAGAGAGCATCTCATGCCCCCCATGGTGCAACAGCCCTTACATGATGCCTTGAGAGAGCATCTCATGCCCCTCATGGTGCAACAGCCCTTACATGATGCCTTGAGTCAAATGTGCATGTGTGTGCCCAGAAAGGGCCATGGGTGCTTGCTGACAGATGGCCATTGGGGCATCATGGCAAGAGGGTGCGCGAAGTCAGGTGCAGATGGAGGGAATCAGAAGTTTGCATAAACAACACTCACCCTAACGACCCGAGTGAGGTCGTTGAATTTCTTCCTGCACTGAACAGGGCTCTTGGTCGCCATGCTGCTGGAGTTGACCCTCTGAGAAACATCCCTCCAAGCTCGGCGGTAATCCTTTTAAGAACATAAGAACATAAGAAATAGGAGCAGGAGTAGGCCAATCGGCCCCTCGAGCCTGCTCCGCCATTCAATAAGATCATGGCTGATCTGATCCTAACTGCCAATCCACTATCACAGAACCATCTCCTGAATCTAACAGAATTAGACACACGAAATAGGAGCAGGATCAGGCTACACGGCCCCTGGGCCCGCTTCGCTACCCACAGGGCCATGACCGATCCGAACCTAGACTCATGTCCAAATTCCGGCCCGCTCCCCGTAACCCTTAATTCCCTTTACTTCTCGGAAACTGTCTATTTCTGTTTTAAATTTATGTAATGATGTAGCTTCTACAGCTTTTTGGGGCAGCATATTCCATGGACCTACCACCCTCTGAGTGAAGTAGTTCCTCCTCATCTCAGTTTTGAAAGAGCAGCCCCTTATTCTAAGACTATGCCCCCTAGTCCTAGTTTCACCCATCATCGGGAACATCTTCCCCGCATCCACCCGATCCAACCCCTTCACAATCTTATATGTTTCAATAAGATCGCCTCTCATTCTTCTGAACTCCAATGAGTAGAGTCCCAATCTACTCAACCTCACCTCATATGTCCATCCCCTCATCCCCGGGATTAACTGAGTGAACCTTCTTTGTACTGACTCGAGAGCAAGTATGTCCTTTCTTAAGTATGGACACCAAAACTGTACGCAGTATTCCAGGTGCGGTCTCACCAATACCTTGTACAACTGAAGCAATACCTCCCTATTTTTATATTCTATCCCCCTAGCAATGAAAGCCAACATTCCATTGGCCTTCTTAATCACTTGCTGCACCTGCATACTAACCTTTTGAGTTTTGTGCACCAGGACCCCCAGATCCCTTTGTACTTCAGTACTTTCCAGTTTCTTGCCATTAAGATAATAACTTGCTCTACGATTTTTCCTGCCAAAGTGCATAACCTCACACTTTCCAGTATTGTATTCCATCTGCCAAATCTCTGCCCGCTTACTTAGCCTGTCGATGGCCCCTTGCAGGTTTTTTATGTCCTCCTCACTCACTACTTTCCCTCCCATCTTAGTATCATCTGCAAACTTTGATATGTTACACTCGGTCCCCTCCTCCAAATCGTTAATATAGATTGTAAAGAGTTGGGGACCCAGCACTGACCCCTGCGGAACACCACTAGTTACTGATTGCCAGTCTGAGAATGAACCATTTATCCTAACTCTCTGCTTTCTGTTAGATAGCCAATCCTCTATCCATGCCAGAATATTACCCCCAATCCTGTGATTTTTTATCTTAAGCAATAATCTTTTGTGTGGCACCTTGTCAAATGCCTTTTGGAAGTCTAAATACACTACGTCCACTGGTTCCCCTTTATCCACCCTATACGTTACTTCCTCAAAGAACTCCAACAAATTTGTCAAACATGACTTCCCCTTCATAAAATCATGCTGACTTTGTCCTATTAAATTATGATTATCCAAATGTCCTGTTACTGTCTCCTTAATAATGGACTCCAAAATTTTACCTACCACAGATGTTAGGCTAACCGGTCTATAGTTTCCAGCCTTCTGTCTACTGCCCTTTTTAAATAAGGGTGTTACATTAGCAGTTTTCCAGTCTGCCGGGAACTTTGCCGAGTCCAGGGAGTTTTGGAAAATTATTACCAATGCATCCACAATCCCTACCGCCACTTCCCTCAAGACCCTAGGATGTAAGCCATCAGGTCCAGGTGATTTATCCGCCTTGAGTCCCATTATTTTACCGAGTACCACTTCCTTAGTGATTTTGATCGTGTTTAGCTCCTCCCCCGCTTTAGCCCCCTGTTTGTCCAGTGTTGGGATATTCTTAGTGTCTTCTACTGTAAAGACTGATGTAAAATATTCATTCAGTGTTTTTGCCATCTCCATATTTCCCACCATTAATTTCCCGGTCTCATCCTCTAAGGGACCAACATTTACTTTAGCCACCCTTTTTCTTTTTATATAACTATAAAAACTCTTACTATCTGTTTTTATATTTTTTGCTAATTTACTTTCATAATCTATCTTCCCTTTCTTAATCAATCTTTTTGTTATTTTTTGCTGTCTTTTAAAGTTTTCCCAATCCTCTATCCTCCCACTAGATTTGGCTACATTATATGCCCTTGTTTTTAGTCGAATACTATCCTTAATTTCTTTACTTAGCCACGGATGGCTGTCTTTTCTTTTACACCCTTTTCTTCTCAGTGGAATATATATTTTTTGGAAGTTGTAAAATAACTCCTTAAATGTACACCACTGATCATGTATCGTCTTATCCTTTAATCTATTTTCCCAATCCACTCTACTCAATTCCGCTCTCATACCTTCATAGTCTCCTTTATTCAAGCTTAGCACGCTTGTTTGAGATCCAACCTTCTCACCCTCTAATTGAATATGGAATTCAACCATGTTATGGTCACTCATTCCAAGGGGATCCTTTACTAGGACATTTTTAATTAATCCCGTCTCGTTACACAGGACCAGATCTAAGGTTGCTTGCCCCCTGGTCGGTTCAGTTACATACTGCTCAAGAAACCCATCCCTAATACACTCAATGAACTCATCCTCAAGGCAGCCCTGCCCAATTTGATTTGTACAATTAATATGATAGTTAAAATCCCCCATAATTATAGATGTTCCCTTATTACAAGCCTCAACTATTTCCTGATTGATACTCCGTCCAACAGAGTTGCCACTGTTCGGAGGCCTATAGACTACGCCCACTAGTGTTTTTTTCCCCTTATTATTCCTTACCTCCACCCAAACTGTTTCATTATCCTGATGTTTTGACCCAATATCATTTCTCTGTATTACAGTGATTCCTTCCTTTATTAACATAGCCACCAGCCATGTTTCTGTAATGGCCACAAGATCATACCCATATGTAGTTATTTGTGCCATTAACTCGTCTATTTTGTTACAAATGCTACGTGCATTCAGATAGAGAACTTTCAAAGATGTTTTGTGACACTTAGTTCCTGCTTTTGCCCTTTTTATTACTTTACCTTTTACTCCATACCTTCTGCCCCTTCCTGACACGCTCTGGTTTTTAATTTCCCCACTGCTACCTAAGTCTATGACCTTCTCTGTTGTCATTTTTATTATTTGCTCTCTAGGAACCTGCCCCCCACTAGTTAGTTTAAAGCCCTCTCTACAGCCCTAGTTATATGATCCGCCAGGACTCTAGTCCCAGCACTGGCCAAGTGAAGCCCGTCCCAACGGAACAGCTCCCTCCTGCCCCAGTACTGGTGCCAGTGTCCAAGGAAGCAAAACCCATTTCTCCCACACCAGTCTTTGAGCCACGCATTTAACTCTCTAATTTTATTTGTCCTAGCCAAATTCGCTCGTGGCTCAGGTAATAATCCAGAGATTATTACCCTTGTGGTTCTGCTTTTTAATTTGGCCCCTAGCTGCTCAAACTCCCTCAGCAGAACCTCCTTCCTTGTCCTATCTATGTCGTTGGTACCAACATGGACCACGACAACTGGATCCTCCCCCTCCCACTCCAAGTTTCTCTCCAGTCCAGAGGAGATGTCCTTAACCCTGGCACCGAGCAGGCAACACAGCCTTCGGGACTCTCGCTCTCGGCTGCAAAGAACTCTATCTATCCCCCTAACGATACTATCCCCTACCACTACAACATTTCTTTTAACTCCCCCCACTTGAATGGCCCCCTGCTCCACGGTGCAGGTTGCTCATCCTCCCTGCAGTCCCTGCTCCTGTCCCCACAGGGAGTAAGAGCCTCGAACCTGTTGGACAAGTGCAAGGGCTGCAGCTCCTCCAACACTACCTCCTGGATCCCCGTACCTGCCTCACTTCTAGTCACACCATCCTGACCCTGGCCACGGACTACATCTGAATTAATTAATCTAATTGGTGTGACTACCTCGTGATACACAGAGTCCAGGTAACTCTCCCCCTCCCTGATGTGTCTCAGTGTTTGAAGCTCGTACTCCAGCTCTTCAACACGGAGCCGGAGTTCCTCGAGCAGCCAACACTTACTGCAAATGTGATCACCGTGAACATCAATGGTGTCCACCAGCTCCCACATATTGCAGCAGCAACACATCGCCTGATCTCCCATTCTATGTAATTAATTAAATTGATTAATATTATTCTTAAATATCCTCTGCCCCGATTCTAGATGGTGAATATCACACCTTAGAAACTATAAACCAAAGAGATTTAAGCTTAAAAGGGAGAAATACTTACCAACCAATCACTTACCCGCTTTCTGGTGACGTCACACTTGGATTACTTTTTACCTCTCTCCTTCCAGACTGGAGACTGGTACACCTTACCTGGTCTCTGGGGCTTTTATAGCCGCACTCTGCCGCTCGAGATTCCCGCCGACGCTGTGAGGCCTTACCTGGTCTCTGGGCCTTTTATAGCCCCGCTCTGCCGCTCGAGATTCCCGCCGACGCTGTGAGGCCTTACCTGGTCTCTGGGTCTTTTATAGCCCCGCTCTGCCGCTCGAGATTCCTGCCGACGCTGTGAGGCCTTACCTGGTCTCTGGGACTTTTATAGCCCCGCTCTGCCGCTCAGGATTCCCGCCGACGCTGTGAGGCCTTACCTGGTCTCTGGGCCTTTTATAGCCCCGCTCTGCCGCTCAGGATTCCCGCCAACGCTGTGAGGCCTTACCTGGTCTCTGGGACTTTTATAGCCCCGCTCTGCCGCTCAGGATTCCCGCCGACGCTGTGAGGCCTTACCTGGGTCTCTGGGACTTTTGTAGCCCCGCTCTGCCGCTCAGGATTCCCGCCGACGCTGTGATTCGGCCTCCTGCCATTGTCAGGATACAGAACATCTCGACGGCGCTCCACTGCGGACACCAACTCCTCCAGAGCCTCAGTGCTGAAGCGCTCTGCTCTCTGTCTCACCTTCTCCATCCTGACCAAATTTTTTGCACCACAGAAGGAAGAGCGCCGATTCTGAGGCCTACAGGGCGTTGAGTGGAAGCTGAGGCTGACTGACCCACCCCTTTAAGAGCCGGCTGGCGCCTGGAAGTCTCGTGGTTATCGGTAATTGAGATCACCTGCGCTGCGCCCGTTCGCGCCAATATTGGGTAGCGCCAGAAGTTTTGCGCCTTAGGAGGCCCGTGCAACGTCTGAATTCGCGCCTCAATCCCCTTTGGGGGCGATGCGACCCAATATCGCGCCAGGCGGCGATAAGTTTTGTCTGGCTATAAACTTTGCGCAGCGCCAGTTCTAACGCCTCAAGCGGGGCTATACCCAATTTCTAGGCCATAGAGTTATACAGCACAGAAAGAGGCCCTTCGGCCCATCGCGTCCGCGCCGGCCATCAAGCCCTGTCTAATCTAATCCCATTTTCCAGCATTTGGTCCGTAGCCTTGTATGCTATGGCATTTCAAGTGCTCATCCAAATGCTTCTTGAATGTTGTGAGGGTTCCTGCCTCTACCACCCTTTCAGGCAGTGAGTTCCAGATTCCAACCACCCTCTGGGTGAAAAAGTTCTTCCTCAAATCCCCTCTAAACCTCCTGCCCCTTACCTTGAATCTATGCCCCCTTGTTATTGACCCCTCTACTAAGGGAAAAAGTTCCTTTCTATCTACCCTATCTATGCCCCATATAATTTTGTACACCTCAATCAGGTCCCCCCTCAGCCTTCTCTGCTCCAAGGAAAACAACCCCAGCCTGTCCAGTCTTTCTTCATAGCTGAAGCGCTCCAGCCCAGGTAACATCCTGGTGAATCTCCTCTGCAATCTCTCCAAAGCAATCACATCCTTCCTATAGTGTGGCGACCAGAACTGCACACAGTATTCCAGCTGTGGCCTAACCAACGTTTTGTACAGCTCCATCATAACCTCCCTGCTCTTATATTCCATGCCTCGGCTAATGAAGGCAAGTATCCCATATGCCTTTTTAACCACCTTATCCACCTGTTCTGCTGCCTTCAGGGATCTATGTACATGCACACCAAGGTCCCTCTGATCCTCTGTCTTTCCTAGGGTCTTACCATTCATTGTGTATTCCCTTGCCTTGTTAGTCCCTCCAAAATGCATCACCTCACACTTTTCAGGGTTAAATTCCATTTGCCACCATCTATATCGTCCTGCAGACTGAGGCTACCCTCCTCGCTATTTACCACCCCACCAATTTTCGTGTCATCTGCAAACTTACTGATCATACCTTTTACATTCACATCCAAATCATTAATGTAGACCACAAACAGCAAGGGACCCAGCACCGATCCCTGCGGTACCCCACTGGATACAGGCTTCCAGTCACAAAAACAACCTTCGACCATCACCCTCTGCCTTCTGCCACAAAGTCAGTTTTGGATCCAATGTGCCAAGGCACCCTGGATCCCATGGGCTCTTACCTTCTTGACCAGTCTCCTATGCGGGACTTTATCGAAAGCCTTACTGAAATCCATGTATACCACATCCACTGCACTACCCTCATCCACGCACCTAGTCACCCCCTTGAAAAATTCAATCAAATTGGTCAGACATGATCTTCCCTTGACAAAGCCATGCTGACTAACCCTGATTAATCCTTGCCTCTCCAAGTGGAGACTAATTCTGTCCTTCAGAATTTTTTCCAATAATTTCCCTACCACTGATGTTAGGCTCACTGGCCTGTAATTCCCTGGTTTATCCCTACTACCCTTCTTGAATAATGGTACTACGTTAGCTGTTCTCCAGTCCTCTGGCACATCCCCTGTGGCCAGAGAGGTTCTGAAAATTTGTGTCAGAGCCCCTGCAAGCTCCTGCTTTGCCTCACACAGCAGCCTGGGATACATCTCGTCCGGGCCTGGGGATTTATCCACTTTTAAGCCTGCTAAAACCGCTAGTACCTCCTCCCTCTCGATGCTAATATGTTCAAGTATATCACAGTCCCCCTGCCCGATTTCTATGTCTACATCGTCCTTCTCCATAGTGAACACAGATGCAAAAAATTCATTTAAAACCCCACCTACATCTTCTGGCTCCACACACAGATTGCCACTTTGGTCCCTAATGGGCCCTACTCTTTCCCTAGTTATCCTCTTGCCCTTAATCTATATATATAAACCGGTCCGTCCGTCTCTCTGTCTGTCTTTCTGTCTGTCTGTCTCTCTGTCTGTCCGGCTATACAATCAGAAGTTATATAGCGTACCTACACACATGTTATATCAAAAGAAAGCTTATCATTAGGGGAGTCTAATAGGTGTATTTACTTTTTGGTCAGACAAAAATTGTTCAGACAGTATACAAAAAAGTTTCAAAAAACGGCAACATTCCGCTTATCAGTGTTGAGTGACGTGATGGTTGACCAATCGTACAGGGGCTTAACCTGATGGTTGACCAATCGGTGCATCACGGGGGGCATTTCATTGCATGTGTGGGCGGGCCTAATCCTTCTGAGCTGAGGTGAGTGGCCGCCATCTTGATTCCTAACTATTCATTTCTTTTTCCCACTTTCTGCGTGTTTCTTTTCAAATCTAGATTTCCAGCAAAAAAAAGTTGCTTTTAAAACACAATTAAATTTTTTTTTTAAAAAGTTAATTAATTTGTAAATATTTTCTCTAACCTCATTAATTTTCCTACCTTTCACCCTTTTTTTTCCCTCTTGACTCGCTACCTCCGCCGGGCGCCGCAACCTTCCAGGGTTACCCCGCCTGCAGGCCTCGAAGCCTCAGCCTCTCCTCCCCAGCCATGCCCGAGCTAGGCACCTCCCGTCCCGCTCAACAAGCGGCCTGCGATCACCGCCATCTTTGTAAAGGCTGGCAGGGCGGGCTTGGGCCGAGCGTAGCCACCGCCGCCATCTTTGTAAAGGCTGCCAGGGCAGTACGGAGCTCCGCGGAGCCATCGCCGGCGCTGGGCTCGGGTGCTTTGTGGCCGAACGGCGGCTGCGGAGCTCGGGCTGCCCGGGGCGCTGGGCTCGGCTGGGCCATGTCAGTGCGGGTGCCCGAGGCCCCGGGGCCTAGCCTTCTCCAACCGCCGCCGGCAGCGCAACTCTCAACACTGGCAGAGGGGAGAGGGTCTGCTGGCTCCCCCCTCCCTTTCCCCCCCCTTCATAGAGTCATAGAGTCATAGAGTAATACAGCATGGATAGAGGCCCTTCGGCCCATCGTGTCCATGCCGGCCATCAAGCCCTGTCTAATCTAATCCCATATTCCAGCATTTGGCCCGTAGCCTTGTATGCTATGGCATTTCAAATGCTCATCCAAATGCTTCTTAAATGTTGTGAGGGTTTCTGCCTCCACAACCCTTTCAGGCAGTGAGTTCCAGACTCCAACCACCCTCTGGGTGAAAAAGTTCTTTCTCAAATCCCCTCTAAACCTCCCGCCCTTTACCTTGAATCTATGCCCCCTAGTTATTGACCCCTCTACTAAGGGGAAAAGCTCCTCAGCATCCATCCTATCTATGCCCCTCACAATTTTGTACACCTCAATCATGTCCCCCCTCAGCCTCCTCTGCTCCAAGGAAAACAAACCCAATCTGCCCAGTCTCTCTTCATAGCTGAAGCGCTCCAGCCCTGGTAACATCCTGGTGAACCTCCTCTGCACCCTCTCTAACGCGATCACATCTTTCCTGTAGTGTGGCGACCAGAACTGCACACAGTATTCCAGCTGTGGCCTAACCAGTGTTTTATACAGCTCCATCATAACCTCCTTGCTCTTATATTCTATGCCTCGGCTAATGAAGGCAAGTATCCCATATGCCTTTTTTACCACCTTATCCACCTGTTCCGCCGCCTTCAGGGATCTGTGTACCTGCAAACCCAGATCCCTCTGACCCTCCGTCTTGCCTAGGGTCTTTCCCTTCATTGTGTATTCCCTTGCCTTGTTAGACCCCCCAAAGTGCATCACCTCGCACTTTTCCGGGTTAAATTCCATTTGCCACTGTTCCGCCCATCTGACCAACCCATCTATATCGTTCTGCAGACTGAGGCTACCCTCCTCGCTATTTACCACCCTACCAATTTTAGTATCATCCGCGAATTTACTGATCATACCCTTTACATTCATATCCAAGTCATTAATGTAGACCACAAACAGCAAGGGACCCAGCACCGATCCCTGTGGTACCCCACTGGCCACAGGTTTCCAGTCACAAAAACAACCTTCGACCATCACCCTCTGCCTTCTGCCACTAAGCCAGTTTTGTATCCAATGTGCCAAGGCACCCTGGATTCCATGGGCTCTTACCTTCTTGACCAGTCTCCTGTGCGGGACTTTATCGAAGGCCTTACTGAAATCCATGTATACCACATCCACTGCGTTACCCTCATCCACACACCTAGTCACCCCCTCAAAAAATTCAATCAAATTAGTCAGACATGATCTTCCCTTGACAAAGCCATGTTGACTATCCCTGATTAATCCTTGCCTCTCCAAGTGGAGACAAATTTTGTCCCTCAGGATTTTTTCCAGTAATTTTCCTACCACTGATGTTAGGCTCACTGGCCTGTAGTTCCCCGGTTTTTCCCTACTACCCTTCTTGAATAATGGTACTACATTAGCGGTTCTCCAGTCCTCTGGCACATCCCCTGTGGCCAGAGAGGTCCTGAATATATGTGTTAGAGCCCCCGCAATCTCCTCCTTTGCCTCACACAGCAGCCTGGGGTACATTTCATCCGGGCCTGGGGATTTATCCATTTTTAGGCCAGCTAAAACCGCCAATACCTCCTCCCTCTCGATGTTAATATGTTCGAGCATATCACAGTCCCCCCGCCCTATTTCTATGTCTACATCGTCCTTCTCCATAGTGAAAACAGATGCAAAAAATTCATTTAGAACCCCTCCTACATCTTCCGGCTCCACACACAGATTGCCACTTTTGTCCCTAATGGGCCCTATTTTTTCCCTAGTTATCCTTTTACCCTTAATATACTTATAAAACATCTTCGGATTTTCCTTTATTTTGCTCGCCAGTGTTATTTCATGGCCCCTCCTTGATCTCCTAATTTCTTTTTTAAGTATCCCCCTGCACTTTTTGTACTCCTCTAGGGCTTCCTCCGTCTTTAGCCTTTTGTATCTACCAAAAGCCCTCCTTTTTTTCCTAATCCATTCCCGTATATCCCCTGACATCCACGGTTCCCTGTGGTTTTTGGAACCACTCTTGACCTTTATGGGAACATGTTGCCCTTGTATGATCTCAATCTCCCTTCTGAAAGCCTCCCATTGCTCCGATGCGGATTTTCCTACAAGTAGCTGATCCTAGTCCATTTTGGCCAGATCCTGCCTTATCCTATTAAAATCGGCCTTCCCCCAATTTAGAACCTTTATTTCCGGCCCATCCCTGTCCTTTTCCATGACCACCTTAAATCTTACCATATTATGGTCACTATCACCAAAGTGCTCACCTACTAGCACTTTTTCCACTTGGCCGGCCACATTCCCTAGAATTAGGTCCAGTACCGCCCCCTCTCTTGTAGGACTTTCTACATGCTGGCTCAAAAAGCTCTCCTGGATGCACTTTAAGAATTCTACACCCTCTGAGCCTTTCACACTTTGACTATCCCAGTTAATATTGGGGAAGTTGAAATCCCCCATTATTATTACCCTATTATTTGCACATTTCTCTGAGATTTGCCTACATATCTGTTCCTCTATCTCCCCCTGACTGTTTGGAGGCCTATAGTACACTCCCAGCAAAGTGCTTGCCCCCTTTTTATTTTTAAGCTCCACCCATATGGCCTCATTAGAGGACCCTGCTAATATATCATCCCTCCTTAGTGCAGTAATTGACTCCTTAATTAATATTGCGACACCCCCTCCTCTTATACCTCCCCCTCTGTCTCGCCTGAAGATTCTGTACCCCGGAATATTGAGCTGCCAGTCTTGCCCCTCCCTCAACCATGTCTCCGTGATAGCAACAATATCATACTCCCATGTGTTTATCAACACCTTCAGTTCATCCACCTTATTTGCAAGACTCCTTGCATTAAAATAGATGCCATCCAGCCTTGCCCTTATATATTTGCCCTGTCTACCAAGCTGACTTGTTTTTTCCTCCATAATTGGCAGCACATCCCCCCCTATTTCAGCTCCCCTCTGTATCCCATCCCCCTGCCAAGTTAGTTTAAACCTCCCCCGACAGTGCTAGCAAACCTCCCCGCAAGGATATTTGTCCCGCTCTGGTTCAGGTGCAACCCGTCCGACTTGTACAAGTCCCACCTTTCCCAGAAGCAGGCCCAGTGATCCAGGAAAGTAAAACCCTCCCCCCTACACCAACTCTTTAGCCACGCATTCATCTGCTCTATCCTCCCATTCCTATACTTACTAGCACGTGGCACTGGGAGTAATCCAGAGATTACACCCTTTGAGGTCCTGCCCTTTAATCTGTTACCTAGCTCCCTAAATTCTTGATGCAGGACCTCATCCCTCTTTTTACCTATGTCGTTGGTACCAATGTGGACCACGACCACTGGCTGTTCACCCTCCCCCTCCAGAATGCCCTGCAGCCGCTCAGTGACATCCTTGACCCTGGCACCAGGGAGGCAACAAACCATCCTGGAGTCACGTTTGCGGCCACAGAAACGCCTATCTGTTCCCCTTACTATAGAATCCCCTACCACTATTGCTCTCCCACTCTTTTTCCCCCCCTCCTGGGCAGCAGGAGCACCCACAGTGCCAGGAAGTTGGCTGCTGCTGCCTTCCCCTGGTGAGTCATCCCCCTCAACAGTATCCAAAGCGGTATACCTGTTTGAAAGGGGGATGTCCGCAGGGGTTCCCTGCACTACCTGCCTGCCTTTGTTGCTCCGCCTGATGGTCACTCCCTGTGCTGCCCTACCCTGAGGCGTGCACAACTCGCTAAACGTGGTATCCACGAGCCTCTCAGCATCGCGCATGCTCCACAACCCATCCACCCGCAGCTCGAGCGCCGCAATGCGGTCTACAAGTAGCTGCAGCTGGATGCATTTCCCGCACACATGGTCGTCAGGGACACTGGCAGCGTCCCTGATTTCCCACATGGAGCAAGAGGAGCAGAACACGGGTCTGAGCTCTCCTGCCATGACTTACTCCTTTAATTAATTTAAAAATTAATTCAATACCCCAGTTACAGGTATACTCTAGGGCGCTTTATTTACCAACTGTCCCCACTACACCTTAATCCCGAGAAATTTAACACCACAGAATTCAAGCTTGTACTGAAAAGAGAGAAATACTCACCAACCAATCACTTACGTGCTCCCTGGTGACGTCACACTCTGATTATTTTTTACCTCTCTCCTCTGATGTTGATTTGGTACGCTTCTGCTTTGGCGCCGGTTTTTAAGCCGGGCCTCTGCTGCTCTCCGCTGCTGCTCCCTGCCCTTCACCCCTCCTTCCCCCACACCCCCTTCCCCACACCCCCTTCCCCCCACACCCCCTTTCCTCCCCCACCCCCTTCCCACCCACCCTTCCCCCCACCCCCTTCCCCTCTTCCCTTCCCTCCCCACCTCTTCCCTTCCCCCACCCCTTTTCCCCCCACCCCTTTCCCCTTTCTCTCCTTCCCTCTGTCTCTCTCTCCCTCTCTCTCTGTCTCTCTCTCATTTCCTCTCTCTCTGTCTCTCTCTCCCCCCCCCAGTCTCTCTCTCTCTCTCCCCCCTAGTCTCTCTCTCTCTCCCCCCCAGTCTCTCTCTCTCTCCCCCCCAGTCTCTCTCTCTCTCTCTTCCAACTCTCTCTCTCTCTCTTCCAACAACAACATGCCCTCAAAAAACCCTCGGCACCGCCGGGCACTCCAACTAGTATACTTATAAAACACCTTAGGATTTTCCTTTATTTTGCTCGCCAGTGTTATTTCATGGCCCCTCCTCGCTCTCCTAATTTCTTTTTTAAGTATCCCCCTATTAACTGGGACAGAATCGGTATAAAAGGTATAGAGGGTGCAGAATTCTTAAAATGCATTCAGGAGAACTTTTTTAGCCAGTATGTAGCAAGCACAAGAGGGGGCGGTTCTGGACTTGGTTTTAGGGAATGAAGCTGGGCAGGTGGAAGGGGCATCAGTGGGAGAGCATTTTGGTGGTAGTGATCATAATTCAGTTAGAATTAGCGTAGTTATGGAAAATGACAAAGGTAGACCAGGAGGAAAAGTTCTCAATTGGGGAAAGGTCAATTTTACTAAGCTGAAAATGGATTTAGCAAAAGTGGAGTGGAAACAGCTATTTGAAGATAAATCACTGTCGGAGTGGGATGCATTCAAGGAGGAGATAGTGAGGGTTCAGAGCAAATGTGTTCCTACAAAGAAAAAGAGTGGGACTCCCAAATCTAGAGTCCCTTGGATGTCAAGGGGCAGAAGAAATAGGAGCAGGAGTAGGCCATTTGGCTCCTCGAGCCTGCTCCACCATTCAGTAAGATCATGGCATACAGGGTAAGATAAGGCAAAAAAGGGAAGCTTAGGTCAGATATCGAGAGCTAAATATGCAGAAAGCCTTGGAGTATAGAAAGTGCAGGGGTGAAATTAAAAAGGAAATCAGGAAAGCAAAGAAAAACCCAAAGATGTTTTATAAATATATAAAGAGCAAGAGGATAACTAAAGAAAGAGTAGGGCCTATTGGTGACCAAAAAGGTCATTTGTGTGTTGAGGCGGAAGACGTGGGTATGGTTCCTAATGAATATTTTGCATCTGTCTTCACAAGAGAGAGGGACAATGCAGACATTGTAGTTAAGGAGGAGGAGTGTGAAACATTAGATGAGATAAACATAGTGAAAGAGGAAATATTAAGAGGTTTAGCATCTTTGAAAGTGGATAAATCACCAGGCCCGGATGAAACGTATCCCAGGCTAAGAGAAGCAAGGAAGGAAATAGCGGAGGCTCTGATCATCATCTTCTAATCCTCTCTGGCTACAGGTGTGGTACTGGAGGACTGCTAATGTACCGTTGTTGAAGGGAGAAAGGGATAGACCGAGTAATTACAGGCCAGTCAGCCTAACCTCGGTGTTAGGAAAATTATTGCAAAAAATTCTGAGGGACAGTATTAATCATCATTGAGAAAGGCACAGATTAATCAAGGACAGCCAGCATGGATTTGTTAAGGGAAGGTTGTGTCTGACTAACTTGATTGAGTTTTTTGAGGAGGTAACAAGGAGGGTCATGCGTTTTGACAAAGTCCCACATGGCAGACTGGTTAGAAAAGTAAAAACCCATGGGATCCAAGGGAAAGTGTCAAGTTGGATCCAAAATTGGCTTAGTGGCAGGAAACAAAGGGTAGTGGTCGACGGGTGTTTTTATGACTGGCAGGTGGTTTCCAGTGGGGTTAAGCAGGGCTCAGTACTAGGTCCTATGCTTTTTGTGGTGTTTTAAATGTAAATTAATTTATGGGATGTGGGCATCGCTGGTAAAGCCAGCATTTATTGCCTATTCCTAATTGCCCTTGCGAAGGTGGTGAGCCACCTTCTTGAACTGCTGCAGTCCATGTGGTGAAGGTATTCCTACAGTGCTATTAGGGAGGGAGTTCCAGGATTTTGACCCAGTGACGATGAAGAATCGGCAATATACTTCTAAGTCAGGATGTTGTGTGACTTGGAGGGGAACTTGGAGGTGGTTGTGTTCCCATTCGCCTGCTGTCCTTGTCCTTCTAGGTGGAAGAAGTCACAGGTTTGGGAGGTGCTGCCGAAGAAGCCTTGGCGAGTTGCTGCAGTGCATCTTGTAGATGGTACACACTGCAGCCCTAGCAAAACTGAAGTCAATGGGAATCAAGGGGAAAACTCTCCATTGGTTGGAATCATACCTAGCACAAAGGAAGTTGGCTGTGGTTGTTGGAGGTCATTCATCTCAATCAGATGACATCACTGCAGGAGTTCCTCAGGGCAGTGTCCTAGGCCCAACCATCTTCAGCTGTTTCATCAATGACCTTCCCTCCATCATAAGGTCAGAAGTGGGGATGTTCGCTGATGATTGCACACTGTTCAGCACCATTCGAGACTCATCAGATACTGACGCAGTCCGTGTCCATATGCAGCAAGACCTGGACAACATTCAGACTTGGGCTGACAAGTGGCAAGTAACATTCGCACCACACAAGTGCCAGGCAATGACCATCTCCAACAAGCAAGACTCTAACCATCTCCCCTTGACATTCAATGGCATTACCATCGCTGAATCCCCCACTATCAACATCCTGGGGGTTACCATTGATCAGAAACTGAACTGGACCAGCCATATAAATACTGTGGCTACAAGAGCAGGCCAGAGGCTGGGAATTCTGCGGCGAGTGTCTCACCTCCTGACTCACCGCCTTTCCACCATCTACAAGGCACAAGTCAGGAGTGTGATAGAATACTCTCCACTTGCCTGGATGAGTGCAGCTCCAACAACACTCAAGAAGCTCGACACCATTCAGGATAAAGCAGCCCGCTTGATTGGCACTCCATCCACCACCTTCAACATTCACTCCCTCCACCACCGGCGCACTGTGGCTGCAGTGTGTACCATCTACAAGATGCACTGCAGCAACTCGCCAAAGCTTCAACAGCACCTTCCAAACCCGCGACCTCTACCACTTAGAAGGACAAGGGCAGCAGACGCATGGGAACATCACCACCTACAAGTTCCCCTCCAATCCACACACCATCCTGACTTGGACCTGTATCGCCGTTCCTTCACTGTCGCTGGGCCAAAATCCTGGAACTCCCTTCCTAACAGCATTGTGGGTGTACCTGCACCATATGGACTGCAGCGGTTCAAGAAGGCGGCTCGCCACCATCTTCTCAAGGGCAATTAGGGATGGGCACTAAATGCAGGCCTAGCCAGCGACACCCACATCCCATCAATGAATTTTTTTAAAATGACGATGGTGGAGGGAGGGAATGTTTAAGGTGGTGGATGGGGTGCAAATCAAACGGGCTGCTTTGTCCTGGATAGTGTTGTTGGAGCTGCACTCATCCAGGCGAGTGGCGAATATTCCATCACACTCCTTACTTGTGCCTTGTAGATGGTGAAAAGGCTTTGGGGAGTCAGGAGGTGAGACACTCGCTGCAGAATACCTAGCCTCTGACCTGCTCCAGTTTCCACAGTATTTACATGGCTGGGCCAGTTAAGTTTCTGGTCAATGGTGACCCCCAAGATGTTGATGGTGGGAGATTCAGCAATGGTAATTCCGTTGAATGTCAAGGGGCGGTGGTTAGACTCTCGCTTGTTGGAGATAGTCATTGCCTGGCACTTCTGTGGCGTGAATGTTACTTGCCACTTATCAATGATTTAGACTGCAATGCAGGGGGCACGATTAAGAAGTTTGCAGATGATAGAAAAATTGGCCGTGTGCTTGATAGTGAGGAAGAAAGTTGTAGACTGCAGGAAGATATCCATGGACTGGTCAGGTGGGCAGAAAAGTGGCAAATGGAATTCAATCCGGAGAAGTGTAAGGTAATGCATTTCAGGAGGGTTAACAAGGCAAGGGAACACACAATAAATGGTAGGATACTGAGAAGTGTAAGGGAATAGAGTGACCTTGGAGTGCATGTTCACAGATCCTTGAAGGTAGCAGGACAGGTCGATAAGGTGGTTAACAAGGCATACTGGATACATTCCTTTATTAGCTAAGGCTTAGAATATAAGAGCAGGGAGGTTATGCTTGAACTGTATAAAACACTAGTTAGGTCATAGCTAGAGTACTGTGTACGGTTCTGGTCACCACATTACAGGAAAGATGTGATTGCACTAGAGAGGGTACAGAGGAGATTTACGAAGATGTTGCCAGGACTGGAGAATTTTAGCTATGAGGAAAGATCGGATGCACTGGGGTTGTTTTCTTTGGAACAGAGAGGGGAGACTTAATTGAGGTGTATAACATTATGAGGGGCCTAGTAGAGCGGATAGGAAGGACGTATTTCCCTTAGCAGAGCAGTCAATAACCAAGGGGCATAGATTTAAAGTAATTGGTAGAAGGATTAGAGGGGAGTTGAGAATGTTTATCATCCAGAGAGTGGTGGGGGTCTGGAACTCACTGCTTGAAAGGGTGGTAGAGGCAGAAACCCTCATCACACTTAAAAAGTACTTGGATATACATTTGAAGTACCGTGACCTATAGGGCTATGGACCAAGAGCTGGAAAGTGGGATTAGGCTGGAGAGCTCTTTTTCGACCAGCACAGACACGATAGGCCGAATTGCCTCCTTCTGTGCCGTAAATTTCTATGATTTCTGCTATTTGGACCACTCAGGTGGGGTTCTCTTCAATGATGTAGCAGAGGTGACAAAAATAATCATGACCTGCCGCATGCCATGTAAGTTTGCAAGACAAAAGGACTAAGCATGCAGAATAACTAGTTGAATCACCATGCAGATGCTCAATGCCTGTAGCACTGATGTACACAGACAATCCATATCATCAGGTACTGAGAGCTGAGGACTGCTGTGTGGCCATTGCACAGAGAGGTATAAGGCCTGTAGCATTGAGGAATTGTGCATTGAGCATACACTGGGCTCATTAAGAGGCCCAAAATGTTAGTGAGGCACTGGCTGAGCAGCATTCCAAACACTCAGACTCCATATAAAATAGGTGCTGCATGGGAGGCTCCTTTTCTTCTGTTCGATGTTTGCTCTTAGGTGGGTCATTTTTGGACATGTTGCAGAGTAGCTGCTGTATTTATTTCCACCCCTTTCCGTCCTTTTTTCTAGAACTGAACTTAATCCCTCAATCAACATAACAAAAAACAGATTAGCTGGTCATTATCACATTTCTGTTTGTGGGAGCTTGCTGAGTGCAAATTGGCTGCTGTGTTTCCTACATTACAACAGTGACTACACTTCAAAAAGTACTTAATTGGCTGTAAAGCGCTTTGGGACGTCCGGTGGTCATGAATGTGGGAAACGTGGCAGCCAATTTGCGCACGACAAGCTCTAAGGGTATGTTAGATGATCCTCAACCCTTCTCCACCCCGCCTGTGTGTGCTGCCACCTGTTGTGTGGTTTTCTTCTGTAGACGAAGCCGGTTCTGTTGAAGGAGTATGAGCAGCTAGGGGCCAAATTAAAAAACAGAACCTCAAGAGTAATAATCTCTGGATTATTACCTGAGCCACGAGCGAATTTGGCTAGGACAAATAAAATTAGAGAGTTAAATGCGTGGCTCAAAGACTGGTGTGGGAGAAATGGGTTTTGCTTCCTTGGACACTGGCACCAGTACTGGGGCAGGAGGGAGCTGTTCCGTTGGGATGGGCTTCACTTGGCCAGTGCTGGGACTAGAGTCCTGGCGGATCATATAACTAGGGCTGTAGAGAGGGCTTTAAACTAACTAGTGGGGGAGAGGTTCCTAGAGAGCAAATAATAAAAATGACAACAGAGAAGGTCATAGACTTAGGTAGCAGTGGGGAAATTAAAAACCAGAGCGTGTCAGGAAGGGGCAGAAGGTATGGAGTAAAAGGTAAAGTAATAAAAAGGGCAAAAGCAGGAACTAAGTGTCACAAAACATCTTTGAAAGTTCTCTATCTGAATGCACGTAGCATTCGTAACAAAATAGACGAGTTAATGGCACAAATAACTACATATGGGTATGATCTTGTGGCCATTACAGAAACATGGCTGCAGGGTGACAATGCCTGGGAATTAAACATACCAGGTTATTTAACGATCAGGAAGGACAGGCAGGAAGGAAGGGGAGGTGGGGTGGCTATGTTAATAAAGGAAGGAATCACTGTAATACAGAGAAATGATATTGGGTCAAAACATCAGGATAATGAAACAGTTTGGGTGGAGGTAAGGAATAATAAGGGGAAAAAAACACTAGTGGGCGTAGTCTATAGGCCTCCGAACAGTGGCAACTCTGTTGGACGGAGTATCAATCAGGAAATAGTTGAGGCTTGTAATAAGGAAGCATCTATAATTATGGGGGATTTTAACTATCATATTAATTGGACAAATCAAATTGGGCAGGGCTGCCTTGAGGATGAGTTCATTGAGTGTATTAGGGATGGGTTTCTTGAGCATTATGTAACTGAACCGACCAGGGGGCAAGCAACCTTAGATCTGGTCCTGTGTAACGAGACAGGATTAATTAAAAATGTCCTAGTAAAGGATCCCCTTGGAATGAGTGACCATAACATGGTTGAATTCCATATTCAATTAGAGGGTGAGAAGGTTGGATCTCAAACAAGCGTGCTAAGCTTGAATAAAGGAGACTATGAAGGTATGAGAGCGGAATTGAGTAGAGTGGATTGGGAAAATAGATTAAAGGGTAAGACAATACATGATCAGTGGTGTACATTTAAGGAGTTATTTTACAACTTCCAAAAAATATATATTCCACTGAGAAGAAAAGGGTGTAAAAGAAAAGACAGCCATCCGTGGCTAAGTAAAGAAATTAAGGATAGTATTCGACTAAAAACAAGGGCATATAATGTAGCCAAATCTAGTGGGAGGATAGAGGATTGGGAAAACTTTAAAAGACAGCAAAAAATAACAAAAAGATTGATTAAGAAAGGGAAGATAGATTATGAAAGTAAATTAGCAAAAAATATAAAAACAGATAGTAAGAGATTTTATAGTTATATAAAAAGAAAAAGGATGGCTAAAGTAAATGTTGGTCCCTTAGAGGATGAGACCGGGAAATTAATGGTGGGAAATATGGAGATAGCAAGAATACTGAATGAATATTTTGTATCACTCTTTACAGTAGAAGACACTAAGATTATCCCAACACTGGACAAACAGGGGGCTATAGCGGGGGGGGGGGGGGGAGCTAAACACGATCAAAATCACTAAGGAAGTGGTACTCGGTAAAATAATGGGACTCAAGGCGGATAAATCACCTGGACCTGATGGCTTACATCCTAGGGTCTTGAGGGAAGTGACGGTAGGGATTGTGGATGCATTGGTAATAATTTTCCAAAACTCCCTGGACTCAGCAAAGGTCCCAGCAGACTGGAAAACTGCTAATGTAATGCCCTTATTTAAAAAGGGTAGTAGACAGAAGGCTGGAAACTATAGACCGGTTAGCCTAACATCTGTGGTAGGTAAAATTTTGGAGTCCATTATTAAGGAGACAGTAACAGGACATTTGGATAATCATAATTTAATAGGACAAAGTCAGCATGGTTTTATGAAGGGGAAGTCATGTTTGACAAATTTGCTGGAGTTCTTTGAGGAAGTAACATATAGGGTGGATAAAGGGGAACCAGTGGACGTAGTGTATTTAGACTTCCAAAAGGCATTTGACAAGGTGCCACACAAAAGATTATTGCTTAAGATAAAAAATCACGGGATTGGAGGTAACATTCTGGCATGGATAGAGGATTGGCTATCTAACAGAAGGCAGAGAGTTGGGATAAATGGTTCATTCTCGGACTGGCAATCAGTAACTAGTGGTGTTCCACAGGGGTCAGTGCTGGGTCCCCAACTCTTTACAATCTATATTAACGATTTGGAGGAGGGGACCGAGTGTAACATATCAAAGTTTGCAGATGATACTAAGATGGGAGGGAAAGTAGTGAGTGAGGAGGACATAAAAAACCTGCAAGGGGACATAGACAGGCTAAGTAAGTGGGCAGAGATTTGGCAGATGGAATACAATACTGGAAAGTGTGAGGTTATGCACTTTGGCAGGAAAAATCGTAGAGCAAGTTATTATCTTAATGGCAAGAAACTGGAAAGTACTGAAGTACAAAGGGATCTGGGGGTCCTGGTGCACAAAACTCAAAAGGTTAGTATGCAGGTGCAGCAAGTGATTAAGAAGGCCAATGGAATGTTGGCTTTCATTGCTAGGGGGATAGAATATAAAAATAGGGAGGTATTGCTTCAGTTGTACAAGGTATTGGTGAGACCGCACCTGGAATACTGCATACAGTTTTGGTGTCCATACTTAAGAAAAGACATACTTGCTCTCGAGTCAGTACAAAGAAGGTTCACTCGGTTAATTCCGGGGATGAGGGGATGGACATATGAGGAGAGGTTGAGTAGATTGGGACTCTACTCATTGGAGTTCAGAAGAATGAGAGGCGATCTTATTGAAACATATAAGATTGTGAAGGGGTTGGATCGGGTGGATGCGGGGAGGATGCTCCCGATGATGGGTGAAACTAGAACTAGGGGGCATAGTCTTAGAATAAGGGGCTGCTCTTTCAAAACTGAGATGAGGAGGAACTACTTCACTCAGAGGGTGGTAGGTCCATGGAATATGCTGCCCCAAAAAGCTGTAGAAGCTGCATCATTACATAAATTTAAAACAGAAATAGACAGTTTCCTAGAAGTAAAGGGAATTAAGGGTTACGGGGAGCGGGCAGGAATTTGGACATGAGTCTAGGTTCGGATCGGTCATGGCCCTGTGGGTAGCGGAGCGGGCCCAGGGGCCGTGTAGCCTGATCCTGCTCCTATTTCGTGTGTCTAATTCTGTTAGATTCAGGAGATGGTTCTGTGATAGTAGATTGGCGGTTAGGATCAGATCAGCCATGATCTTATTGAATGGCGGAGCAGGCTCGAGGGGCCGATTGGCCTACTCCTGCTCCTATTTCTTATGTCAGAGACATATGGAAAAGGGTAATGTAAAATGTGTTCCACCCAAATGCCTAGGCCAGCAGCCACTGTAGTTGAATCTGTGAACCTGTAGGTATGTTCTGTTGCAGCATATTTGATGTTTGTTGCCTGCCACATGAAATGGAAAACATCCTTATAATAGTTAATATGTTAATGAAGTGAGAAATTTATTTTTCATCTGCTCTCAGGGTGTGAATCACACTAGCAAGGCAGCATTTATTGCCCAACACTAGTTGCCTTGAGGGCATTAAGAGTCAACCATGGAGTGTGGGACTGGAATCGCATGTAGGCCAGAGTAAGGGTGGCAGGTTCCCTTCCCTGAAGAAGATTCGTGAAGCAGCTGGATTTTTACAACAATCTAGCAGCTTTCATGGTTATTTTTTCTGGTGCCAGATTTATTGAACTCAATTTCAAAACATGCCATGGTGGGATTTAAATGTATGACCTCTGGGTTGCTAGTCCATTACAATAACCATTAGATTACCACGCCCACATTTAATGAGCCAAAATATAAATGCATCGCCGTGGCAGCATTACCAAGTTTCCTGGTAAAGCATGGTCATGTCTGTACAACAGCTACCAGAGTGCAGTATATTCTCCCTCTGTGCTACTGCCCCACACTTAAACTGTCATACTGTTAATATACCTTGTACGGCAATGTTATAAAATTGAGTTGTGTCCTTGGCAACCATTCTGAGCCCAGCAACTTTCATTCTCACCTGCTTCCAGGTTTAGGACATATGTGAGCAGGTGGCTCTTTCAACCACCTCCATCCAATATGTACAGGTACTGGTGCTGTTCTTTACTGGAGGTTGGCCCTCATCCTCTTCTCCTGCAGTACTTCCAACGCTGCTGCATTAAATGGAGCTGTTCTACTAATGTACACTTGCTGCTGTCTTTCTCCCCCTGCTCAGGAGCAGCCCAGCTTGAAGGGCAAGCAGCAGCCTATTAAAAGCCACTGGCATTAAATAACACATATTTGATTCCAGAGTACACCCAATACATCATGCACTGTGCACCAGCAGTGCCAGAATTTCATGTAAATGAGCTGACCTCACATTACAGTATGAAGTCAGCAGTCTGTACTACAGGTGTGCACAGTGCCTGACAAACGCAATTCCAGCGCCACTCTGCTGAAACCACATTATTGGTCCGAGTGTGACAAGAAATAACATCCTAAACCCTCGCAAATTGAGGGCAATGCTCCCATGAGTTTCCATTATGTGCATTCATGGTGGGCAAAGCTCCTTGTGGGGATGGGGGACGGGTCACATCTTTCTGATAGTATTAGGCAGCATCCTGGCTACTAAGCAGATTGGGGATCGAACCAGGCCTTCCTTGTCTGTACAGCTCAACCACTCACAATGGATAAACTCACTGAGCCACTGAATACATTATATTTAATATTTTTACAAAATACTTTTATGGTCATTGACAACACTAAAACTTCCATTGAGCCTACTTTTTTTTAAATTCGTATATGGGATCTGGGCGTCGTGGGCAAGGCCAGCATTTATTGCCCATCCCTAGTTGCCCTTGAGAAGGTGGTGGTGAGCCACCTTCTTGAACAGCTGCAGTCTGTGTGGTGATGGTACTCCTACAGTGCTGTAAGGTAGGGAGTAACAGGATTTTGACCCAGCGACGATGAAGGATCGGCGATATACCTCTAAGTCAGGATGGTGTGTGACTTGGAGGGGATCTTGGAGTTGGTGGTGTTCCCATGCGCCTGCTGCCCTTGTCCTTCTAGGTGGAAGAGGTCATGGGTTTGGGAGGTGCTGCCGAAGAAGCCTTGGCAAGTTGCTGCAGTGCACCTTGTAAATGGTACACACTGCAGCCACGGTATGCCGGGGGTGGATGGAGTGAATGTTTAAGGTGGTGGATGGGGTGCCAATCAAGCGGGCTGCTTTCTCCTGGATGGTATCGAGCTTCTTGAGTGTTGTTGGAGTTGCACTCATCCAGGCAAGTGGAGAGTATTCCATCACACTCCTTACTTGTGTCTTGTAGATGGTGGAAAGGCTTTTGAGGAGTCAGGAGGTGAGACATCGCTGCAGAATACCTAACCTCTGACCTGCTCTTGTTGCCACAGTATTTATGTGGCTGGTCCAGTTAAGCTTCTGGTTACCGGTGACTCCCAGGATGTTGATAGTAGGGGATTCGGCGATGGTAATGCCATTGAATGTCAAGGGGAGGTGGTTCGACTCTCGCTTGTTGGAGATGGTCATTGCCTGGCACTTCTGTGGCACGAATGTTACCTGCCACTTATCAACCCAAGCCTGAACGTTGTCCAGGTCTTGTTGCATGCGGGCATGGATTGCTTCATTATCTGTGGAGTTGTGAATTGCAGATCAATGTGAATTTTACGAGGTCTGTAGCAGCTCATGACAATGCCAAGTCTTTTATATTGCAATTACAAAACATCTTAATGATTTAAAATTATGCTATGTAATAACATCATTCAGCTATAGCTGTAGATGACAATTTGCAGATACTGAAGAATTTCAGGGCACACAAAAATAATGAAATTAGTCAAGGACGAGAAAAGCCCATACTGGTTCATCCTCCAATACCTTAATTCTCCGATCTTAGCATCCAGCTGCTTTTTAAACATCCCTAATATTTTTGTCTCTACTATACCTGCCAGATTATTCCAAACATTTATCACTCTGAGGAATTAAGTTCTTCTTAATATATTTTAAATTTGCTCTTCACTGATTTACATTGATATCCCCTGCTTCCTTTTTCTTGGCTTAATTTTATGTAATATTTTGTGTTAATTTTTTAATATTTTATATGCCTTGTTGACATTTCCCTTAGCCACCTGCTTTCTTGACTTTAGAACTCAAGACTCTTTAATCTTTAATCATAACTCCCTTTACATAGAAGTTACAACAAAGAAACTAATCATTCGCCACATCCAGTCAATGCCAGAGCAAATAGTTGTAATCACATTTACCCACCCTGTACCCATCGCCCTTCAATCCCTTTTCCTTCATCTGCCTATCCAATCGAATCTTGAATGTAACTGGTAAAATAGATAAGGGAGAACCAGTGGATGTGGTGTATTTGGACTTTCAGAAGGCTTTTGATAAGGTCCCGCATAAGAGATTAGCGTGTAAAGTTAAGGCACATGGGATTGGGGGCAAGGTATTGACTTGGATAGAGAACTGGTTGGCAGACAGAAAGCAAAGAGTTGGAATAAACGGGTCTTTTTCCGAGTGGCAGGCAGTGACTAGTGGGGTACCGCAGGGATCGGTCCTTGGACCCCAGCTATTCCCAATATATATTAATGATCTAGACAAGGGAACTAGATGTAATATCTCCAAATTTGCAGACGACACAAAGCTGGGTGGGCGTGTGTGATGTGAGGAGGATGCCGAGAAACTCCAGGATGATTTGGATAGGTTCAGTGATTGGGCAAAAGCATGGCAGATGCAATATAACGTGGATAAATGTGAGGTTATCCACTTTGGTGGCAAAAACAGGAAGGCAGATTATTATCTAAATGGCAATAGATTGGGAGAATGGGAAGTGCAACGAGACCTGGGTGTCCTTGTGCACCAGTCGCTGAAGGTAAGCATGCAGGTGCAGCAGGAGGTTAAGAAGGCAAATGGTATGTTGGCCTTCGTAGCGAGAGGGTTTGAGTACAGGAACAAGGATGTCTTGCTGCAGTTGTACAGGGCCTTGGTGAGACCACATCTTGAGTATTGTGTGCAGTTTTGGTCGCCTTATCTGAGGAAGGATGTTCTTGCCATGAAAGGAGTTCAGCGAAGATTCACCAGGCTGATACCTGGGATGGCAGGAATGACGTATGAGGAGAGATTGGGACGATTGGGCTTATACTTGCTGGAGTTTAGAAGAATGAGAGGGGATCTTTTTGAAATGTATAAAATTCTGACAGGACTGGACAGACTAGATGCAGGAAGGATGTTCCCGATGGTCAGGGAGTCCAGAACCAGGGGTCATAGTCTAAGGATAAGGGGTAGGCCATTTAGGACAGAGATGAGGAGGAATTTCTTCATCCAGAGAGTGGTGAACCTGTGGAATTCTCTACCACAGAAGGCAGTAGAGGCCAATTCATTGAATATATTTAAGAAGGAGTTGGATATATTTCTTAAGGCTAAAGGGATCAAGGGGTATGGGGAGAAAGCAGGGACCGGGTACTGAAATTGGATGATCAGCCATGATCGCATTGAATGGTGGAGCAGGCTCGAGGGGCCGAATGGCCTACTCCTGCTCCTATCTTCTATGTTTCTATGAATGTTGACATAAATTCTGCCTCAACCACTGACCCTGGGATTGAATTCCACAGCTTGGCAACTCTCTGAGTAAAGAAGTTTCTCCTGCCCTCTGTTCAGTTGTATTAATAAAACTGCACCAGGTTACCAACTCTTAAATACATCAAGGAATACTTTTAATGGAAAGAAAAAAGACCAATTACATTATATTACGCTGCCTGATTGTGCTGGTTCATGAAAGATTTTACGTTTGTGATAATGCAAATAAATTTTAGCGGAAACTTGAAGTGTAACTTAACCAACAGAATTCCCAATTGCACCCAAAGCGGAAACTCTACTCCTACATTTTACACAGCACTTACAGCTCAGAAACAGGCCATTCAGCCCAACAGGTCCATGCCGATGTTTATGCTCCACATGAACCTCCTTCCACCCTTCTTCATCTAACCCCATCAACATATCCTTCTATTTCTTTCTCCCTCAGGTGCTTATCTAGCTTCCTATTAAATGCATCTATGCTATTCACCTCAACTACTCTTCATGGTAGCAAGTTCCACATTCTAACCACTCTCTGGGTAAAGAGGTTTCTCCTAAATTCCCTGTTTGATTTCATAGAATCATTAGAAATTTACAGCACAGGAGGCAGCCATTTAGCCCATCATAGAAACATAGAAGATAGGAGCAGGAGTAGGCCATTCGGCCCCTCGAGCCTGCTCCGCCATTCAAAACGATCATGGCTGATCATCCAATTTCAGTACCCGGTCCCTGCTTTCTCCCCATACCCCTTGATCCCTTTAGCCTTAAGAAATATATCCAACTCCTTCTTGAATATATTTAATGTATTGGCCTCTACTGCCTTCTGTGGTAGAGAATTCCACAGGTTCACCACTCTCTGGGTGTAGAAATTCCTCCTCATTTCTGTCCTAAATGGCCTACCCCTTATCCTTAGACTGTGACCCCTGGTTCTGGACTCGCCGACCATCGGGAACATCCTTTCTGCATCTAGTCTGTCCAGTCCTGTCAGAATTTTATAAGTTTCAATGAGATCCCCTCTCATTCTTCTAAACTCCAGCGAGTACAAGCCCAATCGTCCCAATCTCTCCTCATACATCATTCCTGCCATCCCAGGTATCAGCCTGGTGAACCTTCGCTGAACTCCTTCCATGGCAAGAACATCCTTCCTCAGATAAGGCGACCAAAACTGCACACAATACTCAAGATGTGGTCTGTCTGTGCCGGCCAAAAAAGAGCCTTGTAGGTTACGGCACTTCAAGTGCATATCCAAGTACTTTTTAAATGTGATGAGAGTTTCTGCCTCTACCACCCTTTCAGGCAGTGAGTACCAGACCCTCACCGCCCTCTGGGTGAAAACATTTCTCCTCAACTCCCCGCTAATCCTTCTGCCAATTACTTTAAATCTATGCCCCTGGTTATTGACCTCTCTGCTAATGGACTATTATTAGTGACTATCTTATATTTTTGGCCCCTAGTTCTGGTCTCGCTCGCAAGTGGAAACATCTTCTCTACGTCTATCCTATCAAATCCTTTCATAATCTTTAAGACCTCTAACAGGTCTTCTCTTTTCTAGAGAAAAGCACCCCAACCTGTTCAATATGGTCCCTCATTCTTGATTCCTTAACTGCTACTGAGGTCTCAGCACAGTAGCACGGGTATGGCATCACTCCAGAATCAGGTAGACCTTAACTCCGGATTTACAAGACGCAAGATTACCTGAATATGAAGTACAAACCACTTCAAATAAATGCATCCAGTCTTCCATTTATTCTGTACCTATGATGCATATTTTTTCAACTAATGTAATTTACATTTCTAAGTGTTAAATTTAATTCCCCTTTGTCTGTCCAACCTAAATCATTTTGCAGATCTACTGCTGTGTCTATACTGCTCTTCCTAGTTTAGCATTATTGGCAAGTTTGACAAGCTTACATTTACTTTCAGTATCCAGCTGATTCTGTAGCACTGACCTGTGCAGGACTCCATTCAGTACTTCCTGCAATCTGACATTACACCTCAAGTATTTCCTATTTTTGACCAACCTCTTATCCAGTTCCATTTTCTACCCTGGATACCCCACCTCTTAGTTTCAATTAGAAGTCTTGATATTATGTTGCAGTTGCCTGGTTATATTTGTCATTTAATAGTGTATTATGTTTTGCCGCCTTCTGTACTTGTGGAAGGGACAGCCAGCAGCAGGGGGATAGCAGGAGGAAGAGGACTTGATCTGTCAGGGTGCTGACCTATCCGTCCCTCTGAGGACTGAAAAGAAACAAGTAAAGGACAGCAGCAGACATAGTGGTTATGTTACTGGACTCGTAATCCAGAGGCCTGGACTAATGTTGTGGAGATGTGAGTTCAAATCCTACCATAGCAGCTGGGGAATTTAAATTCAGTTAATTAAAAAAAAATCTAGAATAAAAAGTTAGTATTAGTGATGGTGACCATGAAACATCGGATTGTCATAAAAACCCATCTGGTTCACTAATGTTCTTTAGTGAAGGAAATCTACCATCCTTACCCGGTCTGGCCTGTGTGACTCCAGACCCACAGCAATGTGGTTGACTCTTAACTGACCTCTGAAATGGTGGCTCACCACCACCTTCTCAAGGGCAATTAGGGATGGGCAATAAATGCTGGCCTTGCCGGCGACGCCCACATCCCATAAACGAATTAAAAAAAACAGGGCAATCACGGGGTCCCGGTTGAGCAGCAGCAGCAGGTTATCACCACATTTGCTCCTACAACTGAAATGGTGCTTAGGAGGCGCAGGAGATTAAGAAGTAGATGACACACACCCTACACTATCAACAGGGAAGCAAACACTGATACACAAACAAGGGTGGAGTAGAGAAATAAACTGGAGGCACCTTCTGTGGAATGTTTATGGATGATTTTTTTGAACGGAAGGTACATAGGGTGTTAATATTAGTGGCCAAAATGTATGAATGGTAGTTAAGGTGAGGGGAGCAGGGAGGGCTATTTTGTATGGGCAAGTGGAATATCAAAGGGACTGTAGAACAGTTCATGTAGCGGCTTAAGGGCTACTTTTAACTGAAAATCTTATTAATCAGTCTTGAGGCATCAATTTGCTTGGCCATTTTTCACCCTCACCTAGTTCTTTCTTCCTCCACTGCAGCTGAAAATATAGGTCCACCTTCCAGCTCTTCTGGGTGTAAGTATTGCCCCCTTGCAAATGGTGAAACCTATGCAGCGCACACAGATGCTGTTCGACACTTTCTCAGGGCCGTAGAGCAGGACCCCAACTAATCAGTCCAGACACTAAAAGGGCTGATTCAACATGCCGATCACATGTTCCATCAGAATTCAGGTGAAAGCATGAGCCTCACTGTACTTTCTCTGTCTCAATACGAGGGTTACTCACTGGCGTTAATAGCCAGGACAGCAATTGGTAGCATTGGTCCCAGCAACGTCTGTCCAACCTCAAATAGTGGTAACACTGTGGACTGTCACAAACTGAAAACATTGTGGCTGATGCCAAGTTCTCTTGCAGTCATCTCCATTATCCAGTTCTGGCAGTTCAAGACCAGCTGAACATTGATCACAAAGGATTCCATTCCATCAATCAGGATTGTTGTAAGGCCTTGAACATTTGGGAACCCTGCCACCTGGTAGAAGTGCTGCAATATAAATTTTTGAAAACAGAAAGATAAACTAGAATAGCTAACTTTTTTTTTTTAAGATTTGTTCTCCGGAGGTGGGTGATACAGACAAGGCCACATTTACTGCCCATCCCTAGTTACCCTGAGACGGTGGTGATGGGCCTTTTCCTTAAGTTGCTGCAGTCCTTGTGATGATGGTGCTCCCACAATGGTGTTCGGTAGGGAATTCCAGTGCATTGACCCAGCAACGATGAAGATAATGGTTATATATGTCTAAGTCGGGATGGTGTGAGAGTTGGAGGCTGATGGTGTTCCTATGACATTGGTGCTCTTGTCCTTCTCAGTGGTAGAGGTCACACAGGAGGGGAGTGCTGTCGAAGTAACCTGGGTGAGTTGCCATTTGACACAAACATCTGACTAGATTCTAACAGTAATAAACTTACAAACTGTTAAACAGCACTGACAAAGATACAAAACAAGTGTGTCAAACCTCCAAAAATGTTGCCTCAAATGCCTTTCCTTCTCTCCATGCATCCTTACCGTGTTCGAGATTCATTGCTCTGTCCTACTGTTTTTTTTCCCCCTGGATCTGAAAACGGTGGAGCTCCTCATCTGTCTCATTCAAATTCCTACAATATACAGGCTTTTAAAGTGTCACCTACTTGTTAATTTACCTTGGTTCTCATCTCTCACTGTCCTATGGGCCCTGGACCTTCACTTAGGTTTCTCAATTTAAAACAAAATGTAATAGAATTATATTGCCCAATATGATCCTGTTTTCTTCATCAGCTTGGAAAGATTATCTTCCACAAGTGGTATTTACTGTTCTGGTATGACTTTGCCGTCAATATGAGCAAATTACACATGGATCTGCACTGTACCTAATGTCCACAATACTTAACGACAAGTGGGTCCAGTTTCTAAAAAAAACAGCTGGAATTTCACTGCAGAAAACTTAGCGGCATTGTCAGTAAATGTGTTGGACTGTCAAGCCTGTGAATGTTACATAAAAATGTGAACCATTTATGTTTTCTTAACTTAACAGTATCCAATTCATTATGTGTGCTGCTTTTTTATTTTTAGCTTCAGCATGAAGAGTTAGATTACGAGAGTTCAGATACAGGATGTTCAGGTCATCACTATTATATGTATCTCGCATTTCTGCAATACACATCGATAAGTTACATATATTACAAGAGAAAGAGGTGTGTGTCAGTTTACCAATACATTATAATTTTTCTGCACAAATCCTGTACTAGATTTAGTGGAAAATTCGACAACAGTGATTAACCACTGTCAGACATGTGCATTCATGATACCACTGTTTATTGGCACACTTAATTAATGGCAAAGCATACATAAAATACATCCGTATAATGACACAAAGACTCATTTCTAAGTTTCACATATTGTGCTGAACATTTATGTGAATGAAATAGTTTCTGCTCTAAATCATGTTAGTCCCCTTACAAAAAGCTTACATAAATACACAAGCAAAAGTTGGACCAGCAAAGGTTCCTGCAAAACCTGAATATAAATGATAATCACTACCAGAATTCCATGATAGCAACTGCCCAAACTTAGGAACAATTAAAAAAAACCACAAACCTGTCATACTAAGATGCTCACAAAATATAATGGGTTGCATGGCTTATTATACCAGCTGGGTTTTTTAAAGCTTTAAATATGAACTCACTAAATCAAAGTAGTGGTCTTAATATTTCAATACTGCTGAATGCAGACATTTTCAAACAAGAAACCTTCAGGTGCAGCCTGGAGAAAGAAGGGAGGAAAAGCACAAAATTTTATCATAAAAAGAGTGATATGTTCATGTTTATTGAGAAGCTTGTGGTGTGGGATTTTCTGATTTACTCTCCTGACTAGACTGGGCTTTGCTGTTCCAGGGGCTGTTACTTCCCAGTGCAGGAGAGTTATTGAAATCTTCCTCGTCGTCAATGCCATTTGCTGCATCGTACTGCGTATTCTCTAATCGAGTGATCAGTCGCTCGTCCTCATCCCCGAACTCTCCGCCCATCAGTGTAGGTTCACCCACCACCATAACATCCTATAACAGGAACAGACAGTCATGTGGTAAAACACTGCAGAGATTTTGTTTGAATACCTAAGATTGTAGTGCAATTGCAGGAATGTGGATGAGTCTAGTGAACATGTACCATATTGGATTTGATTGACTAGTCAAGAACAAACTTTATCCTTTAGTTATCCAACCTGTCCTCAATTTGGCAACAAAGCTCAAATCTGTCAACCAACTATTTTACTTGCAATTTGGCAAGACTGTATGGTATGTGTGAAGTTAATTACTGCTATTCTATCAAATGTTAAACAATCAGACACAACAGCTCCTAATCTTCAAAATTTTACACTATTATTTTTAACTCATCTTAACCTATTGCCCCATAGGTCGAAGCAAAATTTTGATGTAGCACTGCAAGAAGCAAAAGTACTGTGCAGTGACCACTAGATGGTGTCTTTGTGCTGTTTATAGTAACACTATAATTTAAGAAAAAGATCATAGAGAACAAATGCTGATCAAATATAGAACAGATACCATTTGCGATTTACCAGGTCTGCTATCACTTGATGGTGTGTTTTTCATACATCATCACTACCCAGTGTGTATCCTCTTTCTCCATGTGCTAATCTCAAACTTTCTACCGAGTAGAACCAGATGCAATCTGAGCAGTTCTCAGTAGACTCTTGGACCACAATGTCCTGCATGCTTCTCATACTCATTAAAAACACATATACCCTTAAGCACAAACATTTAGAGGATGTTCAGCTGATCAATGCAATTTGATATTGTTTTCACATGCAACAAAGTCATTAATTTGTTAGCGTTAAAGTTTTAGGATTAAAAATAAAGGTTGGGAAAGATAGCACACAACTTGATGACGTTTATGCTTTCTTCAGAAATGTGGATTTATAAGAATTTTGGGACTACATAGTATATGAAGAGCAGTTAGGTGGAAACTGTGTAACACGTCTGAAACATGAAAGTTTTCAGCCCATTTCTATGAGGGAGCCCAAAAGGAGGTGAAATTTCAATTGCATTTCCATATGGAATTATTTGGAGTCTATTTGAACAAACTTCAAATTTGATCTCATGCAATAAATATGACTTTTTACTGTTTACAACAGTGACTCCACTTCAAAAGTACTTCATTGGCTGTAAAGCGCTTTGAGACGTCTGGTGGTCATGAAAAGCGCTATATAAATGCAAGTCTTTCTTACTTTCTTTTCTGTAAGTTCTCAGTATAAAAATGCCCTGCTTTCTTTATAGGTTGTCTGAATAATGTCTCTTTGCTTAACAGGACTGTTTCCTTACTCACTTCCCTGGCTCATGTTCAATTGTATTTGTCAATGCCAAGCTTTTGGTCATCTGCCCTAATTTATCCTTATGTGGATCGGTGTCAAATTTGTTGTCTTAAAATACTCCTGTGCAGCACCTTGGGACATTTTATCACGTTAAAGGCGCTATATAAATACAAGTTGTTGTTGTTGTAGTATTTTAACTAGAGCTGGTGTGGATATTTTCGAATCATTTAGATGCAAGTGTAGACTTTTGAAGCCAGTTGTAACCATTTCAAATTCAGAAGAGACATCATCAATGACTTTTTGTGGGTTTGCTTTAAACATGTAATAATCCCTTTCCATTGGAACTTATATGTGGCTAGAGTTTTGAAATCCCTCATTGATTTCACTCTGGATATTGGAGTACTGCTCCGTTTACTCAAACACACTGTTTGCCACATTTACTTGAAGAAAAATATAAAAAATAAATCCCAGAGAAAGATCGGTCTCCAAAAAAGAACTTCCATTCTTATCTGTGAAAAAAAACTTGCAGAAAAAAAATCCAACTCTATCCTTTCTAAACAGTAAACTTTTTTGGCTTACATTATTTCATACGTTAACTATTCAGTGCTAGAAAGTTCTACTTGTCCAAGATTCACAGATGAATTATTTTGGCAAAGTGGAAATAAGGCAACTAACAGGATTGCAAGGAACAGCAATCCTCCTCCAATCCTTTGCTGCTTCTTTCTTTGCTCTAATATCTTTTGTGACCTGTTCCAGCTCCTCCCCATCCAGTTACTCAGTTGTCATCATTATCAAAGGCGTATATTATTACTTTTTAATTCGCTAATTTTGTTTTTACGTGGCCTCTCTCTTCCTCTCCCGATTGCCTGACCCCCTGCTGCGATTTCCGCTCTCCCTCCACCCCGCCACGATGGTTGACTTCCTCACCCCCCTCCCTCCCTCTTGGGGTCGGTCCCTTGCTGTGTCCTCCAGCCGCTGGTTTCCTCTCCCAGCCGCTGGCCAGGCTGAATTTGGCCGGCTGCCGGGTGGGAAACCGATCCAAAAAATGATAATGAGGTCCTGATAAGTTCGGCAAGACCTCTACATCCCCGGCCTTGCCAGAATCTTAAGCTGTTTCGCCCTCCCCCACAGCCTTCCTGCCTCCCTATAAATATCGGTGCTCTATGCTAAAATAATTCAAGTCAGCATCTCCAGGCGATGATGGTAGAAACAGAAAATAAATCTTAATGTAGCAAGAACCAACCTTCATAAAAACACACAATAGTAACAGCCTCTTCTGAATTAAACCAATAAAGGCATAACAACTTTAAGTATTTTTAAAAGCTAGAGACAGGGTCTGCAAAATTCACCTTCTGTAATTATACTCCATTTTCAGGACACTTTCATTTATACAACTATAGAAGTTTACAATGCAGAAGGAGATCATTCATCTCATATTTGCTAGAGCAATCCAAAACTAATTCCACATCCTGCACTCTCTCAAGACATTTATATTCCTCTGCTTCAAATTGTTATAAAAGGTAACGGATATGATCAGCCATGATCTTATTGAATGGCGGAGCAGGCTCGAGGGGCCGTATGGCCTATTCCTGCTCTTATTTCTCATGTTCTTATGTAAACTGGGATTGCCTAAACTAATTTCAAGCAGGTCCCTTACAGCTAATGGAGAGAGGATACTTCCATTCTTGCAGTTTGAACTGGACTTGAACCCAGATCTCAGACGTGAAAGGATAGTGCATTAACCCACTATCCCACTGTTGTGTATGTAACCTGTTCCACCTTGAGAGCTTAAGCCTGTTCCACCTTAAGAGATGTACTACTTTCTCAGGCTGCTGTAGACGTAATACCGGGGGTGAACACACCGGTATATAAGCACTGTGCAGTAATCTTGTATTCAGTGTAGTCCCTACCTCCAACCAGTAAAGACCTGTTTTATTGTTACTGATTAAGTCTGAGTATTAATTACTTGAACAACTCACAGACTTAACACTGGCGACGAGTCAGATTCTTACCCTGCGGCAGTTATTCCACGGCGGCTTCGTCCACAGACAGGACGTTGAAGAGAGGTTTCAAACCGCACCACCCCACTGGAAGCGACAGGCATTAGGACCCTGAAGCCTCCATCAGCGACTGAAAACTGGAGGACAGAAGACATCCTGCAGCTTCTTTTTCAACCTCGGTGGTGGGTAAGCCGAGCAGCGTTGGCTGCAAAGACAGGGCTGGGGGAAGTCGGAGGTACAAGGGCGATCGCGATCGGGAGATAAGGGCCATCGATCGCAATCCCTGATAAGGGCCGCACTCGGGCTGAAAGGCGCAGCGTCGGCAGACACTGAAGGCGCGAGAGCCGCGGTGAAAAGCGCGGGCCATCGATCGCGGCGGAGATAAGGGCCGCACTCGGGGCTGAAGGGAGACGGCGTCGGGGGACGGGTGAAGACCGCCAAGCGCGGGAAAACCGCCATTTTGTGGGCGGAGGACGACAGCAAGAGCGGGAAGCCGCCATCTTTGATAACAAGTAAAGAAAATAAAATCTGAGAAATTGCAAATCTACAATGCCTAAACACGGGAATATTAGCACCTTTGATAGTGACCTCGAAGATTGGGCCATATATGTTGAAAGAGTAAAAAATTATTGTAAGGCCAATAAAATTCGTGACCAAGATAAAGCTCTAACATTATTAAATTTAATGGGTGCGAAGACATACGGGCAATTGAAACACCTGTTATCACCAGATGAACCGGCGGATAAGACGTTCGATGAGATTGTTACTGTCCTGAAAGATCATCTAAACCCCACGCCGCTGATGCTAGCGGAACGATTTAAATTTTACGACAGAAGGCAGCTACAGCATGAAAGCAATGCTGAATATTTGCTGGAATTGCGTAAATTAGCGAAATATTGCCAGTTTGGAACGGGACTGACAGATGCACTACGAGACAAATTTGTGTGTGGTTTATTTAAACAGGATACACAAAAGCGACTGCTCGAGGAGAATGAGCTGACGCTTGAGAAGGCGGTCACTATGGCAGCAGCACACAAAGCCGCAGCGAGAGGCACGGCAGTAATGCAGCTACGGTCACCGGAGCTCAGTGCACACAAATTGGGTGTGAGTTCTGGCAAATGTTATCGTTGTGGAAAGACAACGCATGATCAGAACCAGTGTTGGTTTAAAAACCAAGAATGTAGAACATGTGGTAGGCTTGGACATATAGCTAGAGTATGCAGGTCAGGGAAGAAGACCAGCAACAAGAAGTCACCGCAAGGGAAATACGCAAAGGTACACAAGGTGGCCGAACAGGAGTCCGATTCAGACGCTAGCAGTAATGAACTGGCTGGCTTAAGCAGTATTGAACTGGCTAGCTTAAGGGTACTCAACGTTGGTAAGGGTGCAGACCTCCAGACAATTTGGGTTACTCTTCAGATAGAAGGAGTCCAAGTAAAAATGGAATTGGACACTGGATCGGCATTGTCGGTCATGAATAAGAAAGATTACAGAAGGTTATTCCAACATATTCCCCTACAGGATACGGAGATTATATTGACAACCTACACGGGGCAGAGAGTGTACCCCATCGGGACAATAAAGGTTGCAGTGGCCAACAAGGGCGAAGGAAGTCAAATAATGGACTTATATGTGCTACCGGAGGGAGGTCCACCACTACTAGGTCGGGAGTGGTTTAGAAACATAAATATGGACTGGCATTCGCTAAAAGCCATAAAGAATGAGTAACGTGAACCGACTACACCACAGAGATTGAATCTGTGAACTGTTTTCCGCAGAGACTGAATCTGTGATATGTTACGTTAAACATGAAGTTATATATGTATATATGTTATTACGTTATGTTAAATGGGGGGGATGACTATAAAGCTAAGAAGGGAGGAGTGTTGTGTATGTAACCTGTTCCACCTTGAGAGCTTAAGCCTGTTCCACCTTAAGAGATGTACTACTTTCTCAGGCTGCTGTAGACGTAATACCGGGGGTGAACACACCGGTATATAAGCACTGTGCAGTAATCTTGTATTCAGTGTAGTCCCTACCTCCAACCAGTAAAGACCTGTTTTATTGTTACTGATTAAGTCTGAGTATTAATTACTTGAACAACTCACAGACTTAACACCCACGTTATAATTTTTCAACACCCTGCTGCTCTTATATTTCCTTTCCTACTTTGAGGTTACTTTTCCACCTCTATTAGGTTCAGCCATTAGAGAGAAACATAGAAGATAGGAGCAGGAGTAGGCCATTCGGCCCCTCGAGCCTGCTCCGCCATTCAATGCGATCATGGCTGATCATCCAAGTTCAGTACCCTGTCCCTGCTTTCTCCCCAGATTCCTTGATCCCTTTAGCCTTAAGAAATATATCCAACTCCTTCTTGAATATATTTAATGAATTGGCCTCTACTGCTTTCTGTGGTAGAGAATTCCACAGGTTCACCACTCTCTGGGTGAAGAAATTCCTCCTCATTTCTGTCCTAAATGGCCTACCCTTATCCTTAGACTGTGACCCCTGGTTCTGGACTCCCCGACCATCGGGAACATCCTTCCTGCATCTAGTCTGTCCAGTCCTGTCAGAATTTTATAAGTTTCAATGAGATCCCCTCTCATTCTTCTAAACTCCAGCGAGTACAAGCCCAATCGACCCAATCTCTCCTCATATGTCATTCCTGCCATCCCAGGTATCAGCCTGGTGAATCTTCGCTGAACTCCCTCCATGGCAAGAACATCCTTCCTCAGATAAGGCGACCAAAACTGCACACAATACTCAAGATGTGGTCTCACCAAGGCCCTGTACAACTGCAGCAAGACATCCTTGTTCCTGTACTCAAACCCTCTCGCTACGAAGGCCAACATACCATTTGCCTTCTTAACCGCCTGCTGCACCTGCATGCTTACCTTCAGCAACTGGTGCATAAGGACACCCAGGTCTCATTGCACTTCCCCTGCTCCCAATCTATTGCCATTCAGATAATAATCTGCCTTCCTGTTTTTGACACCAAAGTGGATAACCTCGCATTTATCCACGTTATATTGCATCTGCCTTGCTTCTGCCCAATCACCCAACCTGTCCAAATCATCCTGGAGTTTCTCAGCATCCTCCTCACAGCACACACGCCCACCTAGCTTTGTGTCGTCTGCAAATTTGGAGATATTACATCTAGTTCCCTTGCCTAGATCATTAATATATATTGTGAATAGCTGGGGTCCAAGGACCGATCCCTGCGGTACCCCACTAGTCACTGCCTGCCACTCAGAAAAAGACCCGTTTATTCCAACTCTGCTTTCTGTCTGCCAACCAGTTCTCTATCCAAGTCAATACCTTGCCCCCAATCCCATGTGCCTTAACTTTACACGCTAATCTCTTATGCGGGACCTCATCGAAAGCCTTTTGAAAGTCCAAATACACCACATCCACTGGTTCTCCCTTATCTATTTTACCAGTTACATCCTCAAAAAATTCCAGTAGATTAGTCAAGCACGAATTACCTTTTGTAAATCCATGTTGACTTTGTCCGATCCTGTCACTGTTTTCCAAGTGCTCTGCTATTACATCTTTTATAATGGACTCTAGCATTTTCCCCACTACCGATGTCAGGCTTACCGGTCTGTAATTTCCTGTTTTCTCGCTACCCCCTTTTTTGAATAGTGGGGTAACATTAGCTACCCTCCAACCCATGGGTACTGTTCCAGATTCCATCGAATGTTGGAAGATGATCAGCAATGCATCTACTATTTCTAGGGCCACTTCCTTAAGTACCCTAAGATGTAGATTATCAGGCCCTGGGGATTTATCGGCCTTCAATCCCGTCAATTTCCCTAACACCATTTCCCTACAAATACTGATTTCTTTCAGTTCCTCCCTTTCATCAGACCCTATGTTCCCCGACATCTCTGGGAGGTTATTTGTGTCCTCCTTTGTGAAGACAGAACCAAAATATGTATTTAATTGGTCTGCCATTTCTTTGTTCCCCATTATAAATTCCCCTGATTCTGACTGCAAGGGACCTACGCTTGACTTCACCAATCTTTTTCTCTTCACATATCTATAAAAGCTTTTACAGTCAGTTTGTATGTTCCCTGCAAGCTTACTCTCATATTCTATTTTCCCCTTCTTAATTAATCCCTTTGTCCTCCTTTGTTGAATCCTAAACTGCTCTCAATCCTCAGGTTTACTGCTTTTTCTGGCCAATTTACATGTCCTCTCCTTGGATCTTATGCTATCCCTAATTTCCCTTGTTAGCCACGGTTGAGTCACCTTTTTTGTTTTATTTTTATGCCAAACTGGGATGAACAAATTCTGTAGTTCATCCATGCGGTCTTTGAATGTTTGCCATTGCCTGTCCACCGTCAACCCTTTGAGTGACATTCCCCAATCAATCCTACCCAACTCGCGCCTCATAGCATCATAGTTTCCTTTATTTAAATTCAGGACCCTAGTCTCGGAGTCAACTACTTCATTCTCCATCTTAATGAAAAATTCTATCATATTATGATCGCTCTGACCCAAGGGACCTCGTACAACAAGATTGCTAATTAATCCTTTCTCATTACGTAATACCCAGTCTAAGATGGCCAGATCTCTAGTTGGTTCCTCGACATATTGGTCCAGGAAACCATCCCGTAAACACTCCAGGAATTCCTCCTCCACAGTATTGTTACTAATTTGGTTAGCCCAATCTATATGTAGATTAAAGTCACCCATGATGACTGCTGTGCCCTTATTGCACGCTTCTCTAATTTCCCTTTTAACGCTATCCCCAACCTCCGCATTACTGATTGGAGGTCTATATATCACTCCCACTAACGTTTTCTGCCCCCTGGTATTTCTCAGTTCTACCCATACAGATTCCACATCATCAGAGCTAATATCCTTCCTTACAATTGTGTTAATCCCTTCTTTAACCAGCAATGCTACCCCAGCTCCCTTTCCTTTTTGCCTATCTTTCCTGAATATTGAATACCCCTGGATGTTGAGTTCCCAGCATTGGTCACCCCGGAGCCATGTTTCCGTAATCCCAATCAAATCATATTCGTTTACCTCTATTTGTGCAGCTAATTCATCCACCTTATTACGGATGCTCCTCGCATTAAGACACAAAGCCTTCAGGCTTGTTTTTTTAACGCTCTTAGACCTATTAGAATTATTATTTACTGTGGCCATGTTTGATTTAAACCGTTGATTTCTCTGACTGCCACTTTTGTTTTTCTGCTTCCTATCTTTTGTTTTTATCCTTGTTTCTCTTTCCTCTGTCTCCCTGCTCAGGTTCCCAACCCCCTGCCATTTTAGTTTAAACCCTCCCCCAGAGCACTAGCAAACACTCCCCCATGGACATCGGTCCCGGCCCTGCCCAGGTGCAAACGGTCCAGTTTGAACTGGTCCCACCTCCCCCAGAACCGGTTCCAATGTCTCAGGAATTTGAATCCCTCCCACTTGCACCATTCCTCTAGCCACGTATTCATCTGAAATATCCTTCTATTTCTACTGTGACTAGCACGTGGCACTGGTAGCAATCCTGAGATTACTACCTTTGAGGTCCTATTTTTTAATTTACCTCCTAACTCCCTATCTTCAGCTTTTAGGACCTCATCCTGTTTTTTACCTATATCGTTGGTACCTCTATGCACCACGACAACTGGCTGTTCACCCTCCCCTTCCAAAATATTCTGCAGCCGCTCGGAGACATCCTTGACCCTTGCACCAGAGAGGCAACACACCATCCTGGAGTCTCGTTTGCGGCCGCAGAAATGCCTATCTATTCCCCTTACAATAGAATCCCCTATTACTATAGCTCTACCCCTCTTTTTCCTCCCGTCTTGTGCAGCAGAGCCACCCCTGGTGCCAGGAAATTGGCTGCTGCTGCCTTCCTCTGATAAGCCATCCCCCTCAACAGTATTCAAAGTAGTATATCTGTTTGAGAGGGGGATGTCCACAGGGGACTCCTGCACTACCTGTCTGCGCCTACTACTCTGCCTGTTGGTCACCCGTTCCCTTTCTGCCTGTGCAACCTTTGCCTGCGGTGTGACCGACTGCTTAAACGTGATATCCACGATGTCCTCAGCATCGCGAATAGAAGATGATGCACCACTCTCCAGCACAGTCAGACAACCTGCTGCCAGGCCTCTGAATTTGTGTGTGTGTGTATCTGTGAGAGACTGTCACAAGTTGACAGATTTTTCTTTGCTTCCTCTGGAAAGGGAAATCGTGTTTAACAAATTTATTGGAATTTTTTGAGGATATAACTAGCAGGGTAGATAAAGGGGAACCAGTGGATATATATTTCGATTTCCAAAAGGTATTCGATAAGGTGCCACATAAAACGTTGCTACGCAAGATAAGGGCTCATGGGGTTGGGGGTAATATATTAGCATGGATAGAGGATTGGTTAACAGACAGAAAACAGAGAGTAGGGATAAACAGGTTATTTTGCAGTTGGCAGGCTATAACTAGTGGGGTGCCGCAAAGATCAGTGCTTGGACCGAAGCTATTTACAATCTATATTAATTACTTAGATGAAGGGACTGAGTGCAATGTATCCAAGTTTGCTGACGATACAAAGCTAGGTGGGAAAGTAAGCTGTGAGGAGGACACAAAAAGCCTGTGAGGGGATATAGACAGGTTAAGTGAGTGGGCAATAAGGTGGCAGATGGAGTAAATGTGAGCAAATATGAGGTTATTCACTTTGGTAGGAAGAATAGAAAAACAGAGAATATTTTTTAAATGGTGAGAGGCTATTAAATATTGGTGTTAAGAGAGATTTAGGTGTTCTCGTGCAGGAAACACAAAGTTAGCTTGCAGGTACAGCAAACAATTAGGAAGGCAAATGGCATGTTGACCTTTATTGCAAGGGGATTGGAGTACAAGAGTAAGGAAGTCTTACTACAATTGTACAGGGGTTTGGTGAGACCACACCTGGAGTACTGTGCACAGTTTTGGTCTCCTTATCTGAGAAAGGATATACATGCCTTAGAGGTGGTGCAACAAAGGTTCACTAGATTGCTCGCTGGGATGAGAGGGCTGTCCTATGTTAGAAACATAGAAGATAGGAACAGGAGTAGGCCATTCGGCCCCTCGAGCCTGTTCCGCCATTTAATGAGATCATGGCTGATCATCCAAATTCTGTACCCTGTCCCTGCTTTCTCCCCATATCCCTTGATCCCTTTAGCCTTAAGAAATATACCTAACTCCTTCTTGAATATATTTAATGAATTGGCCTCAACTGCCTTGTGTAGTAGAGAATTCCACAGGTTCACCACTCTCTGTGAAGAAATTCCTCCTCATCTCTGTCCTAAATGGCTGACCCCTTATCCTTAGACTGTGACGCATGGTTCTGGACTCCCCCGCTATCGCGAACATCCTTCCTGCATCTAGTCTGTCTAGTCCTGTTAGAATTTTATAAGTTTCAATGAGATCCCCTCTCATTCTTCTGAACTCTAGTGAATATAAGCCTAATCGACCCAATTTCTCTTCATACGTCATTCCTGCCATCCCAGGTATCAGTCTGGTGAATCTTCGCTGCACTCCCTCCATGGCAAGAACATCCTTCCTCAGATAAGGTGACCAAAACTGCACACAATACTCAAGGTGTGGTCTCACCAAGGCCCTGTAAAACTGCAGCAAGACATTCTTGCTCCTGTACTCGAATCCTCTCGCTATGAAGGCCAACATGCCATTTGCCTTCTTAACTGCTTGCTGCACCTGCATGCTTACCTTCAGCGACTGGTGCACAAGGACACCCAGATCTCGTTGCACTTCCCCTTTTCCCAATCTATTGCTGTTCAGATAATAATCTGTCTTCCTGTTTTTGCCACCAAAGTGGATAAGCTCGCATTTTTCCACATTATACTGCATCTGCCATGCATCTGCCCAATCACCCAACCTGTCCAAATCATACTGGAGTTTCTCTGCATCCTCCTCACAGCACACAAGCCCACTCAGCTTTGTATCATCTGCAAACTTGGAGATATTACATCTAGTTCCCTCGTCTAGATCATGAATATATATTGTGAATAGCTGGGGTCCTAGCACCGATCCCTGCGGTACCCCACTAGTCACTGCCTGCCACTTGGAAAAAGACCCGTTTATTCCAACTCTTTGCTTCCTGTCTACCTACCAGTTCTCTATCCAAGTCAGTACCTTACCCCCAATCCCATGTGCTTTAACTTTGCACGCCAATCTCTTATGCGGGACCTTATCGAAAGCCTTCTCAAAGTCCAAATACACCACGTCCACTGGTTCTCCCTTATCTATTCTACCAGTTACATCCTCAAAAAATTCCAGTAGATTAGTCAAGCATGATCTACCTTTTGTAAATCCATGTTGACTTTGTCCTATCCTGTCACTGTTTTCCAAGTGCTCTGCTATTACATCTTTTATAATGAACTCTAGCATTTTCCCCACTACCGATGTCAGGCTTACCGGTCTATAATTCCCCATTTTCTCTCTCCCACCTTTTTTAAATAGTGGGGTTACATTAGCTACCCTCCAATCCATGGGAACTATTCCAGAGTCTGCAGAATTTTGGAAGATGTCCAGCAATGCATCTACTATTTCTAGGGCCACTTCCTTAAGTACCCTAGGATGTAGATTATCAGGCCCTGGAGATTTATCGGCTTTCAATCCCGTCAAATTCCCTAACACCATTTCCCTACAAATACTGATTTCATTCACTTCCTCTCTTTCATTAGACCCTATGTTCCCCGACATCTCTGGAAGGTTATTTGTGCCCTCCTTTGTGAAGACAGAACCAAAGTATGTATTTAATTGGTCTGCCATTTCTTTGTTCCCCATTATAAATTCCCCTGATTCTGACTGCAAGGGACCTACGCTTGACTTCACCAATCTTTTTCTCTGATGAGAGATTGTGTAGAATAGGCCTATACTCTCTGAAGTTTAGCAGCATGAGAGGTGATCTCATTGAAACACACAAGATTCTGAAGGAGACTGACAGGCTAGGAGCTGAAAGGTTGTTTCCCCTGGCTGGAGAGTCTAGAACTAGGGGCCATAGTCTCAGGATAAGGGGTCGGCCATTTAAGACTGAGATGAGGAGGAATTTCTTCACTCAGAGGGTTGTGAATCTTTGGAATTCTCTGCCCCAAAGGGCTGTTGATGCTAAGTCGTTCAGTATATTCAAAGCTGAGATAGATAGATTTTTGGACTCTAGGGGAATCAAGGGATATGGGGATCGGGCGGGAAAGTGGAGTTGAGATCGAAGATCAGCCATGATCTTAATGAATGGCGAAGCAGGCTCGATGGGCTGAATGGCCTACTCCTGCTCCTAATTCTTATGTTCTTATGTAAAGGCCTGACCGCCACTCTGAAATTATCCCTGATGCCTTGGCCTAAAGTGGAATTTCATTTTGTGGGGATCCTTACTCTTCTTATCAGATAGCAGATGCCCACTCTTCTAATTGTGGTTGATGTTGTACATCTCTTCGATTTCCATTGACTTGAAGCGACATCGTCTGTTTCACACTATCACCCAAAGTCAAAATGACCCCCACTATGTCTGGTTCTGGACATCCTACTTTAGGAAGGATTGTCAAGGTCACAAAGAAGGTGCAGCAGAGAGTTACTACGATGACATCAGGGATTAGAGATGTGAGACGAGAGAAACTTTGGCTCTTTTCATTAGAAAAGAGATCTGATTCAGGTTGTCAAAATTATCAACTGTTAAGATAAATAGGGGAAAACTAGTCAGTAACGAGAGGGTATAAATTTATCACCAAAAGAATAAAGGAGGGTAGGAACATTTTTTAATGGTTTTAAAAGGGAACTGTATAAATATTAGAAAAATAAAAGGGTATGGGGGAATGGCACTAAGTAGATAATTCTTTGAAAGAGCTGGCACAGGTGTGATGGGCTGAATGGCCTCTCTGTACTGTAAAATTGTATGAGTCTATATTTTTAGTCTTTAAATAGCAGGGAAAACTGCCAATCCGCAATTATGTGAATGTAATAAGAATGACGTTCATATCATTTCCATGTATTTTTAAAAAATTGTTTATTTTTTTTCTCCTTCTCCTATCCTAACATGTTCTCCACAAGAATTTCTGGCCGTCTTTTGGATGAGACGTTTAACCGAGGCCCTGTCTGCTCTCTCAAGTGGACGTAAAAGATCCCATGGCACTATTTCAAACAAGAGCAGGAGAGTTTCCCCCCAGTGTCTTTGCCGATATTTATCCCTAAATCAACATCACTAAAATAAATTATCTGGTCATTATCACATTGCTGTTTGAGAGAGCTTGCTGTGTGCAAAATTGGCTGCCCCTACATTACAACAGTGAATACACTTCAAAAAATACTTCATTGGCTGTAAAGTGCATTGGGACGTCCAGTGGTCGTGAAAGGCGCTATATAAATGCAAGTGTTTTTTTTTCTTTAAGTATCTACTTTCAGCTTTGTTTGTGCCAGTCAACATATGAGAGCTAGGATGCGTGTAAGAAAGCAGACAGTGATTCACCCTTCAATTTACCATCCTTCCTTGTGAGCAGGTGCCTGACCTTCATTCAATGCGACTCCATGGTGTCACAGCTGAAATTGGTGACTCACTCGTGTGGCATCACGCCATGAATGGCACAGTACACAGGTATAGTTCTCGTCGAACCGGTCTTGGTGTTTCCTGGTCGAGTGACCGAGCGTCTCTTCACAGGTGCTGATTATGGAGGTCTTGAGTGCAGACCAGGCGCTGTGGGCACTTTGTGTCTCTGCATCACTGGGAGTCGTCAGGTTGTTTGTGAGGCACAGGCTGAATAGGGCTTTCTTAGCGGGGTCTTTGAGTGCTCCAGCGTTAATTTTCCTGCAGCATTGTTTCTGTTGCCGCCGCTGTTTTGGGGCTACATTGATGGAGATGACAGAGCGGATTAGGCGGTGGTCTGTCCAGCAGTCATCAGCTCCTGTCATGGCGTGGGTGATGCGGACGTCCTTGCGGTCCCTCGCTCGGACAATAACGTAGTCCAGCAGATGCCAGTGCTTGGAGTGAGGGAGCTGCCATGAAGCCTTGTACTTGTCTCTCTGCCGGAACAAGGTGTTGGTTGTGACAAGGCCATGCTCTAAGCACTTTGACAGGAGGAGGGTACCGTTGAAGTTGGCTTTCCCTACCCCCTCTCTGCCGCTCACACATCCCCAGAGGTCTGTGTCCTTTCCAACTCTGGTGTTAAAGTCACCAAGGAGGATCAGCTTGTCGCAATTCACGTACGAACCGGGGTCAAACAAGGCTGTGTCATCGCACCAACGCTCTTCTCGATCTTCCTTGCTGCAATGCTCCATCTTGCCCTCAGTAAGCTCCCCACTGGAGTGGAGCTAATTTACAGAACAAACGGGAAACTGTTCCACCTCCGTCGCCTCCAGTCCAGATCCAAGGTCGTCCCATCCTCTGTCATCGAATTACAGTATGCAGACGACGCTTGCGTCTGCGCTCACTCGGAGGTCGAACTCCAAACCATCGTCAACACCTTCACCGAAGCATACGAGAGCGTGGGCCTTACATTAAACATCCGTAAGACAAAGGTCCTCCACCAACCTGTCCCCGCCACACAGTACTGCCCCCTGATTATCAAAATCCACGACAAGGCCTTGGACAACGTGGACCACTTTCCATACCTCGGGAGCCTACTGTCAACAAGGGCAGATGTCGACGATGAAGTCCAACACCGCCAGTGCCAGTGCAGCCTTCGGTCGCCTGAGGAAGAGAGTGTTTGAAGACCAGGACCTCAAACCCGGCACTAAGCTCATGGTCTACAGAGCAGCAGTGATACCCACCCTGCTGTATGCCTCAGAGACATGGACCATGTACAGCAGGCACCTCAAAGCACTGGAGAGGTACCACCAACGCTGCCTCCACAAGATCCTGCAAATCCAATGGCAGGATAGGCGCATCAACGTCAGTGTTCTTGCTCAGGCCAACATCCCCAGCATCGAAGCTTTGACCACGCTCAATCAGCTCCGATGGACGGGTCACATTGTCCGCATGCCTGATACGAGACTCCCAAAACAAGCGTTCTACTCGGAGCTCCGGCACGGCAAGAGAACCCCAGATGGGCAGAGGAAATGCTTCAAGGACACCCTCAAAACCTCCTTGAAAAAGTGTAACATCCCCATCGACACCTGGGAATCCCTGGCCCAAGACTGCACAAAGTGGAGGAGAAGCATCCAGGAAGGCGCCGAACACCTTGAGTCACTTCGCCGGGAGCAAGCGGAAGCCAAGTGCAGGCAGCGCAAGGAGCGCACGTCAACCCAAGCACCCCACCCACCCGCCCCTTCAACCACCGTCTGCCCCACCTGTGACAGAGACTGTAGGTCCCGCATTGGACTCATCAGTCACCTGCAAACCCATTTTTGATGTGGAAGCAAGTCATCCTCGGTTCCGAGGGACTGCCTAAGAGGAGAAGAAGAGGAACACAGGTATAATGGGGAATGACTGATTGTAATGAACTAATGCACAATTCTGAGAAACTAGTTGATGTGTTGATGTGGAGATGCCGCTGTTGGACTGGGGTGGACAAATGCGAGAAGTCACACAACACCAGGTTATAGTCCAACAGCTTTATGTGAAATCACAAGCTTTCGGAGCGCTGCTCCTTCGTCAGGTGAAGTGAAGAGATGCATATAGGCACAGCATATATAGTCAGAGAACACTGCCAGATGATTACAGGTAATCTTTCTAACTGCCCTTAATCCCACCTCGGCAGAGAGATAATCACAGCAATCAAAGGTGTGGATGGTGTCCAAACAGGTCATGTCAGGAAAACATTACATCAAAGAACAATGAGGTGGGGTCACCAGGTGTCAAATGTTGCAGATGCTGGGGTCTGTATGAAAAACAATTTATGTGTTGTCATGGGGAAATAGAATCATAGAATGGTTACAGCATGGAAGAAGGCCATTCGGCCCATCCTGACTCTCTGCAAGAGCACTTCAGCTAGTTCCACTCCCCCGCCCTTTCCCTGTAGCCCTGCAATTTTTTTCCCTTTAGATATTTAACGAACTCCCTTTTGAAAGATAAGATTGAGTCTGCCTCCACCACCCTTTCAGGCAGTGCATTCCAGAACTTAACCATTCGCTGCGTAAAAAGGTTTTTTATTACATCGCCTTTGGTTCTTTTGCCAATCACCTTAAATCTGTGTCCTCTGGTTCTCGACCCTTCAGCCAATGAGAACAGTTTCACTCTGTCTACCCTGTCCAGACCCCTTATGATTTTGAACACCTCTATCAAATCTCCTCTCAATCTTCTCTGTTCCAAGGAGAACAACCCCAGCTTCTCCAGTCTATCAACATAACTGAAGTCCCTCATTCTCGTAAATCTTTTCTGCACCTTCTATAAGGCCTTCACATCCTTCCTAAAGTGTGGTGCCCAGAATTGGACACAGTACTCCAGTTGGGGCCAAACTAGTGTTTTATACAGGTTCATCACAATTTCCACACTTTTGTACTCTACACCTCTATTTATGAAGCCCAGGATCCCGCAAGCCTTTTTAACTGCTTTCTCAACCTGCCCTGCCACCTTCAACGATTTGTGCACACATACCCCCAGGTCTCTCTGTTTGTGCACCCCCTTTAGGATTGTACCATTTAGTTTATATGTCCTCTCCCCATTCTTTCTACCAAAATGTATCACTTCACACTTTTCTGCGTTAAATTTCATCTGTCACGTGCCGCCCATTTCACCAGCCTGTCTATGTCTTTCTGAAGTCTATCACTGTCCTCCTCACAGTTCACTATATTTCCAAGTTTTGTGTCATCTGCAAATTTTGAAATTGTGCCCTGTACACCCATGTCCAAGTTATTAATGTATATATAAAGAAAAGCAGTGGTCCTGGAACCGACCCCTGGGGAACATCACTGTATACCTTCCTCCAGTCTGAAAAACAACTGTTCACCACTACTACGATAGCAAAATACTGCAGATGCTGGAAATCAAAGGGTTTGACCCGAAACGTTGACTCTATTTTCTCTCCACGGATGTTGCCTGGCCTGCTGAGTTTTTCCAGCATTTTCTATTGTTTGTTCACCACTACTCTCTGTTTCCTGTCACTTAGCCAATTTCGTATCCATGCTGCCACTGTCCCTTTTATTCCATGGGCTTCAATTTTGCTGGCAAGCCTATTATGTGGCATTTTGTCGAACGCCTTTTGGAAATCCATGTACACCACATCAACCGCATTGCCCTCATCAACCCTCTCTGTTACCTCATCAAAAAACTTGATCAAGTTGGTTAAACACAATTAACAAATCCGTGCTGGCTTTCCTTAATTAATCCACACCTATCCAAGTGACTGTTAATTTTGTCCCTGATTACTGATTCTAAAAGCTTCCCCACTACCAAGGTTAAACTCGCAAACATGGTGTTCAACAGGTTAAAAAAAATCAGTAAAACACAAACTCAGCCTTTATATTATTACAAATAGTCTCTTCTCTTCTGTAAAAAAAAATCATTTATTAACGATTTTTGGATACTCATTCCTGCATTAGTTAGTATTTTGATGGTTAAAATAAATAAAGCAAACATACTAGCTAGTGACCCCAGGGCTGGTGTGGAGGTGAGGGGATAAGAGGGGTAGATTATTAACATTCTGAACTGCTACAAATGTTCAGGAGTGAGATTCGGCATCTCTCTGGGAATGATTAACTGAACAGGTTTATTTGAGTAAGCCATCAGCTTGTTCCCAAAGCTGGCTAGATGCTCAATCCTCCAGCCACCAGCAATCTAGTGTCTGTTTCACTGCTTGATTACTGTAATTAATTTAGGTAAAGTTTTTTTAAAAAGATAACAATACACATACTGATGAGATAATTTGCATAAGTAATTAAGTCATTAGCAAAATCCTGCTGATTGCCAACAAGCCTTAAATTTACCATCTGTTCCCAAAGAGTCTGTCACCTATAAACATATTGGAACTGTACAACAATCTGTGCAGAAAATGTTCCAATATGCCCAGCTGTTACAATAAACAGGATGTCAGCATGGAGGAAGACAGCCACTTACTAATTACCAATACACTGATGAATAAACCTACTCATCTCATTAACAGAAAAAAAAACTAATCTATGTGGGCAAGCAAGTGCTGCACCTAATCAGGAAAATATACAGGGACAGTGAGTTACAAAATGATGTAAACAAAAGATTGTTTTAAAGAATACAAGCTGGAAAAATAAACAAGTACATGGAAGGCCTGTTACCCTCAATAATACCCATTGGCATCTGAACCAATTGGTTCAGACACCCACTCCCCTGCAGAGGGCAGCAACATAGCCTGCAACTGAGGCTCAGCATAGATTCATTTTACAATCAAAAACAGATTAAAAATCCTTCTTTTGTGGGCTCTCTAATGACTCATCATGACATACCATTTCCTACTCCAACTCATTATTCCCAGTGCATCAAAACTGGAACTTCCCACCTTCAGTCTTCCTTCCACCTACAATGTACTGATATTTAAAACCCAAGCTTGATGTCCGTTGACTAAGAGCACTTGATTTACTTCATTTTTTTTCCTTTGCTGGTGCTTTGTACTGTGAGTCTTGGCCCCTCACCTCGGTTTCTCAATAATAAAAAGACTGGTGTAGAATGAGAAATGTAATTGCAATTTGATCACTTTTAGCAGATTTCCCATCATTTTTACGTGCTTATTTTGCAGAACCACACAACCATCTCATGTCAAAGCGTTACAATAGCAAGAGCGTTTTAGGGGAATCTGGTAGCCTGCTTCCGCACTATAGCAGTGACAGCTCCTTTTCCTTCTCTCTATCAACATCCTGATCAATATGTAAGCGCACCCTAAAGGTTCACAGCCCACTGTAGCCTCTGATCCACAAATGAAATGTAGTGGCGGCATCTGATACTTCCTCCTCTTGCTTTAACCAGTACTTCTATAACATTCAAGGCATCTCTTTAAATCTTGGCTCAGTGGTACCACTCTCACCTCTGAGTCATAAAGTTATGGGTCTAGAGACTCCAGCACCTAATCTAGGCTGACACTTCAGTGCAGTATTGAAGGAGTGAGTGCTGCACTGTTGAAGGTGCCATCTTTCAGATGAAATGTTAAACCATATCCCGTCTGCCTGTTTAAGTGGAAGCAAATGATCCCAAAGCACCATTTGAAGAAGGAGAACTCTACTGGTATCCTGGCCAACATTTATCCCTCAGCCATCACCACAAAAATAGATTAATTGGTTATCTATCTAATTTGCTATTTGTGGGATCTTCCTCTGTGCCAATTATCTGCTACGCTACCTATGAAACAGCAGCAACAACACTTCAAAAGTAATTCATTAGATTTTTTAAAAATTCAATCATGGGATGTGGGCATCACTGGCAAGGCCAACATTTATTGCCCATCCCTAATTGCCCTTGAAAAGGTGGTGGTGAGCCTCCTTCTGGAACCGCTGCAGTCTGTGTAGTGAAGGTACTCCCACAGTGCTGTTAGGGAGGGAGTTCCAGGATTTTGACCCAGCGACAATGAAGGAACGACACTCCCTCAGTACTGCACTGAAGTGCGGCAGCGGCGAGAGGATAAAGAGCAACCCGAGAGTGAAGCTGAATTAAAGCAGCGGCAGCGCCGAGAGGATAAAGAGCGGCCCGAGAGCGGAGCTGAATTAAAGCAGTGGCAGCAGCGAAAGAATAAAGTGTGGCCCGGGAGCGGACCTGAATTAAAGCAGCGGCGAGGTGCTGATTCAAAAACATCATCAAAAAGTGACGTCACAGGAGAGCAGGTAGGTGATTGGTTGGTGAGTATTACAGCTCTTTTTTGATCTCTAAGTTAGGGAAGGGTGTTAAATTAAGAGCTGAGAAACTGTAACTTGCTAGTTCTTATTAAAATAACTTAAACTAAATAAAATAATCAAAGAATAAACTTTAAATATCGATTGAATAAAATCTTTAACTAATTAATTAATAAATGAATAAAACAAGGTTAGAGATGACAGGGCAGGTGGTGTGTCGTAACTGCAGCATGTGGGAGTCTGTGGAGAGCATCACGATCCCGAGCAACCACATCTGCAGTAAGTGTCTGCAACTCGAAGAACTTCGGCTCAGAGTTGTTGAGCTGGAGTACGAGCTGCAGACGTTGTGATGCATCAGGGAGGGGGAGAGTTACCTGGACACTTTGTTCCAGGAGGCAGTCACACTCTTTAGGTTAAGTAGTACTTTAGAGTTTGTCAGTGGTCAGGGACAGGAGGGTGTGACTGCGAGTTAGGCAGGTATTGGGACCCAGGATGTAGTGATGGAGGAGCCTCAGCCCTGGACCTTGTCCAACAAGTACAAGGTACTTTCTACCTGTATGGACGAGGAAAAGGACTGCAGGGAGGATGGGCAAACTGACCACTGCACTGTGGTACAGGGGGCTGTCCAAGTGGGAGGGAGAAGGAAGGAATGTGGTAGTAGTAGGGGACAGTATCATCAGGGGAATAGATACTGTTCTTTGCAGCCGTGAAAGAGAGTCCTGAAGGTTGTGTTGCCTGCCCGGTGCCAGGGTTAAGGATATCTCCTCACGGCTGGAGAAGACGGAGGGGGAGGATCCAGTTGTCGTGGTCCATGTAGGAACCAACAACATAGGTAGAACTAACATTGAGGTTCTGCTGAGGGAGTTTGAGGAGCTAGGGTCTAAATTAATAAACAAGGGTAATAATCTCTGGATTACTACCTGAGCCACGTGCAAATTGGCATAGGGTCAAGCAGATCAGAGAGTTAAATGCGTGGCTCAAAGAGTGGTGTGGGAAAAAGGGGTTTCAATTCATGAGGCACTGGCACCAGTACTGGGGAAAGAGAGAGCTGTTCCGCCGGGATGGACTCCACTTAAACCAGGCTGGGACCAGTGTCCTGGCGAATCGAATAACTAGAGCTGTAGATAGGGTTTTAAACTTAAAAAAAGGACACTGAAACAATAGCCTTATTGAAGCAGCAGATTGGAGGTTCCAAGAAGTCTGCAGTTTGGAAAGAGCACAATAGCTATACCCAGTAAAGTGTTATAAACCAACACTTCGGAAAGAAACACAGAAAGATTAAAGAAACATGTGCCTTTGTAAAAATGACATCAAATGAAACATGGAGACATGAATATATGGTACAACCAACTGAGGCAAATAAGAATTGCATAGATCACCCTAGTTGAGGCGTTTTTAATTTACACGTTGTAAAAAGAATTGCACAGAATGCCTTCGTAAAAATAACATCAAATGAAACACGGGAGGCAACAGTCATCACATTGTTTTTGTGTTGAACTTGGAACACTTAGGAGACTCGAAGTCTGTGTTACAACCAGTTGAGGTGTTCTAAATGCAAAAGATACAAACAGGAGACTTCGATAAAAATGAAATCAAATAGAACCACTGCTGTCACATTGTTTTTATGATAAGCTTCGAACATCTAAAGGAGGAGACATAATTCTGCAAGCTAACAGCTGAACTGACAGTAAGAATAGAAGTCAACAGAAAAATGACTAGTGATAATTAGCTTACATCAGCAGAAAACTTCAAAGGATATAGCACTGCAGAAAGGATATAAATATAGAACTTTCAAATGGGAAGACACAATTCGCTGAAGGGGGCAAAGCGATTCTCACGCTTCAGAGGCAGGCTCTGTAAGTTTTTAACTCTGAGTCTCGGGGATCAAAGGTATTTGATTTTGGTGGATATCCTGGAGAATAAGATTAAGAAATGTAAAAATGTAATGAAGTTAAGATTTGAGAATAAGGATCTCTGATAATAAGAATTGTAAGTTTTCTGTATTTGGAACTGTTAATGTTGCAATTGAATCACCAGCTGTAAGTTACATGTCGGTTCTTTAATAAATCTATATTTTTTTTAGAATTGTCCTACATAGTACTTCTGTATCAAACTCGCGAACTCAATCTCTGTACACTCTTTGGTGAGGAGTTGCAGAATTCTGGAGGAGTTTTCCGGACCCTCATAATATCCGGAAGGTTACAGTCTAATTAAACTTATTAAAAGTGCTATCTGGAGGACGGTAACATCTTCAGGTTGTTCCTTTCCTTTAGGGAGAGATAGTCTGGACCTTTAGACCCAATTAAGCGTCTTTAGGATTCGGCTACCTCTAACTTTAGTTGAAGGTGAACATCTGGGAAATACACCTGATCTGGGGTAGCCCTACAGGGGCTAGGACTAGTAACAATCCTTTCAACAGGAAGGGACAGAGAGTTTAACGGTAGCAGTGCAGCAGAGAATAAGGTCAAAGCAGGGAATAATGATAACAAATTTAAATTAAAGGCACTTTATCTGAATGCACAAAGCATTCGTAACAAGATAGATGAACTAGTGGCACAAATAGAGATAAATGGGTTTGATCTAATAGCCATTACAGAGACATGGTTAAAAGGTTGTGAACTAAATGTTCCAGGGTACTTGACGTTTCGAAAAGGCAGGCATAATGGAAAAGGAGCGGGAGTAGCTCTGATAATAAAGGATGACATAAGGACAGTAGCGAGAAAGGATCTCGGCTTGGAAGATCAGGAAGTAGAATCAGTATGGGTGGAGATAAGGAGTAACAAGGGGCAGAAAACACTGGTAGGAATAGTATATAGGCCCCTTAACAGTGGCTATACCATTGGACGGAATATTAATCAAGAAATAGTAGGAGCATGCAACAAAGGTAATGCAATAATCTTGGGGGACTTTAATCTTCATATAGACTGGACACATCAAATTGGCAAAGGTAGTCTGGAGGACAAATTCATGGAATGCATTCGGGACAGTTTCCTAGAACAATATTGTGGTGTATGTAACCTGTTCCACCTTAAGAGAACTTAAGCCTGTTCCACCTTAAGAGATGTACTACTTTCTCTGGCTGCTGTATACGTAATACCGGTGGTGACCACCGGTATATAAGCACTGTGTAGTAATATTGTATTTAGTATAGTCCTGACCTCCAACCAGTAAAGACCTGTTGAACTTTAATCTTGCAGTCTGTGTTAGTAATTACAACCAGAACACACAGACTTAACAGTGGCGACGAGTCCGATTCTTACCCTGCGGCAGTTTATATCCACGGCGGCTTCGTCCACAGAACGGACGTCGAAGAGAGGCTTCCACCCTCATCACCCTGCTGGAAGACACGTCGCGCGGCAGACATCGAGAAACCAGAGTGCAGAAGACATCCTGAACTCGAAGCCTCCATCAGCGGCTGTCAGCTATCTTCTTTCTACCTCGGTGGTGGGTAAGCCGGGCAGCGACACGACCAGAAAGTCGGCCGCGTTGGCTGTACAGACGGGGAGGGAAGACGGAGGAATAAGGGCGGTGAGATCGATCGCGACCGGAGATAAGGGCCGGGCCGCATTCGGGCCGAAAGGCGCAGCGCGGGGACATCGATCGCGGCTGGTGATAAGGGCCGGGCCGCATTCGGGCTAAAAAGGCGCAGCGTCTGGGGCAACTGAAGGCGCGAGAGCCGCGGTGAAGCGGAGACAGCGTCGGGGGACGGGTGAAGACCGCCAAGTGCGGGAAAACCGCCATTTTGTAGGCGGAGGACGAAGACAAGAGCGGGAAGCCGCCATCTTGGATAAAAGTAAAAATAAATTAAATTGCAACGATGCCTAAACATGGGAACATTAATACCTTTGATAGCGACATCGAAGATTGGGCCATGTATGTAGAACGCATACAAAATTATTGCAAAGCAAATAAAATCCCAGATGAAGAGAAAGCACTAACATTATTAAACTTAATGGGTGCGAAGGCATACGGGCAATTGAAACACCTTTTATCACCAGATGAACCAGCGGATAAGACGTTCGAGGAGATTGTTACTGTCCTGAAAAATCATCTAAACCCCACGCCGCTGATGCTAGCGGAACGATTTAAATTTTACAGCAGAAGGCAGCAGAAGGATGAAAGCAATGCTGAATATTTAATGGAATTGCGTAAGCTAGCAAAGTACTGTCAGTTTGGAACGAGACTGACAGAGGCGCTACGAGATAAATTTGTGTGTGGTTTATTAAAAGAAGATACACAAAAGCGACTGCTCGAGGAGAATGAGCTGACGCTTGAGAAAGCGGTCACTATGGCAGCAGCACACGAAGCCGCAGCGAGAGGCACGGCAGTAGTGCAGCTACGGTCACCGGAACTCAGTACAAATAAATTGGGTTTGAGTACTGTAAAATGTTATCGTTGTGGAAAGACAACGCACGATCAGAACCAGTGTTGGTTTAAAAACCAAGAATGCAGAACGTGTGGCAGGCTTGGCCACATAGCTAAAGTATGCCGGTCAGGAAAGAAGACCAGCAACAAAAAGTCACCGCAAGGAAAATACATAAAGGTACACAAGATGACAAAGAACAGTTCGACCGAACAGAAGTCAGATTCAGACGCTAGCAGTAATGAACTGGGTAGCTTAAGAGTACACAACGTTGGTAAGGATGCAGATCTCCAGACAATTTGGGTCACCCTTCAGATAGCAGGAGTCCAAGTAAAGATGGAATTGGACACTGGATCGGCATTGACGGCCATGAATAAGAAAGATTACGAAAGGTTATTCCAACATATTCCCTTACGGGATACGGAGATTATATTGAAAACATACACAGGGCAAAGAGTGTACCCCATCGGAAAGATAGAGGTAAAAGTGGTCCACAAGGGTGAAGAAAGCCAAGTAATGGACTTATATGTGCTACCTGAAGGAGGTCCACCACTACTGGGACGGGAGTGGATTAGGAAAATGAATATGGACTGGCACTCCTTGAAGGCACTAACGGTAGATTCCGGGGAAACAGATGTCAAACCTAAACGATTGTCCAAAATACTGGATGATGCTAAAGAGGTGTTCCAGCAGGGAACACTGAGAGGAATTACGGCAAACATCAAGATTGATGAACATGCACACCCAAATTTTTTTTAAGCCAGACCGGTACCCTATGCAACACGACCTACTGTAGAAGCGGAACTGGAAGCGCTAGAACGTTCAGGTGTACTGTCTAAGGTAGATTGGAGTGAGTGGGCTACGCCCATTGTTCCCGTTATGAAACGTCCTTCGAGCAACAAGCCAGGAGAACCAGGGATGGTTCGCATCTGTGGAGATTTCAAAATCACCGTTAATCCGGTGCTTCACACGGTGCAGTATCCGCTTCCGCGGATTGAGGATATTTTTGCTTCGTTGTCTGGCGGGAAACACTTCACCAAGATAGACCTGGCGCAGGCGTACTTGCAGATGGAGGTTGAAGAAGAGTCACGCCAATACCTCACGATCAACACGCATCGAGGTTTGTACCGGTACAATAGGCTGGTTTTTGGAGTGGCATCGGCTCCAGCAATTTGGCAGAGGGCCATGGAGCAGGTATTACAGGGAATTCCAGGCACACAATGTTACCTGGACGATATTCTGATTACAGGTGATGGTGATGAAGAACACCTCGCAAACTTGGAACTGGTGCTCAACAGACTGAAAGAGTATGGACTTAGAGTTAATCGTCAGAAATGTGAGTTCTTCCAGAAGCGGATCTCGTACTGTGGTCATGTCATTGACCGGGAGGGGCTTCATAAGTCTCCTGACAAGATAGAGGCAGTTGTAAAGGCTCCCGCTCCGGATAATGTCTCTCAGTTGAGGTCGTTTCTAGGATTGATTAACTATTACCATAAATTTCTACAAAATCTAGCCACGGTACTGCACCCGCTAAACGCTCTTTTACAGAAGGGGGTACCATGGGAATGGAGCGAAAACTGTAAGAAGGCATTTCGCAAAAGCAAAGAATTGATCACCTCAGAGGAAGTGTTGGCTCACTTCAACCCGACACTGCCTATTCGGTTGGCTTATGATGCTTCTCCATATGGTATTATGGTAGTACTCTCACACAAGTTGCCAAATGGCACGGAAAGGCCAGTCGCGTTTGCATCCAGATCATTGACCTCCGCTGAGCGCAACTATGCGCAGATCGATAGGGAGGCTCTCAGCCTTGTATGGGGAGTGAAGAAGTTTAATCATTACCTGCAGGGCCAAAAATTCACACTTCTGACAGACCATCAGCCGTTGGTATCCATTTTTAACCCTAAGAAGGGTGTTTCAGTGATGACAGCACAGCGTCTCCAGAGATGGTCCCTTTTCCTAGGGGCACATCAATATCAAATAGAATTCAAAGGTACGAAGCAGCATGGCAATGCTGATGGGCTGTCGCGCCTGCCACTACCTGAAGAAGAAGAAACGACGAAAGTTGACCCTGTTGAGTTATTTCATTTGACCATCATCGAGTGTTTACCAGTCACCAATGCAAGTATTGAAAGAGAAACCAGGAATGACCCGACACTGTCCAGAGTCTACGAGGTGACAGTGAAAGGATGGCCAACGCGTGGTGATCCTCTGTTACCGGCATTCTCGGCAAGGCGAGACCAGCTGTCCGTCTGCCATGGTACTTTGATGTACGGGACAAGAGTGATTATTCCTCCCAAGTTAAGGGAGAGAGTTCTAAAAGAACTGCATGAAGGTCATCTGGGGGGAGTTAAGATGAAAAGTCTTGCTAGGGCTTATGTATGGTGGCCGGGTATTGACCAACAGATAGAGGAGTTGACGAAAAGCTGCGCTGGGTGCCAAAAAGTGCAAAATGCACCTCCGATCGCTCCACTACACCCATGGGAATGGCCTTCAGCCCCATGGCAACGCGTACATATTGACTTTGCTGGTCCATTCATGGACTCCATGTTCCTAATTGCGGTGGACGCACATTCCAAATGGCCAGAAGTGATCAAGATGAATACCACTACTTCAGAAAAGACAATTGCGGTGTTAAGAACAATATTCGCAAGGAACGGATTGCCAGAACAGATCTGTTCGGACAACGGACCACAGTTCGTGTCGGAAGAATTCCAAAAATTCTTAAAGAAGAATGGGGTGAAACATTATACCTCTGCCCCATATCATCCGGCGACAAACGGGTTGGCCGAGAGATTTGTCCAAACATTCAAAAAGGCAATAAAGGCCATGAACGATGATCAGATTCCGCTACAACACAAGGTGGACAATTTCCTAATGGCATATCGAAACGCCGCTCATGCAGTGACTAACCAAAGTCCTGCCATGATGTTTTATAACAGGAGGTTGCGGTCCAGGTTGGACTTGTTAAAACCAAATGTGCGGAGGGAAGTGGAAAACAAACAGTTCCGGCATATTAATAACAAGACCACTCGAAGTTTCGACGTAGGACAACCAGTGTTGGCAAGGGGCTATGGAAATGAAAAATGGCAGTCCGGAACAATTCGGGCCAGACAAGGACCTCTGATGTACACAGTAGATATTGGTAACAATGTGATAAGGCGTCATGCGGATCAACTGGTAGAATCGAGAGCAAGGGTCGAACCCATGGTTGCGACAGAGACAACTGTGGAAGACGTTAATGAACCTGAAGCATCTACCTCGGCAGGGAATGTACCTGATGATGATAACACCCAATGCATGGGAGACCAACTAGAGGAGTCACCTCAACAACAGGAATCAGAGACCACTGAAAGGCGTTATCCAAACCGAATCAGAAGGCCTCCTGAGAGACTGAACCTTTGAACTGTTTATACCTGAAGTTATATATGTTATTATGTTATGTTAAATGGGGATATGACTGTTAAGCTAAAAAGGGAGGATTGTGGTGTATGTAACCTGTTCCACCTTAAGAGAACTTAAGTCTGTTCCACCTTAAGAGATGTACTACTTTCTCTGGCTGCTGTATACGTAATACCGGTGGTGACCATCGGTATATAAGCACTGTGTAGTAATATTGTATTTAGTATAGTCCTGACCTCCAACCAGTAAAGACCTGTTGAACTTTAATCTTGTAGTCTGTGTTAGTAATTACAACCAGAACACACAGACTTAACAAATATGTCATGGAACCAACCAGGGAACAGGCTTTTTTAGATCTTGTACTGCGTAATGAGACAGGGTTAATTAGCAATCTCATAGTAAAGGATCCTCTGGGGCAGAGTGATCATATGATGATAGAATTTCACGTTAATTTTGAGAGTGACTTGCCTAAGTCCGAAACTAGAGTCTTAAACTTAAGTAAAGGCAATTACAGAGGTATGAGGGGCAAGTTGGCTAAGGTAGATTGGAAAAATAGATTAAAAGGTATGGTGGTAGATAAGCAGTGGCTAGTATTTAAAGAAATATTTCATAATTCTCAACAAAAATACATTCCATTGAGAAACAAAAACTTCACGGGAAAAGTGATCCAACTGTGGCTAAGTAAAGAAGTTAAGGATAGCATTAGATTGAAAGAAGAAGCTTATAATGTTGCAAAGAATAACAGTAAGCCTGAGGATTGGGAGAGTTTCAGAAACCAGCAAAGGTTGACCAAAATATTGATAAAAAAGGGAAAAAATAGAATGACAGAAAACTAGCAAGAAATATAAAAGCAGATGGTAAGAGCTTTTACAAGTATGTAAAAAGGAAGAGAGTAGCAAAAGTAACCGTTGGTCCCTTAGAGGCTGAGACAGGAGAAATTATTATGGGGAATAAGGAAATGGCTAAAATGTTAAACAAATATTTTGTATCTGTCTTCACAGTAGAAGACACACAAAAACATATCAAAAATGGTGGGGAACCAAGGGTCTAATAAGGGTGAGGAACTTAACGTAATTAATATAAGTAGAGAAAAAGTACTAGAGAAACTAATGGGACTAAAAGCCAACAAATCCCCTGGACCTGTCGGCCTACATCCTAGGGTTCTAAAACAGGTGGCTGAAGAGATAGTGGATGCATTGATTTTGATCTTCCAAAATTCCCTAGATTCTAGAATGGTCCCACCGGATTAGAAGGTCGCAAATGTAACACCGCTATTCAAGAAAGGAGGGAGAGAAAAAACAGGGAACTACAGGCCAGTTAGCCTGACATCAGTCGTCAGGAAAATGCTGGAATCCATTGTTAAGGAAGTGGTAACAAGTCACTTAGAAAATCATAGCATGATTAGGCAGAGTCAACATGGTTTTATGAAAGGGAAATCGTGTTTGACAAATTTATTAGAGATTTCTGAGGATGTAACTAGCAGGGTAGATAAAAGGGAACCAGCGGATGAGGTATATTTGGATTTCCAAAAGGCATTCGATAAGGTGCCACACAAAAGATTATTACATAGGATTAGGGCTCACGGGGTTGGGGGTAATATATTAGCATGGATAGAGGATTGGTTAACGGACAGAAAACAGAGAGTAGGGATAAACGGATCTTTTTCAGGTTGGCAGGATGTAACTAGTGGGGTGCCAGAAGGATCAGTGTTGGGGCCTTAGTTATTTACAATCTATTTGTAAATAATTTACAATAATGACCTAGATGAAGGGACTGAGTGTAATGCATCCAAGTTTGCTGATGATACAAAGCTAGGTGGGACAGTAAGCTGTGAGGAGAACACAAAGAATCTGCAAAGGGATATAGATAGACTAAGTGAGTGGGCAGTAAGGTGGCAGATGGAGTATAATTTAGGGAAATGTGAGGTTATTCACTTTGGTAGGAAGAATAGAAAAACAGAATATTTTTTAAATGGTGAGAAACTTTCAAATGTTGGTGTTGAGAGAGATTTGGGTGTTCTCGTGCAAGAAACACAGAAAGCTAGCATGCAGGTACAGCAAATAATAAGGAAGGCAAATGGCATGTTGGCCCTTATTGCAAGGGGGTTGGAGTATAAAAGTAAGGAAGTCTTGCTACAATTGTACAGGGCCTTGGTGAGATCACACCTGGAGTACTGTGCACAGTTTTGGCCTCCTTATCTAAGGAAGGTTATACTTGCCTTGGAGGCGGTGCAATGAAGGTTCACTAGATTGATTCCTGGGATGAGAGGGCTGTCCTATGATGAGAGATTGTGTAGAATGGGCCTATACTCTCTGGAGTTTAGAAGAATGAGAGGTGATCTCATTGAAACCTACAAGATTCTGAAGGGGATTAACAGGGTAGATGTTCAAAGGTTGTTCCCCTGGCTGGAATGTCTAGAACTAGGGGGCATAGTCTCAGGATAAGGGGTAGACCATTTAAGACTGAGATGAGGAGGAATTTCTTCACTTAGAGGGTTGTGAATCTTTGGAATTCTCTACCCCAGAGGGCTGTGAATGCTGAGTCTTTGAGTATATTCAAGGTTGAGATAGATAGATTTTTGGACTCTAGGGGAATCAAGGGATATGGAGATCGGGCGGGAAAGTGGAGTTGAGGTCGATGGTCCACTCCTGCTCTTATTTCTTATGTTCTTATATATTTCCAAGTCAGGGTGGCGTGTGACTTGGAGTTGATGGTGTTCTCATGCACCTGCTGCCCTTGTCCTTCTAGCTGGTAGAGGTCGTGGTTTTGGGGGAAGGTGCTGTTAAAGAAGCCTTGGTGAGTTGCAGTGCATCTTGTAGATGGTACACACTGCAGCCACAGTGCGCCAGTGGTGGAAGGAGTGAATGTTTAAGGTGGTGGATGGGGTGCCAATCAAGCGGGCTGCTTCGTCCTGTATTGTGTCAAGCTTCTTGAGAGTTATTGGAGCTGCACTCATCCAGGCAAGTGGAGAGTATTCCATCACACTCCTGACTCGTGCATTGTAGATGATGGAAAGGCTTTGGGAAGTCAGGAGGTTAGTCACTCGCCACAGAATACCCAGCCTCTGACCTGCTCTCGTAGTCGCCTTATCTATGTGGCTGGTCCAGTTAAGGTTTTGGTCAATGGTGACCCCCAGGATGTTGATGGTGGGGGATTTGGTGATGGTAATCCCGTTGAATGTCAAGGGGCGGTGGTTAGACTCTCTCTTGTTGGAGATGGTCGCTGCCTGGCACTGTGTGGCGTGAATAATAATTGCCACTTATCAGCCCAAGTCTGAATGTTGTCCAGGCCTTGCTGCAGCGGGCATGGACTGCTTCATTATCTGAGGAGTTGTGAATGGAACTGGAACTGAATACAGTGCAATCATCAGCGAACATCCCCACTTCTGACCTTATGATGGAGGGAAGGTCATTGATGAAGCAGCTGAAGATGGTTGGACCTAGGACACTGCCCAGAGGAACTCCTGCAGCGATGTCCTGGGGCTGAGATGATTGACCTCCAACAACCACAACCATCTTCCTTTGTGCTAGGTATGACTCCAGCTAGTGGAGAGTTTTCCCCCTGATTCCCATTGACTTCAATTTTGCTAAGGCTTCTTGAGGCCACACTCAGTCAAATGCTGCCTTGATGTCAAGGGCAGGCACTCTCACCTCACCTCTAGAATTCAGCTCTTTTGTCCATGTTTGGACCAAGGCTGTAATGAGGTTGGGAGCAGAGTGGTCCTGGTAGAACCCAAACTGAGCATCAGTGAGCAGATTATTGGTGAAATGCTATAGGACATCCAGAGGAAGTGAAAGGCACTATATAAATGAAAAAAAAAAATTTCTTTGTTATTTTCCTCTCCAGTCATCCCATCCTTATTTGTTGCTAACCAAAGCCCAAGCTTCATCTCTCTCTGATTCTTCCTCTTTCAGCGTCATGATGTAAAGGAAATGTATGTGATGATGTTCATTCTGATATTCCTGCTGCTCACATTAAGGTGATTTTACCTTGCTGTTCTAGTTTTGGAAGAGAGGTGCCAAGCTGACTTCCCTGCACCACAATCCTACATTTTTTTGCCCACTGGCCACAGACAGTTAATGGCAATATGGAGACCTAGGGCCCGATTTTGTGGCTTGTGTGGGAAATGGTCGGATTCCCCCGAATGTGGGGTTCTGACACACAGAAAAACGTGTCAGCCAGCTCCACGCAATTTTCCATCAAGTGGCCAATTAATTTCCAGCATGTGGGCAGCCTTGCTAATTGTCCATTTCCAGTCAGGAAGCCCCACAGTATGATGTCATCATTCATGGTGCTTTCAAGGTCCACAGCAAGCATTGCTTCCTCTGTTGGCTTCCAAACGAACCATACAGGATGGCAGAGGAGCCTGCAGCAGCTGTGGCCAGTGCCAGACCCCGAGCTGCCTCCAAATTTGACGAAGCTTCACTGCAGGCATTATTGGATGGGGTTAGGGCCCACAGGGAGGTCCTCTTCCCTAGGTCAGGCAGGAAGAGGACTCCCACTGAGACCAAGGCTGCATGGATGCAGGTGTCAGCAGATGTCAACTCGAATGTGCATGTCACCTTGGCATCACATCTCTAACTCCTTCCTCTACTCCCCCACAGGACCATCCAGAGCCCCCGTCCCCACTGTGGAGGAGGAAGAGGCTGTGCAGCCAGACTCCTCAGAGGAAGCTCCAACCTCTGAGGGCACAGCGTCAGCAGAAGTAAGCGCACCCAGCACCAGCGCAGACACTCTTTGGGGGGACCTTCGGGACATAGAGTAGTATTGTCACCTGGTGTATCACAGCTCACAAGTGAGCATCAGCAGATTCTGGAGACAGGGACAGCAGTGGAGAGTCCTCGTCGGAGGGCGCAGGACTCTGCCAGCTCAGCTCAGCTGCGCTGCATGTTGACCCTCTGCCTCTGGGTCCATCCGCAAGAGAAGAGGTGATGGATCTCCATGCACAGATGCAGGAGTCTCTGGAAGGTTTTGTCTCCAGGGTCGCTGCGAGTGTGGAGCGAATGGAGGAGTCCATAGCGACCATGAGCAGAGCCTTTATGGAGTCATTGGCGCATGAACGCATCACCATGGAACGGTTGGCAACCTCCATGGAGGAGATAACTCGCCAGGGTACGGAAAACATGGTGAGTGCTCATAAGAGAATGACATCTCTTGAGCAGCGTTGGCCATCTATTGAACAGAGAAACCAGACCTTCATGGAAGTCCTTCTGAGTAGGACTGCCAGTGCAGAAACGGGTCCTCATGGCCCCCTAAAGCGCAGCAAGGTGCTCTCAAGCCACTTCCAAGCGCTGGCCCCTTCTGGCCTGTGAAGCTTCAGGTGAGGGAGCAGCAGCCTGGTGCTCATCCTGCTGTTCCTGGTTCTGCTGCTGCCACCTCTGCTGCTGGAGATCCTCTAATGGCAAGAAGGGAAGGAAAAAAAGGCGTCCCATGCTTCTCGTAGATGCCTCCGCTGAGGAAGCGCTGAGTGAGGGTGGCGAGAGGGGCTTCCCAGGAGATCACATTGGAGAAGTGTGTGAGGCTCCAACCTTCCACAGCTGTGCCTAAGCCTTGAAGAAGTAGCCCTAAACCTGCAACAACAAGGTCCTTCAACATACAAATGCTGTTCCTTTAAATCGCAGCTTTCCCGAATGACCTGCAGCTGACAACAAGCAAGCCGGCAAGCTTCACGCCAGGTTTCATCAGCAGGGTTCCCCGCAGGCGTGTTTAGCATGGGAAACCCCTGAAAGTCGCAACGGCCCCTGAAAATCGGCTTAAACATGGTGATAATTGCTCATTACTGTTCCGACGGCGGGACTGATTTGGGGCGCGGGGAAACGGCGGTCCGAAAGTCGGACGGGGCGGGGAATCAGGCGGGGGGGGGGGGGGGGGCGACCCGCTTTTTCGGCGATTTTCAGCCCCCGGACGCCTGGAAAGCCGCCTGACGGCTGGCAGAAAATCGGGGCCCTAGTTTCTGTGCATCGTAATGATGTAATCGGGAAGCTTTGATGCTGACATCTTGATATCCGGCAAAATAAACTGGCTTTGCACCCAGGGTGGTCCAAAAGTCAAACTGGTAAATCACAAGACTGGATAGAAGTATTTTTCTGCGACTGCCAAAACAAAGCAGGTCGTGCCATTTATATTTCCAAACACTATTGATAGCGGGGTAACTTTGCTGTCAGTTACACGCCAGCAATGTAAAAACACCTTCTTCAATCAACTGAATTTGAACTCCTTATAGCTAAAGCTATCTTTTCCTCACTTCACTAAATTCATCTGGTATCTCTGTCTCCTAACCTAAACAACCCGCTAGCAGTTTTCTACTTTTGCCAAACAATCTATCAGCTCTTTCTCACAGCTGAAATTGCCATTCTTAGTCATTTCAATGTCCACAATGAGCAGTTGCTCTGCTTCACCTTCTTTACTAATCAACATTATTTTAACTTCCCGTTTCATTTGTCTAGGGATAATCCGAAATCTATGCCCCATTGTTACCGATGCATCAACCAATGGATACCATTTTTCACTATTTACCCTCTTGGAACATTTCAGATTCTTCAATCCCTCTGTTGTCCCCCTTTAACCTTCTCTGTTCCACTGAAAAAATTATTAATTTTTCCAAGACTAATTTCATAACTATAACTTCTAACTCCCAGTATTATTCTGGCAAATCTTTTCTGGACCCTTTCCATGGCTCTAAGATCCTCCTTGCTATAAAAGGAAGCACACAACAATGACCTTCCCAATGCCTTGTAAAAATTCAACAACACTTCATTGCTTTTATATTCAATGCCGATATGTATAGAACTCAGAATCCTTTGAGCCTTTTATAGCATTCCCACCTTTCCCAGTCCCATCCTCTAAGGGACCAACGTTCACTTTAGCCACCCTTTTTCTTTTTATATAGCTGTAGTGTATTTGGACTTCCAAAAGGCATTTGACAAGGTTCCACACAAAAGATTACTGATCAAGATAAAAAATCACAGGATTGGGGGTAATATACTGGCATGGGTGGAAGATTGGCAATCTAACAGAAAACAAAGAGTTGGGATAAATGGTTCATTTTCGGGCTGGCAATCAGTAACTAGTGGTGTTCCGCAGGGGTCAGTGCTGGGACCCCAACTCTTTACAATCTATATTAACGATTTGGAGGAAGGGACCAAGTGCAACATATCCAAGTTTGCCGACGATACAAAGATGGGAGGGAAAGCAGTGAGTGAGGAGGACATAAAAAACCTGCAAAAGGACATAGACAGGCTAAGTGAGTGGGCAGAGATTTGGCAGATGGAATATAATGTTGGAAAGTGTGAGGTTATGCACTTTGGCAGAAAAAATCAAAGAGCAAGTTATTATCTAAATGGAGAGAAACTGCAAAGTGCTACAGTACAAAGGGATCTGGGGGTCCTGGTGCATGAAACACAAAAAGTTAGTATGCAGGTGCAGCAGGTGATCAGGAAGGCCAATGGAATCTTGGCTTTTATTGCAAGGGGGATGGAGTATAAAAACAGGGAAGTCTTGCTGCAGTTATACAGGGTATTGGTGAGGCCACACCTGGAATACTGCGTGCAGTTTTGGTTTCCATATTTAAGAAAAGATATACTTGCTCTCGAGGCGGTTCAGAGAAGGTTCACTCGGTTGATTCCAGAGATGAGGGGGTTGACGTATGAGGAAAGGTTGAGTAGGTTGGGAGTTCAGAAGAATGAGAAGCGATCTTATCGAAACATATAAGATTGTGAGGGGGCTTGATCGGGTGGATGCGGTGAGGATGTTTCCTTTGATGGGTGAGACTAGAACTAGGGGGCATAATCTTAGAATAAGGGGCTGCCCTTTCAAAACTGAGATGAGGAGAAACTTCTTCACTCAGAGGGTAGTAAATCTATGGAATTTGCTACCCCAGAGAGCTGTGGAAGCTGCAACATTAAATAAATTTAAAATGGAGATAGACATTTTCCTAGCAGATAAGGGAATTAGGGGTTACGGGGAGAGGGCAGGGAAGTGGACGTGAGTCTAGGTTCAGATCAGCCATGATCCTATTGAATGACGGAGCAGGCCCGAGGGGCCGTATGGCCTACTCCTGCTCCTATTTCTTATGTTCTTATGTTTACAAATCCGTGTACCTGCACCACTGGATCTCACTGTTTATCCATTCTTCTAACTCTTATCATTTAGGATATAGTGTATTTCCTTTAACTTTTTCCCCCATAATGTGCCGTTTCTCATTACTCTACATTGCCTCCTAATTTGGTATCATCAACAAAGTTTGATATTATTCCTCTTCTGCCTATGTCAAATTAATTTCCCGAAATCAAAAGTCTAAAGAAATCCCAGCACAGATCCCTGGGGCACACTGCTGCTCACATCTCACCAGTTTGAGAAAATGGGAGTTCTCCCAGACTTTCATTAATACTGCTTTAAATCCAGCTTTGAGAAGTGCGTGAAAAATTGTTTGGAGTGACTTATGAGACAACTTCCCCTCCCTCATACCATGAAACACTGCCCATATCAGGCATATATATATATGTATGACCCTGAAGAGTATGACCCCCACGTGATTAGCTATGGTCAAGAATCTTTGCCTTACTCTCTATCTTTTCTGTCTCCAGAGTGTTAAACTGCTTTAACCAGCTGAATGATAAAACTTAATTGACTGATGAAACTAAGTTCCCGATTTGCATTTCAGTCTGAGAATTCATTGGAAAGCGTCAGTAAATAGGCAAAAAATCAGCAAGTATAGGTCACAATTAGCTGCTTAATTCACAAAAACAAAATCAAGTTACAGAAAAAACAATTGTAAACTGATCAATATTAATGTAAGAACTAGGCCATCAATCATACATAATTAGCTATTACTTTACACTGATCCAGATGATCATGGTATTAAATTAAAGTGATCAAAGGTACTTGGTCTCTGTAGTGTATGTACCTTTAAGGGGAGAACTACTTTTTACAGCTCCTGTATACTGTAGTACCGGCAGTGACCACACCTGTATATAAACCCTGAGTAGGGATCTGTATGTTTAGTTTTATAGTAACCCTCATCCAGTAAACACCTGTTGATTGTTTCTGCAGTCTCGTGTCTAGTTATTGAAGGACACACAACATCAAAAATACACGGATCTAACAGTGGCGACGAGGCAGATTCGAACCTACCTGCAACTCTGCATTACCTCCCAGGGATTCGCTCCTGGAGAACAGTGGAAGAAAGTTGAGGCCAGAAGCACGGGCGTCGACCACGAGCAACCGCCCAGTCATCCAGCAGAGATTGAGCATCGCAGGGGAGGCTGTTGAGAGCTGGGCTTGGTTCTCCAGTCACGGTGGTCCAGCGAAATGGGCTGGCAACAGGTACGGCGCAGACCCTTCCCGGACAGCGGCGGCTAGAGTCGACCGACGGCACAGAAAAGGCCGAGCAGCGTCGACAGGAGAAGAGAGAGGGTAGAGCGCACAGGGCGCAGCCGGTGTTCAGGACCGAGCGGCGTCGACGGAGAAGAGAGAGGGTAGAGCGCACAGGGCGCAGCCAGTGTTCAGGACCGAACGGCGTCGACGGGAGGAGAGAGAGAGACACGAAAGAAAACGCGCAGAGCGCAGCCAGTGTTCAAGGGACGAGCAGCGTCAGCGGGGAAAAAAGGGAAACGCGCAGAGCGCAGCCGGTGTTCAAGGGCCGAGCAGCCACAGTGGAGAAGAAAGGAGAGCGCGGGAAACGCCATTTTGAGCCGCAGCGGAAAAGAAGGGAGAGAGCGGGAAAACGCCATTTTGAGCCGCAGCGGAGAAGAAGGGAAGCGCGGGAAAACGCCATTTTGAGCCAGTCTAACCACACCCAGGGATACCGAAGAGTGGCAGTATCACAGCGTTTGACAATGAAGTCGAAGATTGGACGACATATGTCGAACGCATAGAAGTGTACTGCAAGGCGAATGAAGTGCCAGATAAGAGGAAAGCGCTGGTATTGTTGAATTCCATGGGTGCAAAAACGTATGGCTTACTGCGAAACCTAGTAACCCCAGAGAAGCCAGTGGACAAGGATTTTGGAAACATAGTGTCAACCCTACAGAACCACTTAAACCTGCTGCTGATAGCAGAAAGATTTAAGTTTCACAAAAGGAACCAGCATAAATATGAAAGTAATGCTGAGTATTTAATGGAACTGCGTAAGCTATCGAAACACTGCCAGTTTGGAACGGGACTGGCAGATACCTTAAGGGACAAGTTTGTGTGTGGGCTTCAAAGTGAAGGAACCCAGAAACGGCTTTTATCTGAAAAGGACCTTACGCTGGAAAAGGCTTTCAGCATGGCAGTATTACACGAAGCAGCCGCACGGGGCGCTGCAGAGATACAACGGAGACCGCAAGAATATGGCACAAATGAAATGTCATACGGAACAGTGAAGTGTTATCGCTGCGGCAGAACAACACACGACCATAATGATTGCTGGTTTAAGGACAAAGTGTGCAGAGAGTGTGGGAAAGTAGGACACATAGCAAGAGTCTGCAGGTCGGGAAAGAAAACCAGCAGCAAGAAATCTCCACAGGAGAAGTACAAGAAGGTACATAAGGTGACGGAGAGTAGTTCAGACGAACAGAAAAGTGATACAGACTCCGGAAGCAAGGAGCTGGGTTGTCTGAAACTACATAAGGTGATCCAAACGGAGGATCATCAAACTATCTGGGTCACGCTCAAGATAGCTGGAGTCCAAGTGAAAATGGAATTGGACACAGGATCAGCCCTAACAGTCATAAACCGAAGGGACTACAAGACGCTATTCTCACATATACCCTTGAGAGATACAGAGATTGTCTTGAAGACGTACACGGGGCAAAAAGTCTACCCCAAATGAAAAATAAGGGTGAACGTTGTATATAACAGTAAGGAAACACCAAAAATGGACCTATAAGTATTGCCAGATGGAGGACCACCACTACTAGGACGTGAATGGATCCAGAAGATACAGCTAGATTGGCATTCCATACAAGCACTGACTGTCGGTGCCAAAAAGGATGACGACGCCACACCTGGACGACTGTCAAAAATGCTAACTGATGCACAAGAAGTGTTCCAGGAGGGACTTGGAACACTAAAAGGCATAACAGCGATGATCAAAATAGAGGAAAATGCAAGCCCAAAGTTTTTTAAGGCCTTATGCGATCCGCCCAGCCGTTGAAGCAGAGCTGGAAGGTTTGGAACGTTCGGGAGTACTGTCCAAAGTGGACTGGAGCGAGTGGGCCACACCCATCGTTCCTGCAATGAAGAGGTCGTTGAGTAATACGCCTGGGGAACCAAAGAAAGTTCGCATCTGTGGGGACTTTAAGGTGACAGTGAACCCAGTCCTTCACACAGTACAATATCCGCTTCCGCGGATTGAAGATATTTTCGCCTCGTTATCTGGAGGGAAACGCTTCACTAAGATTGATCTGGCCCAGGCGTACCTGCAAATGGAGGTAGAAGAAGCCTCGAAACAGTACCTCACGATCAACACGCACAAAGGTCTCTACCAATACAACCGGCTGGTGTTCGGGGTAGCATCAGCTCCGGCTATTTGGCAAAGGGCAATGGATCAAGTCCTGCAAGGGATTCCAGGGACCCAGTGTTATTTGGACGACATCCTGGTCACGGGCGAAAATGACAGTGCTCACCTTGCCAACCTGGAGCAGGTGCTCACTAGATTGAAGGAATATAGGCTCCGAGCAAATCGCCACAAATGCGAGTTTTTCCAGAAACAGATCTCGTATTGTGGCCACGTTATTGATGAAGAGGGGTTACATAAGTCCCCTGAAAAGATTGAGGCAGTAGTCAAGGCTCCAGCACCAGAAAATGTGTCACAACTGAGGTTGTTCCTCGGGCTGGTGAACTACTACCATAAGTTCTTGCCGAATTTGTCGACAGTACTACACCCACTGAACACCCTACTGCAAACGGGGGTACCATGGAAGTGGAATGACGAATGTAAACGAGCTTTCCAGAAGTGCAAAGAATTGATCACATCAAAAGAGGTGTTGGCTCATTTCAACCCAGCACTACCCATTCGGTTGGCGTGTGATGCATCACCCTATGGCATTGGAGCGGTGCTGTCGCACAAGTTCCCGACGGCTCAGAGAGGCCGGTAGCCTTTGCGTCTCGGTCACTAACCTCAGCCGAGCGTAACTACGCCCAGATTGACAGGGAGGCCCTCAGCCTAGTGTGGGGAGTGAAAAAGTTCAACCACTATCTGCATGGGCAGAAGTTCACCTTGCTGACGGACCACCAACCACTTGTCTCCATCTTTAATCCAAAGAAGGGCGTGCCGGTGATGACTGTGCAATGGCTACAAAGATGGTCGCTTTTTCTAGGGGCGAATCAATATGAAATCGAGTATAAGGGCACAAAACAGCATGGAAACGCTGATGGGCTATCACGCCTGCCACTGCCTACTGCGGAGGAAGCACCAGCAGTGGACCCTGTCGAAATATTTCATTCGACTATAATTGAACGCTTGCCAGTAACTAACGCTGATATAGAGGAGACCCAAAATGACCCAACACTGTCTCGGGTATATGACTTGACGGTGAAGGGATGGCCAACACATGGCGACTCACTGTTGCCAGCATTCTCATCCAGAAGAGAACAGCTGTCAGTATGCCAGGGGATCTTGATGTGTGGATCCCGAGTGGTAATTCCACCTAAGGGAGAGAGTGCTCAATGAGCTTCACGAAGGCCATCTGGGAGGGGTGAAAATGAAAAGCCTTGCTAGGGCTTATGTGTGATGGCCGGGGATCGATCAGCAAATCGAGGACCTGACAAAGAGCTGCTCAGGATGCCAGAAGGTCCAAAATGCACCACCACATGCCCCTCTACACCCATGGGAGTGGCCCTCATCTCCATGGCAACGGGTGCATATTGATTTTGCTGGTCCATTCATGGACTCAATGTTTCCAATAGCCGTGGATGCGCACTCGAAATGGCCTGAGGTGATCAAAATGTCGTCCACCACCACGGAGAAAACTATTGCAGTCCTACGGACCATATTTGCCAGGAACGGCTTGCCAGAGCAGATTTGCTCTGATAACGGACCACAGTTTGTGTCCGAAGAGTTTCAAAGATTCATGAAAAGGAATGGGGTAAGGCATTACACATCCGGCCCATATCATCCAGCCACAAATGGATTGGCTGAGAGGTTCGTACAAACCTTTAAGAAAGCAGTAAGGGCCATGTGCGATGACGACATTCCACTGCAGCATAAGGTGGACAATTTCCTGTTAGCCTAGAGAAATGCGACACATGCAGTCACCAACCAGACCCCGGCCATGATGTTCTTTAACCGAAGGTTGAGATCTCGTCTGGATTTGCTCAGACCAAATGTACGAAGAGATGTTGAGAATAAGCAATTCCAGCACATCAATGAGAAGCCGACAAGGAGCTTCAATGTAGGGCAACCAGTCTTGGCCCGCGACTACTGAACAGAGAAATGGCAACCAGGAATGATATGCACACGGCAGGGGCCACTAATGTACACAGTGGATGTTGGGGAGAACATTGTGAGATGCCATGTCGACCAGATCCTAGAGTCACAGGAATGAGTCAACCCCATGTCTCGTGCACCTGGTGATGAACCCGACATACAGGTAGCATCTACCCCAGAAACAGTAGCATCGGAAGCTGATGAACCAACTGACGACAAGGGGCCTCTGCACCAAGAACAAGACATTCAGGAAAGGTGCTATCCAGAAAGGATCAGGAAGCCGCCCCAAAGACTGAATTTATAAATGAACTATTTTCAGTTAATGTGCATGTTAAAAGTGTTAATTGTTAAATGAATGTTATGGTACTGTCAATCTAAAAGGGGAGGAATTGTAGTGTATGTACCTTTAAGGGGAGAACTACCTTTTACAGCTCCTGTATACTGTAGTACCGGCAGTGACCACATCTGTATATAAACCCTGAGTAGGGATCTGTACGTTTAGTTTTATAGTAACCCTCATCCAGTAAATACCTGTTGATTGTTCCTGCAGTCTCATGTCTTGTTATTGAAGGACACACATCAAAAATACACGGATCTAACAGTCTCAACCACCACACAGGATTTTTTCACGACCAATATCCCAGTTATTAGCCTATTTATCAATTGTGAAATAAATATGATCACAACAGTCCTGATAGCATTCTGTTCATACCATGGTATTAGCTAACTATATGCAAATAAATAATTTTGAGTAATTTTTTTTATGTACTGTAGTATGAACCTGTTCTCACCTGACGCTAACTCACATGCAATTCCAGCAGTCGTCGATGATATGTGATCAGGAGCAGAAACCTTGTCTTGAGTTTCCCGCCCTTTCCCCAAAGGAGCTGAGGCTAATTATAGCACCCCTACTGCCACCCTGGCTTAGCAGAGCTATCTCAGCATGGACAGGGGGATGAAATCTAGGACTTTTCTGGTTTGTATTGCTCAGCTATGTGCTGAGTAAATACATTTTTAAAATAAAAACAATTTTCTTTCTCTTTTCCCCTTCTGCATTTCTGGGGATGTACCTGTTGTGGAGCAGTGGAGGACGATATCTAGGATGTCATGTGGAGCCGCTGTGCTGAACTGTGAGAAGAGGACACAGGCATTTGAGGATGAGCCACCGTGGGGGAGACGTTGTCCTTAAGGACGTGAATGAAGCCCTGCTGTAGTTGCTGCCAGAGGAGGGAGGATACCATGGGTCTCGATTACATTGTTGGAGCCGCTTTAAAAAAAAAATATTTAGTTCTTTTTTCAGTTTTTAATGTTCGTCTGTGCGTGTGTTTTTTTTAATTGTTCACGATACGATTTTAAAAAAAGTTTGGGGGATTTTATTTGAAGATTGTAAATGCGTGAGGTGTGGTGGGTTTCAGGACAGTATTTGAAGGTTAGTTTCTGGGTCCAGATATCTTTGTGGAATATGGGGGGGGTTCCGTCATTTTTGTGGTTTTTTAGAACTTGGTTTTGCAGCTCTTTGCTGCTGTGCTAAACATCACGGTCTGTGTCTTGCTTGGGAACTAGAATTTGGTCTTGGTTAGGCACCTGTCTGAGATTGTTGAGCAAATAAAAACAGACCCGTGGAAGAAAAAGAATCAGAATTACACTGGTATTATCACATTCTACCACTGTTCACAACCTTGGTATAAGAGTATTTTACATACCACATTTATTTTTAAAAAGCGCTCATTTTAGAGAGGAAAGCATCACAATATCCATGATGTTACCAAGCCACTTTTGCTGTTCCAGAGTTATTTTTGTTTTCGACTTTCAGTCCTGTATGCTTGGTAATGATTTATCTCACGTAAAACACAGGTGCTTATGAAGCAAAACACTATCGGAGAAAGCTTGATTTAGAAGACGTGTTGGAAGAGACCAGGGTGGTCCTGGATAAAAATGTGACACACTGTGATTACATTTGGGTTATTTTTTGAATCTTAGCAGGTAAAGGTTACTGAGAAAAGCTGACACAACAAAGAAGATCGCTACAAACCATCTCAATAGTGTATGTATATACAGTATATTTTTTGAGTAACTAATGGATAACTTAGTACTGACCAGACACAGAAGTGAAAGGAGATGCTTACAGGTACCTGACTGGAGAGACTGAAATTCCCGGCAGGGCTCTTTCTCTTGCTGTTCATACTGTTGGTGTTCCCTGCACTGCTGTTTGAGGTGCTACTTGCTGAGTTCTTCCTCTTTCTCCGCTTGTTTGTCTGATGTCTGGTAGGTTCCGCTGTACAAAACAAAACAAAAAAAAACACAACGAAGAACCAGGATCAGAGATTTTTGCATCATACTAATGTTCCAGCACTCAAGACTGATTATTTTTTGCCTTTTCCTAACCGGCTGAATATGAGGAGCTGCTATGTCAAGTGCAATATGCTGAAGATACATATTGCATAAAGCTGCAGAATCCCGGCTGCCTGAACTATAATACATGGGTTCTATGTCCTGACATTCTCTAATAACTCACTGTCTTGTATTCATTAAGTTACACAAGATGTAATTAATTTTACTAAATGTTTTTTAAATGCTCCCATCATCTTAGGCTACCAAAGTAAGTGGCTCGATCAGATTATTGAAGATCACCATTCTTTCTCTTCCTGGATGTTTATCTGGAGTGATCAGTGTTGGCCAGGTGGATATCAGAGCTGAACTAGTACAAGTTGGCTTCAAAATCATAACTAGATAAGGAAAAAAGTGCTGATTCCCCCCAGTTTGGTAGCTCTCTGGTAACTTCCTGACTTGAAGCACTAATCTAGAATTAAAGTAAAGATTATTCCTACCAGGCAGCAGAGTTTTAAAGAAGTTTGATTTGGAGCAATGAGTAGTTTGTATTGATGGCACTTTCCTTCCCCCCCCCCCAGTAATTTCTTGTCTGTAATACAGTTTTCAGACTAAGTGGGAATATAATTTATAATCTGACCAGATAAAATGCAGAGACTGTAGTCTAAAGAACTTCCTTTATTGGTATTCTTTTAGGTTTATTTTAAACATAGGAAAGGCCATTCAGCTTGCTTCTTCCATCGATCAAGTTACAGCTTACACCATTATGGACTTGCCCCAGTTTAGTTAATATCCTGAGAGAGGGGAGTAATAGTGATAAAATGTCCTAAGAAGACAGTCCTCAATCTGTTCTTTATATTCATCCAGCCCTCATTTGGAAGGAGTTGTTTCAAAATAGTATTACAGTAAATACTTTTGATGGGCATTTATTCCACATACCTGCTACTCTGTGAGGAAAAAATTCTAATCTTGCCAAATTTTGCACATGTCCTTCAATTCTGTTTACAGTTTAAATTAAGTAACCTCCTTCTACATTATCAATGCTTCTCGATCGTGTTCCTTTCAAATTTCTTTTCTCCACTGAAAACAAATTCACTTCTGTGAACCTTTCCTCGTGAAAACCTTTCCTTTCTGAATTATTCTTGCTGCTCTTCTCTAAACTCTCTTCGTTATTTGTTTATTTCCATATTTTAACCAAGTGGGTAAATAAACTGATGTTGGTTTTGCCCCTCCCCAATGACTTCTAATGACAATGCTGCTCCTCATTAGGCCAGTAGGAGGTTAACATGTGTTGAGAGATTAAATGCCAGCTTTTGCTCTGAGGTGAGATGTTCAGCTTCAGCAAGGCATCCCACCTGAAGTCCTGGCTGAAAAGTCCCAAAATGTATGTGACTGCCAAAACTGAGTCTCGAACTTGGAACCACAGGAGTATGAAGTGAGCACCATTGTCGCAGGGCCAACTATGAGAGAAGATTTCCTCTGGTTACAGTAGAATAATAGTGTAAACATGGGAGAAGATTTCCTCCGACCGTTGTTTCTAGTAAAACTCTAAACCCGTTCTTTTAGAACGCTTTTGCAATTTCACTAGCAATTGAAACATAGGAAATGTTCCCACTGTATTTACAATGTTACTAACACAGTGACTAGAAAAAATCTTCCTCCATATATACCTTGTACTGGGTCAACCATAAATTACATGTAGATTAATCGATGCAGAAGAGGTCGTTACAAGGCTGTGGTCCAAATCATGGGATCTCGATGCTGTCATCAGGACTGTGAAAACCATCTAAACCCCCAAGATTGGACTAGCCTCATTATTCACTCCCCATCTTTGTTATTTTATATATACTTTGAATGACTTAAAAAATAATTAAACTTTGTTTTCTTACCGTTATGCGCTGGGCGCGCTGAGCGAGGTTGTGGGGTTGAGGCGGTGTGACGTAGGAGAAAGGGTATAACAGCTGATTGTGAGGTTCGACCTGAAGGATTACAGCATCACGGGACAGGTATTTTACTCTTACATGGTTGTTATTTGCAGCGGTTTTACCGGTTCATATACGATATAGTATATATTGTATAATTTTTCGTAATTTTTGTGAGAGAATGAATTCCCTCCATTTTTCTCCTCAGTCCCCCAGTTCCTCCAAGCCACTTACCTCCTGTGGCCAAAAGGGCGGGCAAGCGATCGGTTTGCAGCCTCTGCCAATGCCACTCTGAGCCTGCCACCTGGAGGTGCGCAAGAATGGCCCGGGGACCGCAGTCCCTCTGATTTTCCCTGCCCTTCTGTGGGGAGGCATCTGCCCTCCGCTCAGCGCCTTCCCACGGCAGCACGGCTGAGATCGGAAACCGAGCAGCGTGGGGATTGAACCTTTTAACCCACCACCGCTGTGACACAGTGCGCTGGCGCTCCAACGTGCTGAGTCACTGCGCCGCCTGTTGTATAATATGATTATACTGTTCTCAAATCACTAGATCTTCTTCATACTTGCAGGTATAAGATGAAAACACAATGAGAATAGTTCACAAACTAACTGCCTTTAATAATAGACTAGGTTTACTCCGCAGTAACTTAAATTATGTAAAGAGTGAAACAATGGCGAATGTTCGAATGTCTGAAGGGGCCACGTAACTAAAAACGATCAGAATCAGCCCTTGTACTACAGGCTAGAGACAGTACATTACCAAAGGGTTACAGAAACATTGAACTTCTCTTCTTTGACATTTACCAAATGTACTATAATCCTGAAACTGCGAGAATGCTCTTGGTGTGGTTATCTCTTTTGATGGGAGCACTAATTCGAGAATCAGGTAGGGAGGTCAGCATGCCTGATTCATGATGCTCCTGATATTTTGGGCACTGATTTTATTGGTGAGAAAATGGGATGTGCTGATGTCTGCAGCCAGTTCTGTGATCCATGTTCCTGTTGAGCAAGACTCTGTGCTGGGGTGGAGTCTTGCAAATTTGGGGCTTATATCTGATCACTACAAGTGAATAGATACTTCAAGCCTCTTGATTTCACCTTATTCATTGCCTTTTTTAGCATGAAGCAAGTCCTTTATACTGTTATGCTCATTAAATAACCTTGCCTTACTCACAACAGCAGATTTATGTGTTACACTGGCTATTAGTCAGGGTATTCTGCTTTCCTCGAGCATAGTTTGAGACGAAACTGAAGTAATCAACAACTTGTATGGTTTACTTCACCTGGTCACACACACTTCAATTTTCTTACTAACATGAGTTTACTGGTCCAAGAAAAGTTGGACTTGTGCTGATAGACCTGCATTAATGTGTCTCGCATTAGTGGGGCACTATTCTGAAGCTGACACAGCATTACTGCAGCACCAGAACACCGAGTTAAATGGGCCTATTTTGGATTTGACGGCAATAAGCTATGAATTTCCTGGGCTTACCAATTTGATGGTATTACGCAATGAATCTGGCACCAAACTCATTGTAATACCAGAGCAAGTTTGATACTAAATTCATAATGTAACAGGAATACAAAATAACTTTTGAAGCAGCAGCTGTGGTACCACAGCATACAAAGCAGCTGACGTCAAAATAACCAGCCAGTTAACCAACTGCTTGGTCCAACAACGATCCTACATATCCTGGAAAGAGATCTGTTTAACTTCACTTGGATGACTTCACACGAACTTCATTGTGATTCACAACTAAATCATTTCCAGTTAATTGTTACCTTTGAATATTTGCGCTTAGTTTGTGTGTTGAGTATTTATTTACCTCCCTCAGTTTTTACTTGTTAATATATGTATTTATACAGATATATAATCCTAATTCAAAGATTTAACAAAAAGAATCTCTTAAGTGGATCGGCCAGTTTCACAGCATTTTCAGGATTGGACACCGAGTTCCAATTTTTGGGCACTCCCAGGACCCAATATTCCTCACAAAAGCAATGTATAGGGGCAGAGCTCGGAGCTGAATGCTTCAGTGCCAAATCTAAATAGCACCGATGAGAGCCCTAATCAGTACGCCAACTTCTGTGGAAGATTTAAAAAATAAATATATAAATAATTCAAGGTAGCAAGATATAGAGGAATGCTTTATTCAAAATATTCTCCCTTTTTATATTACAAAATAACTCTCACCAGATATTTCTTTGAAACAACAACAACTTGTATTTATATATCACCTTTAACATCCCAAGACACTTCACAGGAGTATTATAAGACAAAATTTGACACCGAGCCACATAAGGGGAAGTTAGGGCAGATGGAGGTAGGTTTTAAGGAGCGTCGTAAAGGAGGAAAGAGAGGCGGAGAGGTTTGGGGAGGGAATTCCAGAGCTTAGGGCCTAGGCAACAGAAGGCACGGCCACCAATGGTTGAGTAATTATAATCAGGGATGCTCAAGAGGGCAGAATTAGAGGAGCACAGATATCTCGGGGGGGGGGGTTGGGGGTTGTGTGGCTGGAGGAGATTATGGAGATAGTGAGGGGCGAGGCCATGGAGGGATTTGAAAACAAGAATGATAATTTTGAAATCGAGGTGCTGCTTAACCGGGAGCTAATCTAAGTCAGCGAGCACAGGGGTGATGGGTGAATGGGACTTGGGATGGGTGCAAGTTAGGAAACGCGCAGCCGAGTTTTGGATGACCTCAAATTTACATAGGGTAGAACGTGGGAGGTCAGCCAGCAGTGCGTTGGAATAGTCAAGTCTAGAGGTAACAAAGGCATGGATGAGGGTTTCAGCAGCAGATGAGCTGATGCAAGGGCGGAGACGGGCGATGTTACGGAGGTGGAAATAGGCGGTCTTAGTAATGCCATGGATCTGTGGTCGGAAGCTCATTTCAGGGTCAAATATGATACCAAGGTTGCGAACAGTGTGGTTCAGCCTCAGACAGATGTTAGGGAGAGGGATGGAGTCAGTGGCTAGGGAACGGAGTTTGTGGCGGGGACCGAAAACAATGGCTTCAGTCTTCCCAATATTTAATTGGAGAAAATTTCTGCTAATCCAGAACTGGATGTCGGACAAGCAGTCTGACAATATAGAGACCGTGGAGGGGTAGAGAGAAGTGGTGGTGAGGTAGAATTGGGTGTCGTCAGCATACATGTGGATGATGCCGCCAGATCCTTGGGGGACACCAGCGGTAACGATGCAGGAGTGGGAAGAGAAGCCGTTGCAGGTGATTCTCTGGCTATGATTAGATAGATAAGAATGGAACCAGGCGAGTGCAGCCCACCCATCTGGACGAGGATGGAGTGGTCAACTGTGTCAAAGGCTGCAGATAAGTCAAGAAGGATGAGGAGGGATAGCTTACCTTTGTCACAGTCACAAAGGATGTCATTTGTGACTTTGATGAGAGCCGTTTCGGTGCTGTGGCATGGGCAGAAACCTGATTGGAGGGATTCAAACATGGAGTTGCGGGAAAGATGGGCACGGATTTGGGAGGCGACAACACGTTCAAGGACTTTGAAAATGTGATGTATTTCTAGGGACGATCCTGGAGTGGCATATTGCAAACAACAGAGGATCCATAACTTCAGTCTGCCATGTTTCCTGGAATCCGGTAACTCTGGAGCAGCTCAGGCCAGTCGCAAGTCACCATCCCCTGTTGTTTGGAATGGAGTCTCTCCAAGATGTATGGGAAGTTACTTAGTCTTCCCCTGTTAATTCAAAGTTTTTTTCTTTTTAAAAAAAAATTGAATTATCCAGTTGTACAAATTAAGTAATTTAAATAAAACAATGCAGAATACATTTTATTTGCATTACTTCAATTTTAATAAACAGATAATTTGAATTAAGCAACTTTGAATTAACAATAGACTGTACTTGGTATCACCGGAGTGGTCCAGTAGGGAAGGAGATGCTAATTCAGTCTCCATGTAGGTGAAGAAATATCTGGTAAGACCATTACTTTTTCTATATAAAATGGGAGAATACACTTTCCTTCCCATTTAAAAAAATGAACGCAGAGAAGGATATGATACATGAAAATACTTTGCTGACTAGTTGAAAAAATACAGCCTGAGCACATATGGAGAGAGGGCAGACATCTTTTATAAGTGCAGTAAACAAAACATGGTTTTCTGTTAGGTGGTGTGCATCTCTTAAAATCTGCAATGATCTATAACCATAAATATCGCCGTAGCCATTTTCTATATTATTTTATCAGTTCAAGTGTATAATGTGGCTCATATAACAACTACTGCATGTTTATCTGCACAACTGAACACGTGATATGGAGACAAGAGTGCATGAAATAACTATAATGGGTTCCGAGAAAGATACTGTGTTAACTGTGAGGAACTGAAAAAATGCATGATTGGAGCACTGTCTAACTTCATTGTGACTATTCTTCTCCAGCTATCCAGCTATCTGTGAATACATATTTAATTAAATAAGGTATATTGTCAGCCTACCTGGAGGTGCTACCATTCGCTGCCATTTCTGGAATAAGCAGGTTTTCAGACAGTCTCTTGGGCTGATATTGTACGTTTTGTGTCTGGACATCAGTTCTTGCATTGGCTCCAGTATAACACACAACTGGAAAAACGAGCACAAATTATATACTGTTACACTTACTCATTAGGTGTGTTAAAAATAAGAAAAAGTAAACACATATTTAAGCAGATCAGAGTGCCTCGGAATAAACCATCTCACAGACCAATGCTGTTACAAACATTCCCTCTCAATTTGTATGAAGGATAGTTATTTTCCTATATCCTGGACAGGTCTGAAATGATCTCTGAGGGCTCTAGTCGTTCTTTATTGTTTAAATATTGTGTTTAAGCCTTCAACTTGCAATATTAATGGCCACTGTACTGTTGATTAAAATTGCTTAAAACTGGTAGCAATTTCAAAAAGACAGCCTGGCGCAAATTGTTGGTACAATGATTCAGATCCAACCCAGATTCTTTTCGAGGAAGTTTCTCCAAAACTGTGGAGGTTTGTTACAAAACTTATACATTGTCTTATACATCCCCTTTTGATTCTACTTCCTCTTTGGTCTCTACTCAATGTAAAAGAAGGGAAATTCCATGGGAAGTAACTTCTGTTTTAGTTGTATACCCATTTACAGATTGTTGTGTCCGTGTATAATAAGACACAGACTACAGGAGAACGGTACAACAGGTGTTTACTCAACGTGGCTCACACTGGAACTGATCTATACAGATTACTACTCAGTGCTATATACAGGTGTGGTCACTGCCGGTACTGCAGTATACATGAGCTGTAAAAGATAGTTCCCCCCTTAAAGGTATATACATTACAATTCCTCCCCTTTTAGATTAACAGTACCATAACACTCATTTAACAATTAAATATCAAACTAATTACAATTAACACTTTTAACATGCAACATTAGCTGAAAATAGTCTATTTATATATTCAGTCTTGGGGAGGCTTCCTGATCCTTTCTGGATAGCGCCTTTCCCGAGTGTCTTGCTCTTGGTGCGGAGGCGATTCTGGCCCCCTGTCGTCGGTTGGTTCATCAGCTTCCGATGCTACTGTTTCTGGGGTAGATGCGACCTGTACGTCGGGTTCATCACCAGGTACGTATGGGCGAGGCATGGGGTTGACTTGTTCCTGTGACTCTAGGATCTGGTCAGCATGGCGTCTCACGATGCTCTCCCCAACGTCCACTGTGTACATTAGTGGGCCCTGCCGTGTGCATATCGTTCCTGGCTGCCATTTTTCTGTTCGGTAGTCGCGGGCCAAGACTGGTTGCCCTACATTGAAGCTCCTTGTTGGCTTCTCATGGATGTGCTGGAATTGCTTACTCTCAACATCTCTTCGTACGTTTGGTCTGAGCAAATCCAGGCGAGATCTTAACCTTCGGTTAAAGAACATCATGGCTGGGGCCTGGTTGGTGACTGCATGTGTCGCATTCCGGTAGGCGAACAGGAAATTGTCCATCTTGTGCTGCAGCAGAATGTTGTCATTGTACATAGCCTTTATTGACTTCTTAAAGGTTTGTACGAACCTCTCAGCCAATCCATTTGTGGCTGGATGATACGGGGCGGATGTGTAATGCCTTACCCCATTCTTTTTCAAGAACCTCCGGAACTCTTCGGACACAAACTGTGGTCCGTTGTCGGAGCAAATCTGTTCTGGCAAGCCATTCCTGGCAAAAATGGTCCGTAGGACTGCAATAGTTTTCTCCGTGGTGGTGGAGGGCATTTTGATGACCTCAGGCCATTTCGAGTGCACATCCACAGCTATTAAAAACATTGAGTCCATGAATGGACCAGCAAAATCAATATGCACCCGTTGCCATGGAGATGAGGGCCACTCCCATGGGTGTAGAGGGGCCTGTGGTGGTGCATTTTGGACTTTCTGGCATCCTGAGCAACTCTTGGTCAGGTCCTCGATTTGTTTATCGATTCCCGGCCACCACACATAAGCCCTGGCTAGGCTTTTCATTTTTACCCCTCCCAGATGACCCTAATGAAGCTCATTGAGCACTCTATCCCTTAACTTGGGTGGAATTACCACTCAGGATCCACACATCAAGGTCCCCCGGCACACTGACAGCTGTTCTCTCCTTGTCGAGAATGCTGGCAACAGTGAGTCGCCATGTGCTGGCCATCCCTTCACTGTCAAATCATATACCCGAGACAGTGTCGGGTCATTTCGGGTTTCCTTTTCGATACAAGCGTTAGTTACCGGTAGGTATTCAACGATAGTCGAATGGAATATTTCGACAGGATCCACTGCTGGTGCTTCCTCCGCAGTAGGCAGTGGCAGGCGTGATAGCCCATCAGCATTTCCATGCTGTTTCGTGCCCTTATATTCAATCTCATAATGGTGCGCCCCTAGAAAAAGTGACCATCTTTGTAGTCATTGCGCAGTCATCACCGGAACGCCCTTCTTCGGATTAAAAATGGAGACAAACATAGAAACATAGAGATAGGAACAGGAGTAGGCCATTCGGCCCTTCGAGCCTGCTCCGCCATTCAATGAGATCATGGCTGATCTTCGTCTGAGATCATAGCTGATCTTACCAGTTCAGTACCCCGTCCCCGCCTTTTCTCCGTAACCCTTAATCCCCTTAGCCTTCAGAAATATATCCAATTCTCTCTTGAAAATATTTATTGAATTAGCCTTCGCAGCCCTCTGTGGCAGGGAATTCCACAGGCTCACCACTCTTTGAGTGAAGAAATTCTTCCTCATCTCTGTTTTAAATGATTTGCCCGCTATTTTTAGACTGTGGCCCCTGGTTCTGTGCTCCCCGGCCATTGGAAACATTCTCTCTGAATTCAGCCTGTCCAGGCCTGCCATAATTTTATATGTTTCGATGAGATCCCCTCTCAATCTTCTAAACTCCAGTGAGTACAAGCCCAAACTATTTAATCTCTCTTCGTAGGTCATTCCCGCCATTCCAGGTATCAGCCTGGTGAATCGCCGTTGCACTCTTTCCATGGCAAGAACATCCTTCCGCAGATGGGGCGACCAAAACTGTACACAATACTCCAGATGCGGTCTCACCAGCACCTTGTACAGCTGTAGTAAGGTATCCCTATTCCTATACTCGAACCCCCTTGATATGAAGGCCAACATACCATTTGCCTTCTTAATCGCCTGTTGCACCTGCATGCTCTCCTTCAGTGACTGGTGCACAAGAACACCCAGGTCCCTCTGCACTTCCCCATCTCCCAATCTATTGCCGTTTAGATAATAATCTACCCTCCTGTTTTTACCCCCAAAGTGGATAACCTCGCATTTATCCACATTATAGTGCATCTGCCACGTATCCGCCCATTCCCCCAACCTGTCCAAATCGCACTGTAGCCTCCTGACATCCTCATCAGAGCCCACCCCTCCTCCTAGTTTAGTGTCGTCAGCGAATTTGGAAATATTGCATCCAATTCCCTGATCCAGATCATTTATATATATTGTGAACAGCTGGGGTCCCAGGACAGATCCTTGCGGCACCCCGCTGGTCACTGCCTGCCACTCCGAAAACGAGCCGTTTATTCCAACTCTCTGTTTTCTATCCGCCAGCCAGTTCTCTATCCACGTTAATACTTTGCCCCCAATCCCATGAGCCTTAATTTTGCATGATAATCTTTTGTGTGGAACCTTATCGAAGGCTTTCTGGAAGTCAAGGTACACCACATCCACTGGCTCTCCCCCATCTATTTTACCAGTTACTTCCTCAAAAAATTCCAGCAGATTAGTCAAACACGATTTACCCTTTGTAAATCCATGTTGACTCTGTCCGATCCTTTCCCCATTTGTCAAGTGCTCCGCTATTTTATCCTTAATAATGGACTCTAGCATTCTGCCCACAACCGATGTAAGGCTTACTGGTCTATAATTCCCTGCTTTCTCTCTACCCCCCTTTTTAAATATTGGGGTAACATTAGCTACCCTCCAATCCACGGGTACTGTTCCCGAGTCAATGGAGTTCCGGAAGATGATCCTTAGAGCATCTGCTATCTCCAGGGCCACCTCCTTAAGTACCCTAGGATGTAGTTTATCAGGCCCCGGGGATTTGTCGGCCTTCAGTCCCCTCAACTTACCCAGCACCATATCCCTAGAGATACTAATTTCTGTCAGCTCCTCCCTCTCATTAGTCCCTATGTTTGCCGATATTCCTGGGAGGTTATTTGTGTCCTCCTTTGTGAATACAGAACCAAAGTATGAGTTTAATTGGTCTGCCATTTCCTTATTCTCCATTATATATTCTCCCGAATCGGACTGCAAGGGACCGACTTGAGATTTTACCAGTCTTTTCCTCCTGATATACCGATAAAAGCTTTTGCAGTCTGTCTTTATGTTTGCTGCAAGTTTACTTTCGTATTCTATTTTCCCCTTCCTGATTAATCCCTTTGTCCTCTTTTGCTGTATCTTGTACTGCCCCCAATCTTCCGGTCTGGTGCTTTTTTTTGCCAGTTGATATGCCCTTTTTTTTGATTTTATGCTGTCCCTAATTTCCCTCGTTATCCACGGTTGAGTCACCTTTTTAGGTTTATTTTTGTGCCAAACCGGTGTAAACATGTTCTGGAATTCTTCCATTCTATCTTTGAATGCTTGCCATTGTCTATCCACTGTCAATCCCCCCAGAAACACCACCCAATCAATCTTACCCAACTCCCATCTCATACCCTCGTAATTCCCTTTATTTAAGTTCTGGACCTTAGTCTCTGATTCAATTTCCTCACTCTCCATCTCGACTGAGAGCTCGATCATATTATGATCGCTCTGACCCAAGGGGCCTCGTACAAGAAGATTGCTGATAAGTCCCTTCTCATTGCACAATACCCAGTCTAAAATGGCCTGATCTCGAGTCGGCTCCTCGACATATTGGTCCAGATAACCGTCCCGAAAACATTCCAGGAATTCCTCCTCCTCAGAATTTTTACTAATTTGGGTAGTCCAATCAATATGTAAATTAAAGTCACCCATGATGACAGCTGTGCTCTTATCACACGCTTCTCTAATTTCCCTTTTTATGCCTTCCCTCACCTCCATATTACTATTTGGAGGCCTATATATCACACCCACTAACGTTTTCCTCCCCTTGCTATTTCTCATTTCTACCCATACAGATTCCGTTTCATCCGAGTTAATATCCTTCCTTTCCATTACATTAATCCCCTCCTTTACCAGCAATGCTACCCCACCTCCCCTACCTTTTTGCCGATCCTTCCTAAATATTGTATATCCCTGGATGTTAAGTTCCCAGCCTTGCCCACCCTGCAGCCACGTTTCTGTAATCCCAATCAAATCATACTTGTTTACCTCTATTTCCACAACTAATTCATCCACCTTGTTCCTAATGCTTCTAGCATTAAGATACAAAGCCTTCAGGCTTGCTTTTTTCACACTCTCATTATGAATTAGTTTGGCCCTTTGTGTTTCTCTCCTTTGCTTATTGCTTCTCACCTTTCTACCATCTATTTCTGACTTCATATGACTTCCCTCTTTTCCACTACCTAGGTTCCCATCCCCCTGCCAAGAGGCTGGTGATCAGTCAGCAAGGTGAATTTCTGCCCGTGCAGATAGTGATTGAACTTTTTCACTCCCCACACTAGGCTGAGGGCCTCCCTGTCAATCTGGGCGTAGTTACGCTCAGCTGAGGTTAGTGATCGTGACACAAAGGCTATTGGCCTCTCTGAGCCGTCCGAGAATTTGTGCGACAGCACCGCTCCAATGCCGTAGGGTGACGCATCACATGCCAACCGAATTGGTAATGCCGGGTTGTAATGGGCCAATACCTCTTTCGATGTGATTAGTGTTTTGCTCTTCTGGAAAGCTCGTCTACATTCATCACTCCACTTCCATGGCACCCCAGTTTGCAGTAGGGTGTTGATTGTGAGGTATTTTTTTCATGCTTCTTCTACCTCCATTTGCAGATACGCCTGGGCCAGATCAATCTTAGTGAAGCGTTTCCCTCCAGATAGCGAGGCGAAAATATCTTCAATCCGTGGAAGTGGATATTATACGGTGTGAAGGACCGGGTTCACTGTTACCTTAAAGTCCCCACAGATGCGAACCTTCCTTGGTTCCCCAGGTGTGCTGCTCAACGACTTTTTCATCACAGGGACGATGGGTGTAGCCCACTCGCGCCAGTCTACCTTGGACAGTACACCTGAATGTTCCAGACTCTCCAGCTCTGCTTCGACGGCTGGGCGGATCGCATAAGGTACTGGTCTGGCCTTAAAAAATTTTGGGCTTGCGTTTTCTTCAATTTTAATCGTTGCGGTCATGCCTTTTAGTGTTCCGAGTCCTTGCTGGAACACTTCTTTCGAGTCACTTAGGATCTTTGACAGCCGCCCAGGTGTGACGTCGTCATCCTTTTTGTCCGCCACAGTCAGTGCCTGTTTGGAATGCCAATCCAGTTGTATTTTCCGGATCCATTCACGTCCCAGTAATGGTGGTCCTCCATCTTGCAATACATACAGGTCTAGTTTTGGTGTTTCCTTACCGTTATATATAACGGTCACCCTTATTTTTCCTTTGGGGTAGACCTTTTGCCCCGTGTATGTCTTCAAAATCATTTTTGTGTCTCTCAAGGGTATGTGTGAGAATAGCCGCTCGTAGTCCCGTCGGTTTATGACTGTTAGGGCTGATCCTGTGTCCAATTCCATCTTTACCTGGACTCCTGCTATCTTGAGAGTGACCCAAATGGTTCGGTGATCCTCCGTTGTGATCACATTATGTAGTTTCAGACAACTCAGTTCCCTGCTTTCGGAGTCGTTATCACTCTTTTGTTCGTCTGAACTATTCTCCGTCATCTTATGTACCTTCTTGTACTTTTCTTTGGTAGGTTTCTTATTGCTGGTTTTCTTTCCCGACCTGCAGACTCGCGCTATGTGTCCTACTTTTCCACACTGTCTGCACACTTTGTCTTTGAACCAGCAATCATTCTGGTCGTGTGTTGTTCTGCCGCAGCGATAGCACTTCTCTGTTCTATATGACATTTCGTTTGTGCCATATTCTTGCGGTCTCTGTTGTATCTCTGCAGCGCCCCGTGCTGCTGCTTCATATGATACCGCAATGCTGAAAGCCTTTTCCAGCGTAAGGTCCTTTTCAGATAAAAGCCGTTTCTGGGTTCCTTCACTTTGAAGCCCACACACAAACTTGTCCCTTAAGGTATCTGCCAGTCCCGCTCCAAACTGGCAGTGTTTCGATAGTTTGCGCAGTTCTGTTAAATAATCAGCATTGCTTTCATCCTTATGCTGGTTCCGTTTGTGAAACTTGAATCTTTCTGCTATCAGCAGCGGTATGGGGTTTAAATGTTCCTGTAGTATCGTTACTATGTCTTCAAAACTCTTTTCCATTGGCTTCGTTGGGGTTACTAGATTTCGTAATAAACCATACGTCTTTGCACCCATTAAATTTAACAATACCGACGCTTTCTTGTCATCTGGCACCTCATTTGCCTTGCAGTATACCTCTAGTCGTTCGACATATGTAGTCCAATCTTCGACTTCATTGTCAAACACGGTGATATTGCCACTCTTCAGCATTTTGGGTGTGGTTTAAAATGGCGTCTCCCAATGGCTTAAAATGGCGTCTCCCGCGCTTTCCTTCCTCCCCCGCTGCTGCTAACACCGCTCTCGGCGGTCCTCGTGGCAATGGCGGCGCCCTGTAGGTTTCGCGCGCTTCTCCTGCGTTGCTGCCAACGCCGCTCTCGGCGGTCCTCGTGGCAATGGCGGCGCCTCGCGGGTTTCTGCGCGTCTCTCTCTCCCTCTCTTCGACGCTGCTCGGCCCCTGAACACCGGCTGCGCCCTGTGCGCTCTGCCCTCTCTCTCTCTCTCTCCCCCCTGTCAACGCTGCTCGGCCCTTTGCTGTGCCGCTCGGTCGGGCTCTAGCCCGCCGCTGTCCGGGAAGGGTCTGCGCACTACCTGTTGCCAGCCCGTTTCGCTGGACCACCTCGACTGGAAAGCCAAGCCTGGCTCTCGACAGCCTCCCCCGCAATTCTCGAGTCTCTGCTGGATGACTGGGCGGTTGCTCGTGGTCGACGCCCGAGTCTCTGGCCTTGACCTCCAATCCACTGATCTCCAGGAACGAATCCCTGGGAGGTTCGAACTTGCCTCGTCGCCAATGTTGTGTCTGTGTATAATAAGACACAGACTGCAGGAGAACGGTACAACAGGTGTTTACTCAACGTGGCTCACACTGGAACTGATCTGTACAGATTACTACTCAGTGCTATATACAGGTGTGGTCACTGCCAGTACTGCAGTTTTCATGAGCTGTAAAAGATAGTTCCCCCCCTTAAAGGTATATACATTACACAGATGAAAATAATAGGCCTTGCTGTAAATTTCTGTGACTTTTTTTAAAAAAAGACTTAAATTTTATTGAGAACAATAAGGATGCATTTACACTACAATGGTGCAAATCTGTTTCACTTTGAGGCTAAATTGTAGCACAAGTCTGGAATTAGAAACCCACTTCAAGTGAGGTTCCTCATTCAGAAAATGTTTTCCTCTCTGCTCGGCTGGTCTGGTAACATAAATTAGGAGTGTCCTTGTGTGTCTCTATGTGGCTTCATTGTAAACAGTATATGGGAGTGGGTGGAAGAGTGATTGTAACATCAAACAGGTCATAGAGCTGCTCTGGAGCTTTCCCAGCATGGTCTCCTGGAGTTAGGCAGCTCCAAGACAGCTGTCAGGCTGGTTTGAGACAATGACCCCCATTCTTTGCTACTCTAGGGCACACTTGGATGACCCTGTAATAATAAACATGATAAATGCTGGAAATACTCAGCAGGCCAGGCAGCATCTGCAGAGAGAGAAACAGAGTTAATGCTTCAGGTTGATGACTTTTCATCAGAACCGGAAAAAGTTAGAGATGTAGCAGATTTTAAGCAAGTACAACAGCAGGGAAAGGGGGGAAGGGAGGAAAGAACAAAAGGGAAGGTCTGTAATAGGATGGAAGGCAGGAGAGATTAAATGATGGTGCAAGGTGAAAGGAGATGGTAATGGAACAAGTGAAGAAACAAAAGATGGGTCTAGAGGAGGTGTCAATGAGAATATCCGAATCATTAGCAACAACTGTCATCCAAAAAAATGTGAGCAGTGGTTATGATCTGAAATTGTTGAACTCAATGTTGAGTCTGGAAGGATATAAAGTACCTCAATCTTTCTATTGTTCTGTTTTATTTCAGATTTCCAGCATCCTTTGCTATTTTGCTTTTGCTATAATAATAAACCGTCGATTATGGGGTTGTCCCAGTGTGCCCTGGAGCAGGTCCACTGCAAACTGTAGAACAACGGCAGAGGGAGCGAGATATTACTCTAAGGTTTCCAGGTCAGCAAAAAAACTGATTTTTTTCAAACTGTCACAGAAAGTTATGGTGAGACTATTGTCTACTTCTACAAAAAGGGTAAGTACTTTAACAAAATGTCTTCCACCTGACTTTCCTTCCACTTTTAACTTTCCAGATTTGCAAAAGGGAACAAAAATAGGGCAGCATTTGGATAAGATACGCACAAATTTTGGTTTTATTACATTTTCAATATACCTCCCAAAAAGCAGGTACATGTCACCAGCAAATTGTCTCAGTTCTGACTATAGAACAGCAATTCCTACTGTACTAATATATTTCCATGTCCCACACTAACCATTTTGAATGAGATTCATTAAGATTCCATTTCCCTCACTAAGCCTCTGAATGGGATTGATAATTAGTATGGAGAGTTATGTCTTGTGGCCTCACACCCATTAGGAACAAATTGAGACTTACTCTTTTAAAGGTTTTTATTTTGGCCATCTGACATAGAAGATTTGGTTCAATTAAGTCTGGACTGATTTGAACCTATTTAGCAGAGGTGAAAGATCAATGTTCCAAACCCACTGCAGCACTGTGCCCGCCAATAATCACAATCTTAATGTATACATCTTGAAGGTAGTCATCTAATATTCCCTCTATTATTCTTCCCTTTCCAGTCCTATCAGGTCATGCACCTCCTGAAGCCAAAGGGGCTCAGAGCTTCCAATTTCTGCTCCTCCTTTGTGAAGGAGTGCCTACTCACTCCACAGCAGTGCAGCTGAGATCAAGAGCTCAACGGAAGTGTAAAATTGAACCTGCACCTCTCATTCTGGGATATGGTGCAGTAGTACTCCAGGTTACATAACACATTAATCTTGAATGATGTATCTCCAGTTAATAATGTATACATATTCTATTCTTTTCAGAATGAGCTGTGAATAGTATAGCTGTGAATACAGCCACTAGTAAGCTGCACTTGCTCACAGCCAGTCACCCTTGGCAGACAACAATAAAATCTGCATCTCTTTCACACAGCATAAGTGCAAAGTTACAACCAAATTCCACTTAGCAACATCTGTTGTGAGATGAATAGAAAGCAAACGAGTTCTATGTTAATAGGTATAAAGTAACTATGAAGCTAAAAGCTGTGTCTCATTATCACTTTCTTGTAAACAAGCTTATTTGAAATACTACATGGTAGCTGGCTGAAAGCCCAGGTAGCTTTCTAGACAAGTCATTGCCATTCAATGTTGTAGTGTTTTGTCTCCGCACATTAACACTGAGGTGTCCTTATAATGCAATTCAAAAATAGAATTCCACTGTCTGCTTCAAAAGTGGTTCAATGGATAAAGCTGCTAACAACATGCTTATTCACGGTTCATAAGGAAACAAAAACTTGCTTGTGTTGAAATGCCAATTTTAGTTTTTTTTTTACAAACTCTCATTTGAATTTTATAGTCACACAGTAAAGTAATAGTAAATTAATAAAGCATTTTGGCTGTCAGCACTCTTCAAGAAACTACCTTTGCACAGTCGTCTGCAGTGAAAATCAATCCTTTACATATTGAGCATACAAGATGAAACTATATTTTTGATATTCTGTGCTCTTATCACCAGAGTAGGGAACTGTCTGACAATCTTTACAACCAGGTAAATCAAACTGAAGCTGCAGTGATTCTAAGTTACCAAAACGTACAAAAAGTTGAAATCCTCTTGTGACCAGAAGGTGGCATGAGATACTTTGCAACCTAATATTAGTCCACAAGTGTTCTGACAACTTTCAAACTCCTGTTTCTATGACAAAAAGCCAGCAAGAGAATTATCTGTGCAATTTCAGATATGCACTTAGGCATTCAAATTATAATTATATGTAATGTTCAACAAAACTGAATGACTGTGATTTAAATAAATATATATTAATATAATACCATGTACAATATAAATCATGCATCTTAAGACAATGGCTATTCCTCCCTCCATAATGCTAACTAACAATGAATTTACAATATGAAAAGTACACGGCTGCAATTATAAAAATCCACTACATTTTGCTGAGGTAGCATGGTATCTTTACTCTGGAAAATGGGGAGGGGGGTTATTTGAGAAAGTGAGGAACAACAACACTGGATAATGAAAGGTTTGCCTAATTTACCTCTAAACACAGCATAAAGGATGATATGGATTAGATTTAGGTGAATGGTTCATGAGAACATACAAACAGGGATATGAAAAGACCATTCATCCAGGATTTAAATCAGTTCATGTATTGGGAAGTTTGGGAATTAAAGCAAGTTGAGGTGGCACGGCCACACATCATATTAATGACTTTCCACAGACTGAGTAATTGGTCTCGGCCATGCCATCAGATGGTAATATCTAGGTCATATGGGGGAGGGAGAAACACCTGGTTCACACTCATGCAACTTCTAGTGGATAGTTGTGAAACAACAGTGGCAGAGCCATTTGATCCAGCTGTCTACCTGTCTTCTGAGATGGGAGTGGATAGTGTGATTCGCAGAGGAGGAAGGGCACAAAAAATAAGACATTTTTCATATTTCACAGGCCTACACAATTCATTACTGCTTGACTTAGGTTTATTAATATCAACTAATATTAATATTACTGAAGTCAATGGGAATGGGGGGGGGAAACTCTCCACTGGCTGAAGTCATACCTAACACAAAAGGAAGATGGTTGTGGTGGTTTGAGGTCAATTATTGCAGTCCCAGGACATCGCTGTAGGAGTTCCTCAGGACAGTGTCTCAGGCCCAACCATCTTCAGCTTCATCAATGATCTTCCCTCCATCATAAGGTCAGAAGTGGGGATGTTCACTGATGACTGCACAGTGTTCAGTGCCATTCTCAGTGCAACTCCTCAGAAAATGAAACAGTCCATGCCCGCATGCAACAAGACCTGGATGACATTGAGGCTTGGGCTGGTAAGTGTCAGGTAACATTCGCGCCACAGAAGTGCCAGGCAATGACTATCTCCAACAAGCGAGCATCTAACCACCACCCCTTGACATTCAACGGCATTACCATTGCCGAATTCCCCACCATCAATATCCTGGGGGTCACCATTGACCAGAAACTTAACTGGACCAGCCACATAAATTCTGTGGTAACAAGAACAGGTCAGAGGCTGGGTATTCTGCGGCAAGTGTCTCACCTCCCGACTCCCCAAAGCCTTTCCACCATCTACAAGGCACAAGTCAGGAATGCGATGGAATACTTTCCACTTGCCTGGATGAGTTCAGCTCCAACACTCAAGAAGCTCGACACCATTCAAGACAAAGCAGCCCGCTTGATTAGCACCCCATCCACCACCTTAAACATTCACTCCCTCCACCACCGGCGTACCGTGGCTGCAGTGTGTGCCATTTACAAGATGCACTGCAGCAACTCGCCAAGGCTTCTTCGGCAGCACCTCCCAAACCCGTGATCTCTACCAGCTAGAAGGACAAGGGCAGCAGGCGCAAGGGAACACCACCACCTCCAAGTTCCCCTCCAAGTCACACACCATCCTGACTTGGAAGTATATCGCCATTCCTTCATCGTCGCTGGGTCAAAATCCTAGAACTCCCTCCCTAACAGCACTGTGGGAGTACCTTCACCACACGGACTGCAGCGGTTCAAGTCGGCAGCTCACCACCACCTTCTCAAGGGCGACTAGGGATGGGCAATAAATGCTGGCCTTGCCAGTGACGTCCACATCCCATGAACGAATAAATTTTTTTAAAAATTACCAAGTTAGAAAGTGCTATAAATTCTTTGCAAAGGACAAAATAGTGAGTTGAAAGAATAGGATGAGGACTAAGGTTAGGCAGTCCTCAGGGCACAGCCTATGGTGATGCTGAGTTCAACTTCGAATATTCCTTATCTGTTCTAGTGTTGAGGTTTAAAAAAATACAGTAAAGAAAGAAACTTTGTCCCACATTACTTTTGGAATAATGTAGACTTAACACCAGTCATGCGTGTTTGTTATTTACTACAATATATAATGCTGAAGAATTCCTCAATCATTTGCAAATGATTTATTGGTAAACTTGAAAGCAGAAGTGACATCAGGGTTATTAATCGTTCTGTGTAGACACCATCACACATCAATGACACTGAATACACTGGCAGTCAGCATTTGCACTGACAGCTGTTCTGTGTAAAATATGACACCAAATTGAGTTTAGCCACCCCATCAAAACCGTATATCTTCACAATAAAACTGCTCGTGTCCATCATGTAGGCTGATTCTGCCGTCGATGTTATGACTGTCAGTTTCCTTCTTCCTCATTGATTAAGCATTTGTGTTTTCTTGCTTTCTAATTGCTTACTTTCTACTTTTATTATTCCCCAATCATATTATACAAAACAATTCTCCCCAATTTCAACTATTTCCACAATCACAAAATAATTACAGATAAGAAAGGCCATTCGGCCCAAGTTAGTTCATCTGTCCAGAAAGACCCTAAAGTTTCCCTGTTGTGGTATCCAAATGGTTCCAGTGTTTTGTCCCCCACTACTGTATCTGTAAGTCCATTCCATATGTTGATTACTCTTTGTGCAAAGTTGGTGATATCACTTCTATATATTTTTTTATTAGTCAGAATCTGTGCTACTCTTACAATTTACATTGAAGTCATTTTTGAAGTTAACGTTTCCAAACTATTTACTATCTTATATACCTCTCTAACACCTTCTTTCAAGGTTGAAAAGGCGAAGTTCCTCCAGTCTTTACTCATACACAGACCTCCAAAACTATGGATTCAGCCTGCTAGCTCTTTTGGGGACTGCTTCCAGTACCTCGATGTCTCTCGTTTCTCAATGACCAGAACTGGATACAGTGCTCAAGGTGCAGCGTAATCAGAGCACAATATGACTTCCTCTAACTTGTATTCTACTGTTTGGGCTACATAGTTTAAAATTTTATTGGATCTGTTGATTGCCGCTCTGCATTGGTTGGACATGAGTGTTTTTCTTCGATTTCATCTTTGTTTCAACACCTTTCACAAACTATGCATGTTACGCAACTTTTCTTCCTATGTGCAATACTTTACATTTGTCTACATTAAATTTAATCTCTAAGATACAGCCAACATAACAGTCCCTCAGTCAACCCATCATATGTGCCAACAAATAATTTTTTTAAAAGTGACCCAGAAAACAAAAGCACAAACTTACCCACTTATCTTCCTGTTACACAACTAAGCCTGATCAGATAAGATCCAACTTGAGCAACCCATACAAGAAAGGGCACAAGCAATTGAAGCCTGATTATTCCCTCTTTTGACTGCTAACAGTGTGTGCCCAGACTCCATGCCACCCCAAGTGCTCCCAAGCCCCACGCTCACCACCACCTCACCAGCCTGGGACTATCAGACTCTGCACTGGGAGCCTCAGGCCCAGCCTCATGCTTAGTAGCCTCTTGCTGCTTCCCACCCACTGAAACCACCAGTGTCCCAACTGTCAGACACTGGCCTGCGCATTCTCTCCTGGCCTCAGAACTAGCCCTTCTGGTGCTTTCATACTCACCGCATCTCCTCCGTTCCCCGAACCTGAACGTGGGCCCACCTCTGCTCCACTCCCTGAGCCCACCTCCGCTCCGCTCTCTCCTGGATAGTTTGTGTTTATAACATTGGGATCATTCATCTATTGGGTATTTATATAACAATTTATATTAGAATCATAATTTGTTGGATATTTAAATATATAATAATTTTATAATATTGATTTATTGGGTGTTTATATAATTTCATAATCTATTACTATTAATCTACTGGGTATTAGTATTACATGTTATAATATTGGATTCGCTCATTATTTTGATATTTGTATAAATAAATAGAAAGAGGATAAGCCTCCAGGGTCTCCATGATAAAGGAGTGGGAACTGAGATAATGCAATAGACATAAAAAGAATAAAAAGGAAAAGCAGTGGGAGAGACATACAGAGTGCCAGTCATAGAGAAGCGAGAGAGATATAAAAAGACGAAGATAGAGACATAAGAAGTCAGAAAGTGTATGTAAGGCATACAGAAGAGAAAACAAGGAAGAAGAGACTTGCACAAAAGGGACAGAGTGAAAAAAACAAGAGTTGTAAATAGCACAGTAGAGAGAGAGAGAGAAAGTATGTGAAGAGATATACGTAGATGAAAACAGAAAGAGTGGAAGTCAGACATAAAGAAAGTGATACAAAATGAATTAGAGAATGGGAGACAAGCAAAGAAACAGTTGTAAGTTAGTAACAGGGGCTTAAGGACCCCTAAATGTAAAAAGGAAAAAAGGCTTGCATTTATATCCGCCTTTCACGACCACCGGACGTCCCAAAGCGCTTTACAACCAATTAAGTACTTTTGAAGTGTAGTCACTATTGTAACGTAGGAATGTACACAGGGTTACTGCTGGAGTTTAACTGGCTTGAGCCGTGCAGCCTACAAGCACACATCACTGGTAGCCTTCCTCCTGCTTGTTCAGCCAGGACCACCCTACCTGTTCAGGCACTGGATTGTAGGATTAATTGGAACGGAGTAGGAAGAATATCAGGCCCCAGTAAGAGGTACGTCTCCAGCAGTGCCTTGGAGCAGAGTCAGATTACTGAGTCTGTAACAGAGAGTTGACTTGGTTTTGAACTTCCATCGCCAGATGTGTTATTTTGGAACAAGTTCAATCCCAAAGGGGGACAGCCACCAGTTGACTGTTAAACAACTGATATGCTTGAGGGTCGACTGAGGAAGAGAGTACTTGAAGACCAGGACCTCAAACCCGGCACTAAGCTCATGGTCTACAGAGCAGCAGTGATACCTGCTCTGCTGTATGCCTCAGAGACATGGACCATATACAGCAGGCACCTCAAAGCACTGGAGAGGTACCACCAACGCTGCCTCCGCAAGATCCTGCAAATCCATTGGCAGGATAGGCGAACCAACATCAGTGTTCTTGCTCAGGCCAACATCCCCAGCATCGAAGCTTTGACCACGCTCGATCAGCTCCGATGGACGGGTCACATTGTCCGCATGCCCGATACGAGACTCCCAAAACAAGCGCTCTACTCGGAGCTCCGGCACGGCAAGAGTTCTGACGAAAGGTCTTCGACCTGAAACGTTAACTATGTTTCTCTCTCCACGGATGCTGCCTGGCCTGCTGAGTTTTTCCAGCGTTTTCTGTTGTTATTTCAGATTTCCAGCATCCGCAGTATTTTGCTATTGTGATATGCTTGAGGGTTTGTATCCTAACTACAAGGACAGCAGGTACCAGAAGCTCCTCACAAGTAACATGGTGAGCAGTACAACTCACCATAAAATGTCTGAGTGTATTGCTACCAGACTCCCGACCACAGCATGGACACACCATTCCCCAGTGAATAGTGGTTTCACCATTTGGACACCCAAAGCTTCAACAGCATACGCTTGCTGGTCTACAACTGAACCCTGGGAATATGAGTGTGTATTCATAGACCCAGCTTCTTGGTAACGTCCTCCAGCAGCTCTCTGTATGAGCCAGCTGATAAACAGCATTTTACTCTGCTTCCTCCAGGATGTAACAGCAGAGGTACAAGCATGCACAAAGAGTTGGGTGGGGAACATGAGAGACAATACCAGGATTTGGATCAAGGAAAAGGAGGGGTCATAACCCATGGCAAAAGTAATTGTGCCAATGACCCCCCTTCCCCCATGTCAACAGCAGAAGCCTAAGGCTGAATGATAACCTGTGACTTCCTTCCAATAAACACATTTTACACACAATGTTATGGTACAGTGAATAATTTACATATATTGTGCTATTCTTTTCATTTGCATTATAGAAATGAGAGCCTGACCAAAAGAATACAACAACAGGTGGTCTGCTGAGTGCTAATGGTGCTGATTGTGATTAGGGGTGGGGGGGATTAAAAGGGTTGGAGTTGTAAGAGTTACTGAGGCCTTACTTCTGAATCCTTGATGATTTCTTTTAAATGGCTTTAAAAATACTGGTCAGATCTTACAATCTTGCTGCCTTGCCAATTTCTATTGATTCTGGTGAAATACAAGATTTTATTCCGATGCTTTTGTGTGACAGAGGTAGAGTTATATTTGTGACAGTTAAGTCCAATGCTAAGTTGACGTAATGTGATGATATAACAATGTGACATTGATACAGTCTCACCAAACTATTGTGATTGACAGAGATAATATTGTTTGCTGCAGTAAATGACCAAATAGCTCATTATCTAATAATAAATTATATATTGTTACTTCCCTTTATACAGATAGCAGGTGTAGAGGTAATGTCCTCGATATTAATAGGGAGGCGGGAGGGTATGGGTGAGACAGAAAATGGCCAAAGAACCCGGCAAGGCAGGGGACGCAGAGGTCCTGCTGATTGTAACGGTAGGACCTCTAACATTTTGTAGCTCCATCTTTTGCCCAGCAGCTGATCAACTGGACAGGCTGGCCGGCGGCCGGGAGGGAACAACAGCGCTGGGAGGGAACACCAACGGCAGCTGGGGATCCTTGGGGACGGTCCCCGGCAATCGTGAGGGGAGGGGGGTCAGGTCAGAAATCAGGGCTGGGAGGTCAGCAATCAGGAGGAGGGGAGAGGTCTGCGATCAGGAGGGCTGGCAGAGGGGAGGGGGTGGGGGAGGCGGGCGATCGGGGTTGGGGGAGGCTGGCGATCAGAGCTTGGGGGGGGAGGCTGGCGATCAGGGATTGGGGGGAGGCTGGCGATTGGGGCTGGGTGAGGCTTCCTCCTGGCCCACAAGGTGTGCTGACGCGCTGGCTGATGCGTTTCCTACATTATAACAGTGACTACACTTCAAAAATACTAATCATTATATGATCATGACACATTAATGTCAATGATAACATTGCAAAATTATAATTCTGCTTGCTACCTCCAAAGTGACATAGAAGGAAAACTGTAAAAACTTGAATTTTTGGCTACTGTCGATCCCCATTAACAAAAAACTAAGTTAAACAACCACCTCCTGGGTGCTTAGGAAGAGTTCTTCAATCCCAACAGTTTTATAAACAGTTTTATAAACATGTCAGAGGGTTCTTCAGTTCCCTCAGCAACGCCGGGTACTCCAGCTAGTTGCCTATAAAGCGCTTTGGGACGTCTGGTGGTCGTGAAAGGTGCTATATAAATGCAAGTCTTTCTTTCTTTTCGAAACAGCCATTTACCTTGAGGAGCCAGTAGCTCCGGACTCCGTTTCAGTGCCAGTTTTCCCAATCCCTGGGAAACCCGTGCAGCAACAGTAAATTTCAAATCGGTCTCCCAATTGAAAGTGGGAGTTCGATTTAACTATCTTACTTAAGTGTCCCACCTCCCCACGACGAAACACTCAGATGTCCTGATATTCGCCACCGTAAAAATGACAGCAGGCATGCATGCACCAGGTTGGGGGTCACGTTCCATGCATTTCATTTTTTAACCCCCACCTGACCTTCTCCAGCACATTTTCAAGGGGAGGGGGGTGGGGACGGGGAGGTTAATGTCGAGGCCAATGTGTCTTTAAACAGGCTGCAACAGAAAAGATTTTCATTGGTGTTTTCCAGTACATGGGTGACTTTCGTGTGATCTAAATTATTTGACATGAGCAACATGGCTTCAAGCACTATATTAACTACACAATGTCAAGAAGGGCATGGCCCTGATATGTTGTTTGTTATCTCTTCACAGGGCATGAGTACTCAAGGGAAAATATGTTATAAATTAGTACCATTATTATTGAATTTAGTAATTTTGTGTTTGCAATTCATGTCTACTGGATTGCAAGAACTCATTTTACTTCTGACTCATGCCGAGCTATGATAGATGATTATGCCCTGGTTGGAGTATTGTCTTGAGATCTATAAAGTACTACGTAGGCAACCACAAGCATTAGGACACATTTGGATATTCTAGAAATTTGGATTATTCAAATTAGAATGCTCAAAATAAATAAAGTTAGATTGTTACTCACAATGGAACAATTGTTAAGGAAAGAAATACAGCTGAATCACCATGCACAGATACCTCAACAGATCACCACTGATTGAAGCAACATGCAGTTACCCCAACAGCTCACCACCGACTGATACACCATGCACACATACTCCAGCAGCACACATACTCCAGCAGACATTATGATGTCACGAGCAGTTACCCCACTGGATCACAATTTGCTCGGGCACCAGTGATTTACTAGGGTTTCTATTCATAGTGTCAGATTATGAATGCTGCTTGTTCACTGGGTAGAAATCTTCAATCATTTGCAGCCCAGCTTTTACCATACTTCTAAATTTTGTGATTGCCTTATTTTAAAATAGAACTGATCTCCACACCTTTACTTGTAGTTATAAGGAGAGCAAAAGATTCACAATGCTGTATTATGAATGACTCTATAAATCTGTTGGGCCACTACAAAGGCTGGAATTTTCCTAACCTGTGGACAATTCCTTGCAAACAGAAGAGATTTTCGGCAGTATTTCTGCTTCCAGCTCAGTTACATTCTGCTGCACTACGCCAGCTATCTGAAACCACCAAAAGTACTACTTTCAGAAAAACGTCCTCGGCAATCTCGTCATACAAGCATGGGCAATGACAAGTTCATCTCCCTCCAAAGGAGATACTTTCTAACTACTTAGCTACTTTTTCCAACTGTTTAAAGGATTCATTGACTACCATTAGGGCAACAACCAGTTCCAAGTAGTTTATCTTTATATTAATTTTTGGGATGTGGGCGTCGCTGGCACCCCTAGCTGTCCGGGAGAAGGTGGTGGTGGACCTATTTCTTGAACTGCTGCAGTCTATGTAGTGCTCCAACAATGCTGTAAGGTAGGGAGTTCCAGGATTTTGACAAAGTGACAATGAAGGAACGGCGATATATGTCCAATTCAGGATGGTGTGACTTGGAGGGGAACTTGAAGTTGATGGTGTTCCAATACATTTGCTGCCCTTGATCTTTTTGGTGGTGGAGCTCACAGATTTGAGTCTCTGCTGAAGAAACTTTGCCTAATTGCTACAGTGCATCCTGCAGATAGAACAGACTGCCATCACAGTACACCGGTGGTGGAGGGGGTGGATGTTTAAGCTAGTGGATGGGGTGCCAATGAAGCAGACTGATTTGTCCTGGATGGTGTTGAGCTTTTCAAATTCTGTTGCAGCTAGGCCCATCTGTTAAGGATCAACTGTTAGCCAACCTCCTTCCTGCTATGGTTCACAATGACACCCATCGAGTAAGCATGAGACACTTGATGGTGGAGTATACGGAACAGACTTTATTCATATGCAGCACAGGTGATCAATCTAACTGTATACATCGAGTAGCTTTTCGGTTTCTGTATCTTTCGTGCCCTCCAAATAACTGTTGAAAAGCGTGCTCTTAGTTTGCCGACATTAAAGGGACATGTCACATTTAAGACCTCATGATGTTTCTGTTCTTGTATCCTTTGGAAAACTGTCTAATTACATAAACAGTCGTTGTTTACTTCAAAGATACTTCTCTCAAACAAGACTTCCTGACTTAACTGTTCTCGAATACTTTGAGGAGTAGTTTTATTAACTGCTTATCTTCCTAAACATCCTCCCTATTCTACAATTAATGGACCCCTCTGCCTACGTTTATTACACTAACCACTAAGGTTATACTTTACTCACTTATGGTTGATGTACCAATCACTTATTTCCTTGCTCAATCATTTCTCATAGAAGCTAAGCCATACATTCTTCTGTGGCACCCTGAAGCGATCTTGTTTATCTTGGAAAGCCTGTTGCTCCAAGATACAAGGAAGCCCGATTATTAACCCTCAACTCTCCAAGATTTCCAACACCATCCAGGCAAGCGGAAAGTATTCCATCACACCACTGATTTGTGCATTGTAGGTGGTGGAGAGGCTTTGGGGAGTCAGGAGGTGAGCCAATTACCGCAGAATACCCAGCCTCTGACCTGTTCTATTAGCCACAGCACTTGTGTTTGGTCAAGTGGAGTTTCTGGTCATCCCAGGATGTTGATGGTGGGAGACTTGGTGATGGTAAAGCCATTGAAAGTCATACAGGGGTGGGTAGGCTCTCTCTCGCTGGAGATGGTCATAGCCTTGAACTTGTGTGACATGAATGTTACTTAACACCAATGTTCCCTGTAATTTTTTGGGGCCCTGCGCGGCCCCTATAAGAGGCTGTGCGGGTCATTCAAAATACGGTTTTTACATTGAAAAGCCGGCAAGCTGGCTGCGCAGGTTCCCTGGAGCGCTGCGCGGCTGCTGAAAGGAAACATTGCTTACCACTTATCAGCCCAAGCCTGGAAATTATCCAGGTCTTGCTGCTTGCGGGCATGGACTGTTTCATTATCTGAGGAATTGTGAATGGAGCTGAACATAATGCAATCATCAGCGAATAGCCCCACTTCTGACCTTATGATGGAGGCAAGATCAATGATGAAGCAGCTTAAGATAGTTGGATCTAGGACTCTGCCCTAAAGAACCACTGTAGCGATGTCCTGGGGCTGAGATGATTGGCCTCCAACAACCACAAACATCTTCCTTTCTGCTAGGTATGACTGATCCCCACTGACTTCAGTTTTACCAAAGTATCACTATTGGTTGAATGCTGCCTTGATGTCGAGGGCAGTCATTCTCACCTCACCTCTGGAATTCAGCTCTTTTGTCCATGTTGGACCAAGGCTGTAATTAGGTCAGGAGCCAAGAGGTCCTAGTGGAACCCAAACTGAGCATCGGCGAGCAGGTTATTGGTGAGTAGGTGCTGCTTGGTAGCACAGTTGACTACTCCTTCCATCACTTTGCTGATGATTGTTAGTAGGCTAACCGGGTAGTAAGTTGGTGGCTTGGATTTGTCCTACTTTTTGTGGACAGACCATACCTGAGCAATTAGCATACAGTAACAACTTTGGCTCCACCAATGGACTGCTGGATTTCCCGCCCGAATTTTCCACATTGTCGGGTAGATGCCAGTGTTGTAGCTATACTGGAACTAGCTAGGGGCGCAGCTAGTTCTGGAGCACAGGTCTTCAGCACTACAGGCAAGATACTGTTGGGGCCCATAGCCTTTGCCGTGTTCAGTGCACTCAGCCGTTTCTTGATATCACATGGAGTGAATCTAATTAGCTAAAGACTGGTATTTGTAATGGTGGGGTCCTCAGGAGAAGGTCGACAAGCATCATCCACTTGACACGTCTGGCTGAAGATGGTTGCAAATGCTTCAGCCTTGTCTTTTGCATTCACGTGCTGGGTTCCGCCATCACTGAGAATGGGGATGTTCATGGAACCTCTTCCTCCCATTAGTTGCTTAATTGTCCACCACCATTCACGACTGGATGTGGCAGACCTTTGACCTGCTCCATTGGTGATGGGATCGCTTAGCTCTGATTAATCTCGATGATATATATATTTTTAAAATCTGAATGCAGCTCCACAGATAAAGTGGGAGAACATCTCAATGTTGTAGACGAAGTAATGAGCTGAATTGGGGAATAACTTCATCCCAATTGTTTTTCCTTTCCATTTTTCTCCCTTCCCCTTCAGAAGACAAGTTTCACTTTTCCTAGCTGTCTTTCAGTACTTTGCTAAGGTCATTCTTCATGTATGAGTCTAGACAATGTGTATTTTGGCAGGATATTCAACCGTGGTGGGCATCACCTTGTCCAATCTTGTTCAATAGCCACACTTAGGTCACTTCCAGGAACAGTCAAAAATATGAATTTGGAAGTCGAAAAAAAAGATTAAAATGGTCATACTGAGTCCTGAAGCAGGTCCTGGATGATGGAACCAGGTGAAAGGGCTGAATGGTCTTTTCTCATTTCTACATCTTATTTCTAATGGCTGTCGTGGCAAAAAATTAGGAAGATCAGATGCTACTTTAGATTAAAAAATAATTCTGTCTTATCAGGTATGGAATGGATTTTAAGCTTTTCATTTTTATAGAATACAAAATGATTAGGCTGAACATATAGAGGTATTCATGTAATTAACTGGTAATTGGCTAATAACCATTCTATGTACTTAAGTTGTAATGTCCGAGTATAAATAATACACGGACTGCAGGAGAACAATAAAACAGGTATTTACTGAACAGAGGGTACTCTTTTATTTGGACCCAAAAAAAAACCAATTCGACTGTAAATAAACAAAAGTTCAACTAAAGCTTAACAAATCAAATTAAAATTTGGTTTTCCGTGTTGATGATGCACTCCAGTCCCCGCGGCGCCCACCGGTCGCGGAAATACTCAAGCGCACCGGCGGACTCCGCGTGCTCCATCTCCAGGGCCGCCCGGGTGCGAGCATGGCCGCGGAAGAGATGCAGGCAATCCGGCTGGACGACCCCCTCGACCGCCCGCTGCCTGGACCAATTGATGGCTCTTTTAGCCAGGCCCAGGAGCAGGCCCACAAGGAGGTCCTCCAACCTGTCCGCTCCCCTCCGCACCGGGTGACCGTAGATCAAGAGCGTGGGACTGAAGTGCAACCAAAAATCGAGGAGCAGCCCCTTCAAGTAGTGAAAGAGGGGCTGCAACCTCTCACAATCCATATAAACGTGAAACACGGACTCCTCCAGGCCGCAAAAAATGCAGGCGGCCTGGGAGTCCGTGAACCTACTTAAAACCTTATTGCACGGGACCGCTCCATGCAACACCCTCCAGGCCAAGTCCCCGATGGAACAAGGGAGGACTCCCGCATAGAGAGCCCTCCATTGGGGACCTCCGCTACCGCCGGTCGGCAAAACGCCACGCCAAGGCGTGTCCGGACGGTAGACGAAGATGGCAAAGTGGAGAGTGTGCAGGAGCAGCCCGTACAGGAAACCCCTCCGCGCGGAATGAAAAGGCACGGAGGGTATTTCCTCGAGACGGCTCAAGTTGTGAGGCGCCGGTTCCCGAGGGGAGTTTCGGGGCCGGGCGCCGATGAGGAATTCCGTCCGAACGGGGGTAAGCTCGGACGGGATCGCCCCACGTGCTTGAGCCGCCTCGATACACCTAGTGGAGTCGGGGCCCAGTGCCGCTTTTACCGATTCGATGGTTTCGACCGCGAGCTGGACGTTGGCCCAGGACAGGCGCCGCGCCAGCTCCTCCGGCGCCATCCAGCCCGCTCCTCCGCCATCGAGCAGGTCCCCGACTCTGGTCACCTTGCCAGCCACAGCCCTACCCTCCGCCAGCCGCCCGAACCCGTGTTCGTGGAGGTGCGGATTCCTGAGCAGCGGCTCCCGAAGGAGAGCCGCCGCTCCTGACGGGGGAGAGCTCCGCCTGGAAGCGACATAGTTCCAAACCCATAGTAGTTCCTGGTAGAAGACAGGCAGCTCCCGCAGGCCGGCACGCCTGCTGCCCACTTTCGCAAACAGGAGCTGCGTGTCGTAATTGAGGCCATGCAGCTGGCGGAAGAAAAACGTCGCCAGCGCACACCATCTCGGAGGATTCTCGACGTACAGGTATCTCTGCAGCGTCTGAAGACGGAAAGTCGCAGCCTGGGTGCGAAGGCACACCAGCGCCTGACCGCCCTCCCTAAGCGGGAGACACAGAACCGCGGCAGAGACCCAGTGCTTCCTTTTGTCCCAGAAGAAGTCGATGAGCTTCTTCTGAATCTTGGCGACAAACGCAGGGGGAGGGATCAAAGTGACCAACCGGTACCACAACATGGCGGCCACCAGCTGGTTTATGACCAGCGCTCGACCCCTGTAGGACAACACTCGGAGCAGTCCTGTCCAGCGTCCTAGGCGAGCGGTGACTTTGGCCTCCAGCTCTTGCCAGTTCGCCGGCCAAGCGTCCTCGGCAGGGCTAAGGTAGACTCCCAAATAGAGGAGGTGCGTGGTGCTCCAGGCGAAAGGCCTGAACTCCTCCGGCAGGGAGTCCACCCGCCACTGACCCACCAGGAGTCCGGAACATTTCTCCCAGTTGATCTTGGCGGAGGATGCGTCCGAGTAAATCTGCTAGCATTCCCGCATCCTCCGCAAGTCAGCGGGATCCGTGACCGTGAGGAGCACGTCATCGGCGTAAGCCGAGAGGACCACCTCCACGCCCGGCCCTTGCAGAGCCAGTCCCGTCAACCTCTTCCGCAAGAGGCGCAGGAAAGGCTCCACGCAAATGGCATATAACTGACCGGACATGGGGCATCCCTGACGCACCCCCCTCCCGAAGCGAAGGGGCGCCGTCAAGGACCCGTTAACTTTAATCAGACACTCCGCGGCAGCGTACAGAAGTCGGATCCGGGCGACGAAATGCGTCCCGAACCCGAATGCGCGCAGAGTCCCGAAGAGATACTCGTGATCCACCCTGTCGAACGCCTTCTCCTGATCCAGGGAAAGGAAGGCGACCGACAGACCAGCCCTCTGGGAGTGGTGGACCAGGTCCCGGACCAGGTGGATGTTATCGTGGATGGTCCGGCCCGGGACCGTGTAGGACTGGTCGGGGTGGATCATGTGGGCCAGCACGGTGCCAAGGTGAGCAGACATGGCCCTGGCAAAGATTTTATAGTCCGTGCTGAGGAGGGAGACCGGGCGCCAGTTCTTAAGGAGGCGGAGATCGCCCTTCTTAGGCAGCAGGACAATGACCGCCCTGCGCCAAGAGAGGGGCATCTCCCCGGTCGCCAAACTTTCCCCCAGGACCCGCGCGTAGTCGCCCCCCAAGACGTCCCAGAACGCCCTGTGGAACTCCACGGTCAGCCCGTCCAGCCCCGGGGACTTTCCCCTAGAGAGCTGGCGGAGGGCGCCGGTCAGCTCCGCCAGACTTAGCGGAGCGTCCAATTTTTCGGCGCCCTCCGGGCCAACCTTCGTCAGGTCCTCCCACAAAACTCTGCGTGCATCCTCGCTGGACGGATCCGGAGAGAACAGAGCCCCGTAATAGGCGCGGGTCTCCGCGCTGATTCCCTCCGGATCCGAGACCAGAGATCCGTCGTCGGCCAGCAGCCCCAAGAGCTGCTTACGGACCCCCCGTCTTTTTTCCAGCGAGTAGAAGAAGGGGGAGCCACGGTCCAGGTCCCGCAGGAGCTGGATCCGCGACCTCACGTACGCGCCTCGGGACCCGACGAGCTGCAGGTCCTTCAGCGCGCCCTTCTTCTCTTCGTACACCTTCCGCAGGGCCGGGTCCTCGACGACCTGACCGAGACGGGACTCCAGGTCGAGCACCTCCTTCTCCAACCGCCCGACCCGGGCCTCCCGCCTCTTGGTCGACCTCTTCGCGTACTCCTGACAGAAGAGACGGATGTGAGCCTTGCCCACATCCCACCATAGCCTCAAGGAGGGGAAGCCCCCCTGCTTCCTTCTCCAGTCGGCCCAGAATCGACGAAACGAATCCCGGAACCGTGCGTCCTCCAGCAGCAGGTTGTTAAAATGCCAGTACACGGACCCCCCCCGCGCGCGCAGCGGAGCGAGCTCCGCCCACACCAGGTGGTGGTCCGTGCACGGCACCGGCCGCATGGAAGCTGCCGGAACGCAGGAGACGAACGCCCGGGAAATGTAGAGGCGGTCGATTCTGGACCTTCCTCCCCCAGACCTCACGCTAGTGAAGGCGCTGGAGTCGGGGTGGAGATTTCGCCAGACGTCCACCAAGTCGAAGGACCCAACCAGGTCCCTCAACTTCTCCATCGCCGCCGGGCTTCGCGGGGGACCCGAACGGTCCCTCGCCTCGAGGGTGCAGTTAAAATCCCCCCCGAGGATGACGCACTCGCCCACGTCGATGGAGCCCAAGAGAGCGGACACTTCTTCGAAGAAGCGCACTTGCTGCGCACTGGTCTGAGGGGCGTACACGTTCACTAGATGGAGCGGCACGCCCCCCAGGCGAACAGTGACATGGAGCAAGCGGCCCGGCACGTGCTCCTTGACCCCCAAGATCTCCGGCTGAAAATGCGGGGCCAGCAAGATAGCCACCCCGCTGGAATTGTTGGAGAGGTGACTCATGCTGACCCCTCCTTGCCACTCCAGGAGCCACGTGGCTTCGTCTCCCGGAACGGTGTGGGTTTCTTGCAGGAGGCACACCGCATACTTCCCGTCCCGAAGGACCGAGAAGTTATTGAATCTGCGGCGCGCCTCCCTGCTGCCGTTGATGTTGAGGCTGGCTATGGTTATCTTCATGTCAGAAGCATAGTGCAACCTCTACCTACACCTAACGGGGCGAGGAAGCGCAGCCGCTGGTCCGCCGCCACTTCCTCAGCAGCCCAGTGAGAAACGTTGTGAGCCGACGCAGCTCGAGCGGGTTCACACCCTCGTCCGCGCCCAAGATCTTAACGGCGGCGCGGACGGAATCGATGAGCAGCGCCAGCTCCAACCACCTGTCGAGGGCCAGCCGGACCTTATTGCGCTGACCCAGGCACGTGGCCATAAAATCCCGGAGTTCCCTTACGGAAATGAGGGGAGACTCGGCAAGGGGCACGAGGTCATCCATCGCCACGTCGGCGCTGGAGTCCGAATCGTCCTCCGTGCCCATCACCGAGTCCCCATCCTCCTCCAGGGGGTCGTCACCAGCGGCCGACCCGTCCGCCGCGCAGTGCGAAGTGAACGACTCGGCCGCGCCAGCCAGCCCCGCCTCCGCCCGGATCCCACCCCCAGGATCGGCGGCAGAGGATTTCTCCCTGGGCTCCTCTAGGGGTGCCGGGCCAGAAGACGGCGGCGGTTCAGAGCTCCCCTCCGCCTCAGACGCCGGAACGACCGGAGAAACCGGGGAGAGAACAATTTCCAGCTCCTCCAGTACGTCCGGCATCAGAGACGCAGCCAGAGGGCCATCCTCCTCCCCGCCACCAACCTCCGACCCAGCGGACGGGGGGTTTTGAATTAAAAGCTCTACCAGGACGAGCATCCCCTGGGAGACGTCTGGGTCGCATTGGGCGAGCTCATTATCCTCGAGCTCGCCCGACCCAGCCCGCCCGACCCGGCGAGGGGTAACGACACCGATAAAAGGTCAACTTCAATTACTGCCGCGGGTTGTTCCGCAACCCCCCCCACGGGCAGGGTCTCATCCCCATCCCCGGGAGGCACGTGCTGGACAGACACATCTGCCTCAGCCTCCCGAGGGACAGGCGACCCCTGCCGATCGCTGGTGATGACGACAGCGCTGGGGGGGCGGGGGGGCGCAGTACCCGCGGCGGGCGACGACTCCCCCTGCTCGGAGGGACCTTCCTCCTCCCGGTCCTCCTCCTCATCCAGGGGGTCGCGCCTTCTTTTTAGCATGGAGGGAGCGAGGGAGACCTCCATGTCTGCAAAGGCCTCCTCCTCGACTCCCTCCGGCGGAGCAGGTTTGTCGGGTTCCTCGGGCCCGAGCCCGGCCGCAGGTATTGGCATTACCGCTGCGGCGGTTGCGGCCACAGGCTCGGGCACGGGGCCCCTCCCGCTCACATCTGCCCTGATCAACTCCGCGAGGAGCGCGGGTGTAAGGGGCTCAAGGGGCAAGGGCTCACCATCCACGGGGGGACCTGCACTAAGGTGCTTCTTTTTTCCCCGCGCCTTCTTTCCGGCCGGACACGCTCCCTCCCCCCCGCCGGAGGCCTTGGTGGCATCGGCCCCCGACGTCAACCGCGCATCAGACGTACTTGACGCGCGGGCAGATCCGGGGGGGAAGGGCGGCGGCGCCAGCCTCGGCCGCACGAGATGATCCGGCGGCCTTGGAGGCAGGGCAGTTCCTCCTGATGTGCCCCACCTCCCTGCAGGCATGGCACCTCACACCGTCCGACGTCCAAAAGGCGCGGTAGGCGGTCCCCTCGTGGAGGACGACGAACGCCCCTTCAGTGTCCTCCTCCCGCGCCAGCTGGATAAACAGCTGGCGCCGGAAGGAGAAGACGTGGCGAAGGCTGGCCTCCCGGAAGCCGAGCGGGATGGGCGTGATCCCCGACCTCACCTCCCCAAGTTGTCGCAAATGGGGAAGGAGGAGCTCACCAGGAACATAGGGCGGGACGTTGGAAATAATGATCCTCTGCGCGGCGGCCTCGAGAGGATCCACCGGCAGGAAGGTCCCGCCCACGGTGAGCCCCTTGGCGACAGCCAGGGACACCGCCCGCTCCGACCCCAGGAAGAACACAGCCTTCCCATACATTTTCGAGGCCGCGACGATGGCTGAGGGGCCGACAACCCCAGCCATGGCCTTGACGCAGGCCTCGATGGTCATAGTGGGGTGAGTGTAGCTCTTCACCCCAAGCTTTTTTGTTATTAATCGAAAAGGTGACGGGGCAGCAGGAACAGCGGGAGCAGCTGTGGCTGTGGCTACCACCCTCGCATAGGTCCCGGCTGGCCCCGCCACCGGCGAAGATGCAGTCGCCATTCTGGGGTGCTTTTTTTAAGGGCTACACTCACCCCAAGTCACAGGCCTGAAGGTGTTAATGGCCTCGGTGTATATATATATTTTTTTGTCCTCTATTGAGCAGAGGGAGCTGATTAAAATGAGGACACACCTCTCTCCTTATTGATTTAAATTGGGAGAGGAGCCCTCGCCCCTCTGCTCAATTGGCAATTAATAAAATAGATGAAACTAAGGTGCCTTAGAAAGACAGGCAGAGAGAGACAAAGAGAGAGAGAGAGGTGGGGGGGTGGGAAGGAGGGAGGCCGCAAAGGGCAGTGTTGCCACTCAGGATGGTGGGTGGGTGTAGGCAGGGTTGCACTCTCCGATGGAAAAAGTCTTTGGTGATGGTGGTCTTCTGGCAGGGGGAGAAGACGTCTTCACCTGGAAAAGCTGGAGAAGCCCAGGCTTAGTCCTGCAACAGGTCTTAACGATGTAATTAAATTAAATTAAGGACTTCACCTTGGGCAGCTCCAAGCTCTCCCAGGGCAGGCAATAGAAGGGATGCTAATTAGTGGTGTGTGTGGCCTAGCTTTTAACAAGAGCACACACACACACTGCACCCCTTGATGATCCGGCCTTGCTTCTTCTTTTCTCCCCCAACCTAAAATACAAAGTCTTGGGAGAGTGCCCCAAATAACACCCACCTGTAGATGTTCCGGATGAAGTTTTCTTCCCTCCTTTCAAGCAGTTGGTTTCTCTCCCCTCTCTCCCTCTCCTGAAGTGGAGGCAGTGATAGAAAGGCCTCTCCCCTGGTTGATGTTGATGTAGGCCTCCTTTCTCCTTCTCCTCCTCTGTCCTCTCTCTCCAGGCACCTCAGTTGATGTAATGATGGTGGAGTTGGTGGTGGTGGTCCAACGTTCTCCTCCTCTTCCTGGTCAGGGGACCACCACTTTAATCCACTCTCCAAAGTCTGGCTGCTCCCTCTGCTCGTGCTTGCAGCTGAACAGAGGGTAACTTAAGGCTGAAATACAGAAGCCTGCTATGGCTTTATATACAGGGGTGGTCACTGCCAGTACTGCAGTATAGAATCAGTTCTTCTCTTAAAGGCACATACACAACAATTCCTCCCCTTTTAGATAAACAGTACATAACATTCATTTATCAACTAAATAATAACTAATTACAATTACAATTTTCTCTGTACTATATACATCAACTGAAATAATCATTTATAAGTTCAGTCTTTGAGGAGGCTTCCTGATCCTGACTGGATAGCGCCTTTCTCGAGTATCCTGTTCTTGCGGCGGAGTTGATTCTGGCTCATTGTCATTGGTTGGTTCGTCAGCTTCCAATACCACTGCTTCTGAGGTAGGCGCAATCTGTACCTCGGGTTGAGTACCAGGTGCACCTGCTCGTGGTATGGGTTTGGCTTGTTCCTGTGACTCTAGAATCTGGTCAGCATGGCGTCTCACTATGCTCTCTCCGACGTCCACTGTGTACATTAGTGGTCCCTGCTGTGTGCATATCGTTCCTGGCTGCCATTTTTCTGTTCGGTAGTCGCGGGCCAAGACTGGTTGCCCTATCTTGAAGCTCCTGGTTGGCTTCTCATTTATGTGCTGGAATTGCTTATCCTCAACATCTCGTCTTATGTTTGGTTTGAGCAAATCCAGGCGACATCTTAGCCTTCGGTTGAAGAACATTATGGCTGGAGCTTGGTTGGTGACTGCATGTGTCGCATTCCGGTAAGCAAACAAGAAATTATCCACCTTGTGTTGTAGTGGTATGTCGTCATTATGCATTGCCTTTATGGCCTTTTTAAAGGTCTGAACAAACCTCTCAGCCAATCCATTTGTGGCTGGATGATATGGGGCAGATGTGTAATGCTTCACCCCATTATTCCTCAGAAACCTCCGGAAATCCTCTGACACAAACTGTGGCCCATTGTCGGAGCAAATCTGTTCTGGCAAGCCATTCCTGGCGAAGATGGTCCATAGGGCTGCAATAGTTTTCTCCGTGGTGGTGGAGGACATTTTGATGACCTCTGGCCATTTCGAATGGGCGTCCACAGCGATTAGGAACATTGAGTCCATAAATGGACCAGCAAAATCAATGTGTACCCGTTGCCATGGAGATGAGGGCCACTCCCATGGATGTAGCGGGGCCTGTGGTGGAGCGTTTTGGACCTTCTGGCATCCTGTGCATCTCTTGGTCATATCCTCGATATCTTTATCGATTCCCGGCCACCACACAAACGCCCTGGCTAGGCTCTTCATTTTTACCCCTCCCAGATGACCCTCATGAAGCTCATTGAGCACTCTATCTCTCAACTTGGGTGGAATTGCCACTCGGGATCCACACATCAAGGTCCCCCGGCACACTGACAGCTGTTCTCTCCTTGGCGAGAATGCTGGCAACAGTGAGTCGCCATGTGCTGGCCATCCCTTCACCGTCAAATCATAGACCCGAGAGAGTGTCGGGTCATTTCGGGTTTCCTTCTCTATACTTGAGTTTGTAACAGGTAGACATTCGACTATGGTCGCATGGAATGTCTCAACAGGGTCCACTGCAGGTGCTTCCTCTACCGTAGGCAACGGTAGGCGCGACAGCCCATCAGCGTTTCCATGCTGTTTCGTACCCTTGTACTCTATGTCGTCCTGATGTGCCCCTAGAAAAAGTGACCATCTTTGCAGCCGTTGCGCCGTCATCACCGGAACGCCCTTCTTTGGGTTAAAAATGGAGACCAGGGGCTGATGATCAATCAGTAGGGTGAATTTCTGCCCGTGCAGATAGTGATTGAACTTCTTCACCCCCCACACCAGGCTGAGGGCCTCCCTGTCAATCTGGGCGTAGTTGCGCTCGGCTGAGGCTAACGAGCACGATGCAAAGGCTATTGGCCTCTCTGAACCGTCAAGGAATTTGTGTGACAGCACCGCTCCGATGCCATAGGGAGATGCATCACATGCTAACCGAATCGGTAGTGTTGGATTGTAGTGGGCCAATACTTCTTTTGAAGTGATTAGGCATTTACATTTCTGAAAGGCACGCTTACACTCATCACTCCATTTCCATGTTACTCCAGTTTGCAGCAGGGCGTTCAGTGGGTGCAGAATTGTAGATAAATTCGGCAAGAACTTATGGTAGTAGTTCACCAACCCAAGGAACGACCTCAGTTGCGACACATTTTCCGGTGCTGGAGCCTTGACTACAGCCTCAATCTTGTCCGGCGACTTATGCAACCCTTCCTCATCAATCATGTGGCCACAATACGAGATTTGTCTCCTGAAGAACTCGCATTTGGGGCGGTTGGCTCGTAGCCCATATTCCTGTAATCTCGTGAGCACCTGCTCCAGGTTGGCATGGTGTTCACTGTCATTTTCGCCCGTAACCAGGATGTCGTCCAAATAACACTGGGTCCCTGGGATCCCTTGCAGGACTTGTTCCATCGCCCTCTGCCAAATAGCCGGGGCTGATGCTACCCCGAATACCAGTCGATTGTACTGGTAAAGGCCTTTGTGAGTGTTTATCGTGAGGTATTTCCTAGACGCTTCTTCCACCTCCATTTGTAGATACGCTTGGGCCAGATCAATCTTTGTAAAGCATTTCCCTCCAGATAGTGAGGCGAAAATATCTTCTGTCCGTGGAAGTGGATATTGTACTGTATGCAGGACTGGGTTCACAGTTACCTTGAAGTCCCCACAGATGCGAACCTTCTTCAGTTCCCCAGGCGTGCTGCTCAATGATTTCTTCATTACAGGAACGATGGGTGTGGCCCACTCGCTCCAGTCCACCTTGGACAGCACACCCAAACGCTCCAGACTCTCCAGCTCTGCTTCAACGGCTGGGTGGATCGCGTAAGGTACCGGTCTGGCCTTAAAAAATTTTGGGTTTGCGTTATCTTCGATTTTTATCGTTGCCGTTACTCCTTTTAGAGTCCCAAGTCCTTGTTGGAACACCTCTTTCGCGTCAGTTAGAATTTTTGACAGTCGTCAAGGTGTGACGTCATCATCCTTTTTATCAGACACAGCGCCTGAATGGAATGCCAATCCAATTGTATTTTTCGGATCCATTCACGTCCCAATAATGGTGGTCCTCCATCTGGTAGTATATATAGATACAGTTTCTGTGTTTCCTTGCCGTTGTATTCAACTGGCACCCTTATTTTTCCTCTGGGGTAGACTTTTTGCCCCGTGTATGTCTTCAATACAATGGACGTGTCCTTCAAGGGTATATGTGAGAATAGCCGCTCATAGTCTCGTCGATTCATGACAGTTAGGGCTGATCCTCTGTCCAATTCCATCTTTACTGGGGACCCTGTTATCATGAGGGTGACCCAAATGGTTCGGTGATCCTCCTTTGCGATCACGTTGTGTAACTTTAGACAACTTAGTCTCCTGCTCCCGGAGTCCTTATCACTCTCCTGATCTTCCGAACTACTGTCTGTCAATTTCTTTACTTTCTTGTACTTTTCCTTAGTAGTTCTTGTAGTGTTGGTTTTCTTTCCCGACCTGCAGACTCTTGCTATGTGTCCCATTTTCCCACATTGCCTGCATACTTTGTCCTTAACCCAGCAGTCCTTCTGATCATGGGTTGTTCTGCCGCAGCAATAGCACTTTTCTGCTCCATACGCCATTTCGTTAGCGCTGTATTCCTGTGGTTTCTGTTGTATTTCCGCAGCTCCCCGTGCGGCTGCTTCGTAGGATACTGCCACGCTGAAAGCCTGTTCTAGCGTCAGGTCCTTTTCCGAAAGTAGTCGTTTCTGGGTTCCTTCACTCTGGAGCCCGCAGACAAACTTATCCCGCAAGGTGTCTGCCAGTCCTGCTCCGAACTGGCAGTGCTTCGATAACTTGCGTAGTTCCGTAAGATAGTCAGCATTGCTCTCATCTTTGTGCTGGTTTCTTTTATGGAACTTGAATCTTTTTGCTATCAGCAGCGGTGTAGGGTTTAGGTGTTCCTGTAAGATATTAACAATCTCTTCAAAACTTTTCTCCATTGGTTTAGCTGGGGTAATTAAATTCCGCAATAGGCCGTACGTTCTCGCGCCCATCAAATTTAATAATACCGACGCCTTCTTTCCATCGGCCACCTCATTTGCCTTGCAGTACACTTCAATTCTTTCCACATACGTGGTCCAGTCTTCTACCTCGTTGTCGAAAACAGTGATACTGCCACTCTTCGGCATCTTGAGTGATTTAAAATGGCGCCTCCCGCGCTTTTTCTTCTTCCCCAATGGAATAAAATGGCGCCTCCCGCGCTTTTCCTTCTTCCCCAATGTAATAAAATGGCGCCTCCCGCGCTTTTCCTTCTTCCCCTTGCTGCTCCTAGCGTTCTACAGGGTAATGGCGGCGACCCGCGGCTTCGGCGCTTATCACTTTTCCTTCCCCGCGTTCTATCCTCTCCACGCTGCCCTGTTCTTGAGCACCGACCGCGCCCTGTGCGCTCCACCCTCTCTCTCTCTCTTCCTCCCCACAACGCTGCACGGCCCCTTTGCAGAGCCGCTCGATCGAGCCCGAGCCCGCCGCAGTCCGGAAGGGTCAGCGCACTACCTACTACCAGCACGACTTGCTGGAACACCTCGACTGGGGAGCCAGGCCCAGCTCTCCACAGCCTCCCCTGCAACTCTCCGATGGATCCCTGGGTGGTTGCCCGCGGTCAACGCCCGCCGTTCTGACTTCGACCTCCAAGAAGCTTCTCTTCAGGGAAAAGATCACCGTGAGGTGATGCAGTACTGCTGGTGAGTTCAAACCTGCCCGTCGCCAGTGTAATGTCCGAGTATAAATAATACACGGACTGCAGGAGAACAATAAAACAGGTATTTACTGAACAGAGGGTAACTTAAGACTGAAATACAGAAGCCTGCTATGGCTTTATATACAGGGTTGGTCACTGCCGGTACTGTAGTATAGAATCAGTTCTTCTCTTAAAGGCACATACACAACATAAGTGACTAAACAAAAAAGATGATTTATCTGTTTGAATATTAATGGTGTTAAATGGATCTGCTGTACATGCAGTCTTCCTCTGCAGCTCTTTGAGTGAAGCTGCTGCTGGATCATTCATTCTGCTCTTTACATCTCCTCACATCATACATCATATCCTGGCCAAGAGAGCACACACACAACCTGCTCCCAGGTCTTGGCCAATGCCATTCTGAAGCTAGCTGTTACGATATGTGTGAGAACAACCTCACCCTCCAGCCAAAGTTAGTAACTTGAACTAAAAACAGATTGAACTAAATCTAACAATGGATAAAATAGACGTTTAGGAATGACAGGAAATTAGGATAGGGGAAGGAAAGGATCAGAAGCCAAAGGAAACCTGATAAAGATACAAGGAAGGATTGAAGACAGATGGAGCAGTGTGATGGTGCTCTTCCCAGAGTAGGCAAGTTACCAAAGCTGAAAAGCAACTTGAACATGTGCAAGTTGTCAAGTGGAATTTTCCCAACACTGATATCGAAGCAGTGGATGTGTTGTTCAGTGGTAGTGCTGCTGAGTAACCTTTGTTGCAATGATAGAATCTGAAGAGGTTTTAGCAGCCAAGTTTTTAAAAATCCAACACAGCCCCTAAGTTATACATATGCACTGATCCTCAAAAAACCTGGCACTACTTTCAGGCTCAGGAACAGTTAAAATGCAGCTGGAGACCACAAAACAATGTTAGAACACAGAACACTTTCTCACAGGGAGTATCTGCGACAGAGACCCTTACATCTTTTAAGGGAAGTATTATGTCCGTGTGTAATTGAGACACGGACTGCAGGAGTTGGTTACAACAGGTGTTTACTGAGTGGAGACAAAACTGGAACTACTATGCAAAGTTACTACACAGGCTTATATACAGGGGTGGTCACTACTGGTACTGCAGTATACAGGGGCTGCAGAATATAGTTCCTTCTGCAAAGTACATACACTACAGGAAGAATACATAAACATTTGAAGAATAGGAAAATTTAAGTCTATCATTTCTTGTTGCGGATTGACTCTTCCTTCCCCCTTTGGGAAGTCCTCAGAGATCCTCTCCCTGAAGGTCTAGCAGATACACAGGCAGAGCACAAGAGTGACAATTTTGGTTACTCTACGACCCTATTTTTCAGCTGGAATAGGACGGTAGTGAGACCAAAATTGCTAAAAAAGAAAATCTGCCCGCTATCTTTCCGCCCACTATCGTTTTGGATCAGGTCGCAAAATAGTGGCCTTCACACCTGCCGGAAACAGACATGAGTGTTTTTACACTATGCCAATTTGGGTCATTATGTAGATAGGACCGCAATGCCATTTTCATCTGTCAGCGCACTGTATTAACCGTGCCCACTGAAACCGTACAGAATGGGGCCAAACCAGCATCCATTATAGGGATTTCTGGAGGCCATTCAGAAACTGACTAATTTAAGATTGGTGGAGGATATTTTGGGGCCAGGATGAGCAATGATTGTGCCTGTGCATCCATAAAAATCCGCCAGACCATTTCCTTATTTTCCCCACCCACTCTCCTCCCCTGTGGCTCAGTTGGAAGCACACTCGCCTCTGAGTCAGAAGGTTGTGGGTTCAAGTCCCACTCCCGGGACTTGAGCACATAAAGCTAGGCTGACACTCTAGTGCAGTGCTGAGGGAGGTGCCGCTCTGTTGAAGGTGCCGTCTTTCAGATGAGACGTTAAACCGTCTGCTCTCTCAGGTGGACGTAAAAGATCCCATGGCACTATTTTGAAGAAGAGTAGGGGAATTATCCCTGGTGTCCTGGCATATATTTATCCCTCAACCAACATAACAAAAAAAAAGATTATTTGGTCATTATCACATTGCTGTTTGTGGGACCTTGCTGTGGGCAATTTGGCTGCCGCGTGTCGCACATTACAACAGTGACTCCACTTCAAAAGTACTTAATTGACTGTAAAGTGTTTTGAGACGTCCAGTAGTCGTGAAAGGCGCCATATAAATGCAAGTTTTTCTTTCTTTCTAAGTATCTTGGGCCTCACCCTTTAAGGGTCCTCAGCCAGTTTGGCCCTATCAATGGACTGCTGGATTTCCCGCCCGAACTTCCCGATCAACCAACTGCCTGTCAGCGCTGGAAATGCGCATGCAGCATGCCTGTCAAATATAAATGGTGCCCAACCATCAAAATGGTTCATGCCTATCGCTGGTGGCATTGGGCGAGCATCCTGATTGCACCGTCCACCGCCCATCTGATGTAAGCTACACATCAAAATTGCCCCCCATGTGAGTGCACAACATTATATAGGCCAAAAACGAACATTGCAAATATTTTAACAAATATATTAAGAATTGCCTTTAGATCTGGCTTACATGCATCCTCTTTGTAATTTTCCTGTGAAATATATTGAGATAACCACCAGTTTCCTGGATTTACTGGCAGTTACTTTCCTGCAAAAGGGCTGGTAGGGTTCATCTGTACAACTGAACTCTTTGATAACAATTTTAATAGTACAAGTTTGATGAACTGAGTGTCCGCCCTCTATTAACTATTATGTTTTTAAAAACAAAATAAAACACATCCCTGATGCTACTTTTCTGTATTGCAGGAAGCCAGTTTCTCAGTGATAATGAAAAGTTTGCCCAGTATTAACCCTTTGAACACTGAGACTCTTTTACAGCTTTCAGAACACAGGGATCACATGCTTTTTATTAAATCTACTCATGTGAAATGTCAATTTTGAATTTTGATTACAAAGTAGAATGTCTACAATAACTTTTTTACTTGCATTATTTTCTGAGTGATCAGGTAAAGTGCAAAGTATTTTCAGTGCAATAAAAGATATCATAATCCTCAAATGATTGACAGGAACTTAAGGAAATATGGAGCAAGAAAAGGCCATTTAGCCCATTGAACTCGTTCATTCTTAACACATCATGTACAATTTACACCGTCTTGAGCTCTACCTAATTTATTTACTTAATCCCTTGAGGGAGGTGAATAACCAGAGATAAAACTTCCACACTACAGAATCAACAAGCCTCAAGTGAGACTCGAGATTAGAATATTTCCCCCCCACAGAGCAGTGGAATACTTTCCCATCAAATGCAATACTGTATTAATAGCCTTTAAAAAGAAAGTCGGATGAATATTTGATTAAGAACAAGATGGAAGATATAAATTCTTAAATATGATGGAACTTGACTGTCGCTGTGCTGCTGCAGCTGTGGAACTATGGTGAAATGCATCGAGTTGGAGTTAAATAACACAAATTGTTGGTGTTGGATGTCATGAAGGGTCACTAGATTACCTTGGGGAAATTAAAGAAGTAAAAATAGTTCAGTAAGATGCAGAATGGAGACTGGGTAATGCAGAACAAGCACTGCACATTGCTGTTGATTTTGAACCGGAGTATGTCCAGTGTTCCTTATTCACTCTCCTGGGAAAGTGCTTCAGACACCAAAATAATGTTGTGCTCTTTTAGTCAGTATGTTGTTAAATATGGATTTTCTGGTGGTGCATGCTGCAAATTCCCTGTAATATTTACAAAGTTGAACCACTAATTATGCATTAATTGACCAAACAAAAATCCGATCATGGTTTTTATTGTCACCAAAATAGAGACCATTGATTCAGCTGGCTCGGATGTTTCTCCCTTCCCTTGCCCTCCAAGCCAAACCTCCCCCCCCCAACCGCAACCACACTGAACCCTCATCGCTAGTTTCCTGGGCAACTTTATCGCACACTCTTTCTTTTCTCTCCCGTCTCCACACTCATCTTGCCCATGAGACTCGCCTCATGCTCCCTCAGTTCTATTCCTACTAAACTCCTGACTTCCAAACTTCCCTTGCTGGTCCTCATGCTAGCTTACATTGTAAGTGGCTCCCTTTTCTCGGGATCTGTTTCCCTCTCTGTCAAAACTACCATCATCACCTGTCTCCTAAAAAAAAACATTCTCAATACCCCTGTACCTGAAAACTACTGCTCTATTTCCAATGACCCTTCCCACTCAAGTCTTTGAAGGTTTTGTCACCTCCCACATCCATGTTCATCTCTCCTGCAACTTTCTGTTTGAATCCCTCCAATTTTTTTGCCCCTCCCACAGCAGAGAAACAACCCTAACCAAAGTCACAAATGACATTCTGTGACTGTGACCATGGTGCATTATCCCTCCTCATCCACCTCGACCTCCCTGCAATTGATCACACCACTTTCCTCCAACAACTCTCCTCCTGTATCCTACTCGGTGGAAATGCCCTTGCATGTTTCCACTCTTACCTATCTGATCAAAACCAGAGCATCTCTGGTAATTGTTATTCTTCCTACGCTCACATCATACCTTTGGAATCACCTATGGATCTATCTGTGGCCCCCTCCTCTTCCTCATTTTTATACTGCACCTTGGCAATATCATCCTTAGATGTGAGGTCAGCTTCAACAAGTACAGTGGTGATATCCATGACTACTCCTTCACCACCTCTCTCTTGACCACACCACTGCCTTAGTGTTGCAAGTCTGTTTGTCTGACATCCAGTCTTGAGAGAGCTGAATATTGGGAACACCTTGACTCCCGCCACAAACTTCGTATCTCTGCCACCAACAGCATCCCCCTTTCCGGTCTCAGGTCCACCCTAAGCTGGGCTTCTGATCTGATATCTTCTCCATCACAAGACTGACTACTTCCACCTCCATAATATCATCTGCCTCTGCCCCTATCTCAGCCCAGCTGCCGCTGAAACCTGCATTCATGCATTTGGCACCTCCAGACTTGATTACTCCAATGCTCTCCTGGATGCCCATCACCACTGTGCTTGCTTACCTAAAGTGCCTTCCAGTTACCCAATGCCTCAAATTTTAAATTTTCATCCTGGTGTTTAAATCCCTTCATAGCCTCGCCCTCTATTTCTGTAACCTCCTTCAGCCCTACAACCGCCACCACCCTCCCATCCCCCCAAAACTTACGATACCTGAAAGACTGAACATGCCCTGCATTTCCCCACCCCCATCCAGGGAAGACAGAAGCTGAAATGTTGCTTTTAATGCCAGGAAGGCTGGTGACTAGGGAGGACAGAGGTACAGAACAAAAGACCAGTCAACTAAAAGTACTTCCCTCCCCATGTATTGCCCTGCCGCACTACTCACAACGGACTATGACCCCAGCACCCCTCCAACTTGCCTAACATGTCTGTGGCAGGTTGATGCCCAGACCAGCACGCACAATAACACAAGCTCCAACAATACTCATAAAGGACCAGGTCCTACAACCTCTGATGCTAATGGTCAATGTCCCGGTGGGGCTGTTCAGAAATCAAAACACCAACATCTCTAAGGGCAGGCAAGAAAACCACGTCTACACTTTAGATGCCTACAGCTCACCAAACAGAAGGGAGAAATCCCACTCTTCCTAATTCCCAGTGGGCTGATCCTGGCACTTACACTGAAATCAAAGGCTCAGGGATTTCAGGCCTCTGTTTTACAGCCAATTGATCAGACTTGGAAAAACTAACTTAGTCACATTAAAAGTTAGGTCTATCTTTTAACATGTTTTCTGTTGTATAAGTATGCATGTTACAAGTTTAGGTTCTTATTGTAGATATTCTCTTGGGTACAGTGGTGCTAGATACTCCCACAAGCGGTCTGAGAGGCTTGCATGCAAGGGTGTATCCATATTGCCCAATATCTTACACTTCCACAAGTCACTTACAAACCCTTGTCCCCAGTAAAACAATTACTGTCTTTCAACCTGGTCGTTCTCTCTGGTACGGCCCTCATCGCTGCTCCCTTAAATCCAAGAGATGCAGACTTGATCATTTATGGAGGACATCTGGCTGGACCACACATGGCACTATCAGGTCTTGCTCTCCTCTTCCAAAATGGTACACTGTTTCAGGATCATCCTGAAATGCAAAGATAAACCCCGGCTTCTCTTCTCCACTATTAACTGTCTTCTGAAACCCCTCTTCCCCTGCCTCCTCCACCCTCACCTCCAACAAGTGTGAGGAGCTCATGGACTTCTTCATCACGAAAATTGAAACCATCCGTTCAGCTGTCTCTGCTGCTTCCCTCCCTTCCTAGTCCCCCAAGCCAAACTACCCCAAGATCCCCCCTGCCCTAGCTCTGAACTCTCATCTTTCTCTAGTTTCTCTCCTATCTTCCCTCATGCTTTCTCCAAGCTCATCTCTCCTCCTTAAAAAAAACACCCTTGACTGCTCTGTCCCTGTAAACTACCGCCCCATCTCCAACCTCCCTTTCCTCTCCAAAGTTCTTGAACCTGTTGTCGCCTGCCAAATCTGTGCCCATCTTTCCCACAGCTCCATGTTTGAACCCCTCCAATCAGGTTTCTGCCCCGGCCACAACACTGAAACGGCCCTTATCAATGTCACAAATGACATCTTATGTGACTGTGACAGTGGTAAGCTATCCCTACTCATCCTTCACAACCTGTCTACAGCCTTTGACATGGTTGACCACACCATCCTCCTCCAACGCCTCTCCTCCGTTTTCTAGCTGGGTTCCTGCCTTTGCCTGGTTCCATTCTTATCTAGCCAGTCGTAGCCAGAGTATCACCTGCAATTGCTTCTCTTCCCGCTCCCGCGCCATTACCTTCAGAGACCCCCAAGGATCTATCCTTGGCCCCCTCATATTTTTCACTACGTGCTGCCCCTCAGCGACATCATCCAAAAACACGCGTCAGGTTCCACATGTACACTGATGATGCCCAGCTCTACCTCACCACCACCACTCTCGACCCCTCCACTGTCTCTGATTTGTCAGACTGTTTGAAGGACATCCAGTATTGGATGAGCAGAAATTTCCTCCAACTATATATTGGGGTGACCGAAGCCACTGTCTTCAGTCCCTGCCACAAACACTGTTCCCTAGCCAGTGACGCCATCCCTCTCCCTGGTCACTGTCCGAAGCTAAGCCTGACCATTTGCAACCTTGGCATCCTATTTGATCGAGGTGAGCTTCTGACCACACATCCACTCCATCACCAAGACCGCCTACTTCCATCTCTGTAACATCGCTCGTCTCCACCCCTGCCTCAGCTCATCTGTTGCTGAAACCCTCATCCATGCCTTTGTTACCTCCTAGACTTGACTATTCCAATGCACTCCTAGCTGGCCTCTGTTCTTCCACCCTCCAAAAACTTGAATTCATCCGAAACTCTGCTGTCCGTATCCTAACTGACACCAAGTCCCGTTCACCCATCAACCTTTGCTTGCTAACCTACAATGCCTCGATTTTAAAATTCTCATCCTTGTTTTCAAATCCCTCCATAGCCTCATCCCTCCCTATCTTTGCAGAAAAAAAGATCAAAAAGTCCTGAAATGCGACAAGCCTCAACATGGCTATGACTTCCTAACCATAGAAAGTACATAGTGCATTAAGTAAACTTATCAGTGGTACTCAGAGGGTTAAGTTATGTGAGTAACATGTCAATGTTTTTGAAGAAACAGTCATCCTAATCCATAGTGATATAACACCGTCCTTTAAAAACAATATTGTAAAGTTACCATTTTAAATGATTGTGCAATATACTTGCCGAGCAATATTTTTTTCCTAGTTACTTTAGATTATCCAAAATTGGAACAGTCTAGACTGGAATAGTTATTGGCAGGTTTTAGAAAGACTCAAATAGAAGTGTGCTGTTTGCACCCAACTTTCTGAGGTCAGTTGATTTGCATAGCTTCACGTGCACATTTGGATGGGTGAAGAGAGCACACGAACGATAGGAGTGGAAACTGCATAAGAGAAATTTAAAGCAAATTAAGGATGAGTGTCAGAATAGGAGGACAGAAATTTTGGAAGGGCTCAGAAAGTACCTCAACCTATTAGCAGACTTTGATAAGGTTGATTGGGGAGGTACTAAATAGCGACAGGCAAAAATGAAGGAAAGGAAACCCAAGGTGTAGGCATGAATGTGCAGGCAAATGACGGAGCAGACTAACAATTAACTCCTTGAAGTGAAGGTGGCTGCAAGGATGATCATCTGTCCACAGCATAGTTCTGCATTCCTGCAAGATGGAGCCAAATTTCAGGCCAAGCTGACTTTTACTGCCACTGGAGGCGCCAGCCCGAAGCTGAATGACAGCTGTAGGTGCTCCTACGAAAATGACACATAGGAACAGGAGTAGGCCGCCCTTGAGCCTGTTCCGCCATGGTTCCATATCCCTCAATACCCTTGCCTAAATCTATTAATCTCAATTTTGAAATGTTAAATTTTTCAATTGACCTAGCCTCAACAGCTTTTTTGGGGGAAGAGAGCCACAGATTTCCACTATCCTTTGTGCCTTTGTGTGAAGAAGTGTTTCCTGACATCACCCCTGAAAGGCCTAGCTCTAATTTTAAGGTTATGCCCCCTTGTTCTGGACTCTCCCAACAGAAGAAATAGTTTCTCTCTATCTACCCTATCAATTCCTTTAATAATTTTAAACGCCTCAATTAGATCACCTCTTAATCTTCTATGCTCAAGGGAATACAACCTGTACAACCTAGTCTATGCAACCTGTCCTCATAATTTAGACCTTTTAGCCCCAGCATTATTCTGGTTAATCTGCATTGCATCCCCTCCAAGGCCAATATATCCTTTATGAGGTGCGGTGCTCTGACTGAACGTGATACTCTAGATGCAGTCTAACCAGAGCTTTATACAACTGTTGCATTTTGTATTCCAGCCACAGCTCTTTACCTGCCTCTCTGCTGACCCAGACCCAGTGGAAACAGTTTTCCACAGTCATTAACAGGTAGGTGTGCCAGGGCCTGCAGATGTGGTTGGTGGCATCTTGGCAGGTGTGGCCAACCTGGGTGTGCTGTCTGCTGATCACCCTGGCATGCCTCTCTTTTGTGTAGTGCCACTGAAAGCATGATACACTTGACTGTAGTGCTTCCGAGGATGGTTATTCGGCATTCACAAATCTTAGTGGTGCCATCGAGTCTACTATCCCAGCTTCCTTTAGGAAGCAGGGCCGCCACATGCACTAATTATCTATCAAAGTAAGTTATGTTCACAATTTGTCTGCAGATGCAGGTGTCAGAACCCTGACAGGTGGGCACAGAGCACCTCTTGTGCGGCCTGACCTGCCTGGCATCCCTCTGTAGGTCCTCTTCTTCTTTTTCCAAACACCTCAGATAGGGGAATTCCCATTGAGAAACCCATTGGTTGCAGTAATGGTGCTGGGGGGCAAAAAAAATTGAACAATTGGCACGAAGGCTCATGAGAAGTGCCACAGAAAAAAAAATACCAAAATGGTCAAAAATGAACGACATTTTTTTGAGATTTAAGTTACTTACCTGTGCCCTTTAGATAAGCTACCACCACGGATGATTCCCTAGCAATTCCGGACTCTGATTTCACATTAATATTCAAATGAAGCTCCCACCTGTTTGAGGTAGGAGCTTCCTTCCTCTTGGAAACTACATCATGGCGCAAGGTCGGTGGATTTCTGGTGGGATGGTACACCTATTCATTTTCCACAACTGGCTTCTTGATTTAATGCCACTACTATGGGTGGCCAACAGTAGAAAATCTAGACTACTGTTTCTGGCCTACGGTAGAGAATATGGTCTGACTTTTCCTCCAGGTAGTTTCGTTGCTGGAGGCGGGACTTCCGCCTGTTGCTGCAACGCTGTCATTTGGCGTATTGGGCCGAATTAAAGATGCAGGGCAGGCTCCTGGTGGAATGTACATCCCACAGAAGGAGCCCGCTACGGCCAGGTAGTGACAATTCGCAGGGCTGTAGTGGGACATCCACTGCAGTGGCAGAAGTGCTCGAAGAGTTTTTTTTTAAATTTGTAAAAAGGCTCAGAATGAGCCTGCATCAACCTTGTTGGAGCCTTGGGCAGAGAATAAAGGGAGAGGTGGCTACTACCAGGCTTTCTCCCTCCATCAGGTCCATCAGCTGTCTTCCCGCTGCCACCCCTGTATTGGACTTACCTGGGGTCGGCGGTACTGTGGCAGCAAGACAAGGAAATTAGCCTGTTCCCCTACCCTCGCCACCTGCTCCCCCGCTGTCAAGGGTCAGGCAGTCGAGTTCCCTGCTTGGGTGGGGCAAAAAGAAAAATTTCAGCCGTTGTTTTCAGGGGCCAGGATCCGGCAGCAGGCTTTCCTGCTCTATTTTTCCCTTTCCTCGATCGATTTCGGACGGAATGGCCAAGAAAAATCCAGCTCTCTATCCTCACCTCTTCAAAAATAGCAAATTTATATGACATTACTCCTATTCATCTTATTCAATTAGAGATCCTATTTCATTTACCGCTACTGTTCTAAAAGTCATAATTTAATGTGCAGATTGATTATGGACAATGTAATCATCACTTAGATGATAAACAATATTCATAATGAATTGTAAGATTTGGTTAGTTAGTACAAATACATCTGCTCAATATAAATTCAGTAGCTTAACACTATGTAAAATATAACTTTGAGCACAATGTAAATGTAAACACAATAAAAAAATACAAATAATTGACTGCTAAAAGTGCGGCGCTAACAAAGATATTGCTAATAGTTTGTATTTTTTCAATAATTTCTGTTTAAAAAAATGATATTCTACGTAATACAAAAATCTGGAGTACATTATTTAAAATTATTAGGACTGCACTTAAGGCTAATGAAAATAATGCAAGAAAATATTGCCCTCATTGTAAAATTAACATGTGTTTTTCCCCCAACAATTTATACATACTTCCTGCTGTTAGTTCCATCTTCATTGCATAAATAAGCTGATTACCCACCTTTAGATGTTGTAATCATCTTTCAAATGAAGATAATAGATGCGGGAACTCGGATTTGACTCTGAAAATGATTTTTATTTTGGCATTTATCAAATGGATTTGTAGTTCACTGATCTTACCCTGAGGTAGTTGAGGGTGAAGTTCGTCAGCCCCATACGAGTGATGTTTTTGGACAGTTGTTCCAGCACCTGAGGGTCTTGTGCCTGAAAAAAGCATAAAGTTAGAACTTACAATATCTGACAAAACAAAAGCAAGTCACATTCAAGCTAACAAGTGCATTAGCAGCTATCTTCACAGCACAGATCAGAAGCTATTTTTTAAATGGTACCTAATAGAATTCTGTTAAAGATTGAGTATTCTTTTCCCCAAAGGCCAACTGTAGTGCTCCTATTGACATCATAATTTACATTGGCAGGGATCCTCCTAATCTGTATGGCTCAGTGCCATACCATGCGCTGCATTTATACACTAATCCTTCAATAATGGGGATTGCGAGGTCAAATATATTTGTAAACAGTAGACTTTTATGATTACCTTAATGCATGCATCCTGCTTAATCTAGCCAGAATGAACTATTTATCAATTCACCTGAATGGTAGTATTTCTGGAGTCTAGCTTTACAAACGTAATGAACTGAAACTTTCAATAACCCGACTGAAAAGTCCATCATGATGTTGAATGGAAAGGCCGTGAAGCCAGATTTTTGCCCCTCCTCAGGAATGACTGATATGTGAACACAGAGTCCACGTTCTATGGAATTGTCCCACACTCATTTCACTGAATTTGAGCATTAGTTAGCTTTGTAGAATAACCTTAAAGTTACTTTAAAAAATAAAATAAGCTATCGCTCATTCATGATCAGGAAAAATACTCAGCTTTTCCATATCATCTTTTAGAAGTAATTGTTGACCATTTAAATGAAAATCTGATCAGTGGGTATTTCTGTTAAGTGAGATTCCAAAAGAATTTTCAATTTACAGTTTTCTTAAATTAGGTTTACTGGGGAATATGTATTCGCCCAAATTAGTCACCATGTAACTTGCTGCATGACATTTACTTCAACAATCTATCCCAATTACTGCTAATTAAGAGTAACAACAGTGTAAAATAATTTGGTTAGAAAAATCATTGGGCCAGATTTTGCGACCCCTACGGGTGGGTACGAGGTACGTACGCACCCATAGGGGGCGTGCAAGTGCCGGTTTCAGGCATGCGAAGCACATGCGCTAAAAACCGGCACTTGCGATCTGTCAAGAGTCTTGACAGATCATCCACATGCACAAGAAAAGTGCCTCTGCGGTTGGAGAGTTGCGCTTTTTGCACAACTTCCGCCTGCTGAATGCCTGTCAAATTCTTACACCTGGTAAAAGCAGGCCTTACGCCTGTTTAAGAGTTTTAAAAAATAGAAAAATGAAATTTGATAACTCATTTATAAATTAAAATTACACTTCAAAAAGGTAAGCTTAATTTTAATACCATAAAAACATTTTTAAAAATTACCCCAAAATTATATTTTTATTTAAAATGTTTAATTAAATGTCATTTTAATTAATTTTAAATATGTAATTAAAAAAAAATTATTTAATGTTTTAGTGTGTTTTTAAATGTGATCCCCATTCATACTTTTGACATTTCTGTGCATACAGAACTGTCAAAAGTATGAAGGGGGATTCCCTTCTTTCATTGGTTCACCTGGCCCACGTGATCCTATGGGTGCTTGCGCATTTCGAAGAGGAGAGGCCCAGGATCGCAAGCCTCGGAATCAACAGGTAAGTTCATAGATTTTTTCCAATTGGAGGCATCCGCCCGCAGGAAGCCTCCGATCGGAAATTCAGGGCCATAAGTTTAAAAGTGCGTAAGAAAATGCAACTACTGTAAATAGTTTGACAAATACTTCCCTGAGAATTCATGGTGGAAGATAAGTGAATATAATTTTGTTGAAAATTGGTCATTGACTTAATAACAATTAACTGTAGTGTGCTATTGAAAATGAACTGGTCTTCACATTCACTACATTAACTTGATAATTCAGGACTAATGAGCTAATGAAACTAACCTTTAAACAAAAGAACAAGCACTGATTTTCAAAGACTTACTAAAATTGACACAATTCAAGTTTCCTCTAAGCAACAGTGCAACCATTACCCCAACAGTTCAGTCACCAGTGTGGAAGAGTGTCTACTGCCCAGAGGGAAGGAGAGGAAGAGGGAAATCTTGAATACATCAAAATGTTCACTAATCCTATAGCTGCTGTTTCACTGTCCCTGTACATGCATACATCCACCCACTTTCAGATAAATATTTAATATTCTACTTCCTGAAATTTAAACATCAAAAGTGCTGAGTCTATGTTTTATTCTGTAAATGTGTAGCGTGTACACCTCATAGATTAACTTATCGATAGGAGTGGTCGCTTTTCCATATATTTGTCTGTCTTTTGTACAAAACCGGTTGGTAATATTGCAGAATATAAGGATCAGAGGTTTGAAACTGAAGCTACCAGTTTCTGCATCTAACAACTACAGTGAGCTTTTCTCTTTCCCTCTCTGCCCCCCATATTACTTAAAACACTGGCAAAATATTGAAGATAAGTAATAGAATGGGTAAGTCAAGAAACTGGAAACTAGTGGTTGAATGAGGCCATGCACTGCGCAATGATACAATCACGAGATAATGAATATGAACATGAAAAACATCCTGCCTTTCTGGCAATTTGTTTAGATTAATATCAATGTTTAATGGTCCACGGCCAAATTCCACTATAGATCCGGCAGAATCCACTAGGGTGAGGGGGGTGAGGAGAGGAATCTCCTCTTGATCATGATTCAGTAATTCATTCTGTCTTTCTTTTTGATAGCTGCCTATGTGCCTTGATTTACTGATGCCTTTGCAAGTTGTGAAACAATATGTTACAGAGAGCACACCAGCTAGTATCCGCTCAGGGAGATGTGATGTGTCAGGCAGATCATTAAATGCTGATGGCAGCAGTGCCTGGTTAAAAAGCAAAACTAGCAGTCTCTTTTTCAATGGATTCTGCTGCACATCTAATTATTTTAAATAAGGAAACCTGCAACAGTGTTCAGTAATTACTCCGTGTTCCACTTTCCCATGTGGCTTGAAAGCTGGGGCTGTTGGGATATGGGCTAGATAGCTATTTAGCCTGGCTCAATTCCAAATTATAACAAAAATTCACGCGGTCTAAAAATTTAGTAAACTGACAGGGTTTATGGAGCAAGCAAAGCTCTTTCTCCACGTAACTGTGGTGTAGATAGATATGTATAAAAAACAAAAGTATCTTGATTATAGAGATAAATAGCAGACATGAAAACATGACATGTTTCTCAGGTGTAAGAACATTAAGCTGAGTCATTTTCCTCTTTATTAACAAGTTTGAGGTCACAAAGCATAATATGTCAGGTAAAATTAAAACAGAATGCAGTTAAGTAGTTTGCTGAAATTCAAAATGGTATAATTTCCTATAAACTTTAAATCTAAACACTCTACCAGACTTTACAATGCAGTCTTCATTGTTGCAAATACATACTAAAATTCACCGGTGTTGCAATCTTTGCTGTTGGAATGCTAATTGTTTATTTTTTTGACAAAAATCATGGAGGTTCTTTCTGCTTCTTTGGCTGATCCACCATTCTTAATGCTAGTGCAGAGGCAGGACATTGTGGGATGTCAAAGGAGTCATCAAGTAAAACCAATGATACTTAAGAGTGAGCTATACTAATAAATACTTATGAGTTGGTTTTTAAAAGTAAACCACCCTCTTTTTTCTTGCTTCAAATGCCTTTTGAGCAAAATGTGCAAATATAAAGTTAAAAAAACCCCTCTTATTTCTAGTTAATTTTGACAGTCATGAGTGAAACAGAAAAAGAACTTGAATTTATAGTTTGTGCCAGGACATCCTAGAGCATTTCCCAGTCACTAAATTATATTTTGAAGTGCAGTCAATTTGGGTGCATGAAGGTCCCAGGTAAATGTTGGCCAGAGAGGGTGTTAGTTCACCATCTCATCCAAAACATTGCACAATGCAGCACTCAAATCTTAGTGGTGCTCGAATGCAGTTTTCTGACTCAGAGACAAGAGTACTCCACTGACACTTAATGACAATGAGAACGCAAGCCATGGTTCATTTGCAATGCAGTAACCACATATTTACATAAACAAATACAATATTAACACTCAGTGCACGAACAGAGACAGAGGCACATTTACAGGTGATCTTGTACACCAATGACATACACAAGCATTAAAATAATAGTGGTAACTGTTACAAATCTCAGACTTTTGAGTGCACAGATTTTTTCTGACATTTGATGACCACGGTTCATTGTAATCAAAATAGTACATCCAGAGCACCTGTACACTACAAAAACTTCCTTTAAAAGGCTTGTGTATAAACCTACAACAATTGTTTAGTCCAAGAGCTGTGGAAATAAAAATACATATTTATAAATTAGTAACACTGTAATGAACAAGGGACATTACCAAATGGTCTCTCACCCTAAATAAACAAAATACAGGTAATAATTAAAAGTATATTGTCTTCATGAAAAAGTATTTTTGGAAACTTTTTTTGGGGGGGGGAGCTGGGGAATAATGGAGCTGAGATAGGAGAGTCAGGTTAATTTCTGTCAACATGATGCTACAAGGAACAGATGCAATTACTTTACTTCCTCACATTGTGTATTGGCAAACAAACAAATAAAATTAATTTGTCACTTTTTCACGAGATGGAGGTGCCCCCTTAAAAATATGATCGCCCATAGCAAAAGTATTACAAACAGAGGCCTAGAAATTCATTGACGCCACTTTTGGGGCGCTAAAGTGGGGCGTCCGCTAAAGTTTGCGGCGGCCGCCAAATCTAGGTCACTTCTCCGATATTCATTAGCTTCGCCCTACTAGTTCGGGCGAGCGCTAAAACTGCTGCTGGATGCCTCTCTTTGGGCGCTAAGCCGGAGGTGGTGATCGATAGCGCCGAGGCCGGGCGCAGCGCAGGTGCGGCCATCTCGTGATTGACAGCAGACACCCTGGCGCCGGCCAGCTCTTAAGGGGGAAGGGTCGACTGTGTCTGCTGCCACGCCCTGGATAGTGGAGCCCTCCAGCTAGGCCTGAACACTGCTGCTGGACCCAAATAGCGCCTGAAGACATGGAGAAGGCCCGTGAACATGCGCAGCGCTTCTCAGAGCGTGATCTGAGTGTGCTGCTTGCTGCTGTGGAGAAGAGGCGCCATGTTTTGTACCCAGACAATGGCAAGAAGGCAACGGTCCGCGTCTACAGGAGAGCCTGGAGGCATGTCGCCAGCAAGCTGTCAGCCAACAGCGACGTCCCCAGGACCGGTGCCCAATGCCGCAAAAAGTTAAATGACCTCACACGCATTGTCAGGGTGAGTACCCTTTCCAATGACCTCCTCATCCTTGCATGTGCACCTCACATTATGGGCAAAGGGACCTGAAAGCTCTAATGGCCAGCCTTCATCCAGCAGCTATGGCACAGGCATGAGCATCAATTGCACATTCTGCACTGAACACACTGGCCAAGCTATTCCACCATGGGAGGCATTGCACACCAGATCACGGCGACACACTGGCCAGGCTATTCCACCATGGGAGGCAGTGCACACAAGATCACGGCGACACACTGTACTTAGAGGCCGTCCTTTCTCTTGCAGGCCAAGCTGGCGAATAATCGCAAGAGCCGGACTGCGACCGGGGGAGGACGACCCCATATCCAGCCACTCACCGACCTGCAACATCGCGTGGAGCGCCTCATGGGTGGCCGGGTGATTGGGCCCATTGCATGTGGAGATGCCGACCCTGTTCTGGGCAGCAATGGTAAGGACATCACCTTTTGCACCTCTCTCGTCCCACTTGCGCATCAGATCTACATCCTTTGCCACTGTCCGACCAATGCGCTGAATGCCACCACTCATGCATCCCGCACTGACGCCCTCTCCTCACTCTAAAGCTACTCTTGTGCCTTCCTGCTTTCAGATGGTCAAGAGGAGGTCCCTCAACTTGCCAGTGATAGACCCTCCGAGGAGGAGCAGGAGGAGGAGCAAGAGGAAGGCGGCCCATCAGGGGAACCCTCAGCCGCGGCCACCCAGGCCAATGTAGGGGACACGTCTTCCCTGGAGGGCAGCGTGGCGGAAGTGTCGAAGGGGAGGGGAGCTCCTGGGACCTGCGTGCTGCAGAAAGGCGGGAGGGGGGTGGAAGCTCGGCGGCCTTCTCCCCAGAGGGGGGATGCGTCGGAGGGAAGTCCAATTGCTGGGCCCAGCGGCCTCCAGCAACGCAGGAAGGGTCGGCCAGCTCGGCGGCCTTCTCCCCAGAGGGAGAGTCCGGCCTCCAGTCAGGAGATGCTCTTCGCCGAGGAGATGGAACGCCTCAAAGACTTGTCTGCGGACTCGGAGCGCCGGCACACGGAGCTCATGGCGGCAGTGGCACGGTTGCCTGAGTCCATCGATTCCCTCTCTCGGAGTGTGGCCAAGTTCGGGCCCTTAGAGGCCACCAGTCGGGCGGAATACCGGGCAGATCTGTCAGCGACTGGCCAGGTGATTAGTGGTGCCGTCCAGTCACTGGCTGCTCTGCTGCGGTCAGTGAACAGGTCAACACGGGCACTCACTGCTGCCACACTCGCTGTGTCAGCCAGGCATCGCCAGGGCACCCGGCGCGCTGCAGCAGCACATCGGTCTGTCCCTCGGCAGATTGGTGCGCATGCTGCAGTGCTGGCCCGGGCGAGTGCCAGTGTCTCAGGCGACCAGCGAGCGCCTGCCATCCGCCAGCTTGCTGCCATTCCTACAACCGCCACTGCCACTCCCCCAGTGGAGCTGCCAGGAGCTGCTGCAGCGACTGATGCTGGCCAGCCACAGCTGCAGCAATCAACAGCCGGCCGCTCGACGGCCAGACCTCGACTAGGCCGACCCCCAAGGGCATCTGCCGTCACGACATGTGCCCCTCAGGAGCCTGCCCCCAGCCTTGCAGCAGCCAATGGCCTTACTTTGAGGCGGAGCAGCAGGGCGGGCAGGGGCCACCCAAAGATGGCCAAGGCATTGGCCTAGCGGGCCAAATAGTCGAATGTGTGGCCATTTGTGTTTGTTTCTTGAGGCCGAGAATTGGATGTTTGTTTTTTGAAGGCCGATGATGTGATGTTTGTTTTGGACGAAGGCCGAGAATGACGGCCATTTTAGTTGCCCTATTTTGTTAATCCTCCCCAGGTTGTGGGAGCGAGTAATGTGTTTGAGTGTTTTTTGGGGGTTTCATCTGTTTTTGGTTTTCATGTGGGAAGGGCCCAGAGTTTGTACAATAAAGCATTTTATTTATTCACATTGTCCATGTTTGATCTTTGAAGTGTTTGTTGCCTTAACCGGCTGAGGGCTTGCGGAGCGGCTGCAATCATGTTCTATCATTGGCACAAGCCATTCCCTGACAGGGGGCCTAGAAGTGACGTTCAATAAGCTGACGACGGGCGGCCCTTGGACCTTGTGCGTCCCTCCTGGGCTGGTACTCCTCGTCCTCATCGTCCTCCTGCTCCTCCTCCTGAGGTGGTGGTCCAACGTGAGGTGGCAGTGCCTGAGTCCTGCGGATAGCCAGGTTGTGCAGCATGCAGCAAACGACGACGAATTGGGAGACTCGATCCTGCGAATACTGGAGGGCTCCCCCGGAGCGGTCGAGACAGCGGAACCGTTGCTTGAGCACGCCGATTGTTTGTTCTATGAGGTTCCTCGTCGCTTGATGGCTCTCGTTGTATGCCTCTTCAGCAGGGGTCGTGGGCGCGCGGAGCGGGGTCATGAGCCAGGTACACAAAGGATAGCCTTTGTCCCCGATAAGCCATCCTCTTGGGGGAGGCTGTGCCTGGAACATGTCAGCCACAGTTGTCTGTCGCAGGATAAAGGCATCGTGGCTGCTGCCTGGAAAGCGGGCATTGACAGCTAGGATGCGCTGCCTGTGGTCACACACCAGCTGTACATTGAGGGAATGGTAGCCCTTCCGGTTGCGGTACTCCTCGGCATGCTCAAGAGGTGCCCGCAAAGCCACATGCGTGCAGTCAATGGCGCCCTGCACCATGGGGAAGCCCGCTATTCTTGCAAACCCCACTGCACGCTGCTGCTGCTTGTCCAGGGTCATGGGGAAGGAGATGAATTGATGTCTCCTTCTGAAAAGGGCTTCGGTCACCTGGCGGATGCAGCAATGCACGGCGAACTGGGAGATGTTAGCGATGTCCCCAGTAGCGGATTGGAAGGAGCCGGAGGCATAGAAGTTGAGAGCCACCGTCACCTTCACTGCCACCGACAGAGACGTCCTGCGCATCAGCTGTGGCTGCAGATCTCTCTGAAGCAGCCGGCAGATGTCTGCAACCACCTCCCTTCGGAATCGCAGCCTCCTAACACACATCGCGGCAGACATGGTCAGATAGGAGGTCTGCTGGCGGTATACCCTGCGTGGGTAAGGCCTCAGTTGGCGACGCCTGTTGCCCCCTCTGCGTCTAGCCAGGGCTGCCACTCTCTCACGGCGTCTGTAAGCCCTTCTGGCATAAGGCTGAAATTCAGCGTTGCCACCCAATGCAGCCCCCATTATATGCTGGCAAACACTGAGCTCTGAATGAAGGCAAAGATAATTGGTAAGCTCTGGCCTGAGCCAAAAATACCTGTCCAAGTGTTGGTCCAAACCAGTAAACTCTCCTCCTTGGTCTCTGTCCAAAAAACCGTTGCACAAGAGTGAATGCTGCAAAATGGCTGGCCTTTATACTGCTGGGTAAGTGCCCTTTAATTAGCACTCCCCCCGGCCCAGCTGGCCTGTGTACCGTTCCACTTCACAGTCGCTCGGGACGCCCGGCGCACAATGGGCCGGCGCGAGTGAAGTTCCGGTTTGGGGCGCACAAAGGGCGTTGCACTATTAAATGACGTCATGATCTGCGCGCGCAGCAGGGCACGCGCTAAGACTTTGCGCCGGCGCTAAATGTGTCCTGAAGTTGGGGAGAGGCGCAGATCGCGCTGCGCCCGGGCGATAAGCGCCTAGCGCTCGAGGTCTACTCCCCCTAAGGCGCTAACGGCTGGCGCGCCCAACTGAATTTCTAGGCCAGAGTATTTAACCAGTGTGGAATTTATTTGATTTCTAGTTCCGAATCTGATTGTAACTCACTCATTGGCTTTGTCATTAGGGAATCAGATAGCACTTGTCGAGATACAACCATGTAGGCAAACTCTATGATGTGTGTTAAGTTATGATCAGTTTCACGGTGTAAAGAGATACTATATTAAAAAAGTCTTGCATTTATATAGCGCCTTTCGCGATCGTAGGTCATCCCACAGCTCTTTACAGCCAATTAAGTACGTTTGATGTGTAAAGTAGGCAAATCGGAGTTGTAGGCCTAGAAATTCAGTGCCCTTAGCGCCGATTTTGCGGCGCTAGAGGGCCTAGCGCTGCAATTGGCGCCGGCGCCGAAATTGCCTGGGGCCCTTCCGCCGCGGTAGACCGGTAGCGCTGCGCCGGCACCGATGACGTCATCGGTGTGCGCAGCGTCCCGGTTGCCATGCCGACGGGCCCCAGCGCCGAAATTCAGTTGCGGCCGCCTCGCCCGTGGCAGCCGCAACTAAGACTCTGGCAACAGAGTCTTACATGACTTTGCGCCGGCGCATTAAAGGCCCCACGGCGGCCGGCCGCTTTCCCGCCGGCCGCCTGGCCGCAGCTCCCTCCCCGGACTTCCCCCCCCCACCCCCCCGGAACAGAAGCAAGCCCGGCACTTGTCCGAGGTGCCGGGCTCATTTTTAAAAAGATTTTCGCGGGCCGCGGCCGGGTGCAGGCAGCTCCTCCTTAAGGGAAGGAGGAGGCCTGCACTTCCCGAACCTGCCGCACCGCAGCGGGCGCCGCAGCGCCGGAATAGCGCCGAAATTCAGCGCGTTGCGCCAGTTTTCAGGCGCAAACAGCTCTCAGCAGCGCCGGCAGCCGTTTGGGCGCAGAACTATTGAATTTTGGGCCCGACCAGCGCGACTTAGCTCCGGCACTAACTTCCGGCGCTAAAGCCCTGGCTGCGCCAAAACTCAATTTCTAGGCCGTAGTGTTTTTCTTAAATTGCATTTATTTTATTTTCCATTTTTTTCCCCATATTGTTAGGTCAAGAAACCATTGTAAATCATCAGGTGATATCCCTGTGTTATTGGTAATAATTTATGAGGAATTTGACTTGTGCACATTTAAGGGGTCGCACAGGAGTATTTATAAGTCGGGCATCCATTTGTTATCCTGGATCTTGACAGAAAAGTGGCATTTTGCTTCACAGGAGCAATGAAAGGGTGTTACTTACATGCATGGCAAGAATGCTGCGTGGGACTAACTCCCGGTAGTGCCGGATGGTAAAGTGCCACGTCTTTATTCTCATCAGGTCATCAAATGTAAACTCCAGAATCAATCTCCCTTCGGTACAAACCTATCAGATTGGCATCAGGGATTTAAAAGGAAGGAAAGAAGGAGTTAAGAATAAGAAAATTACATAAATGAGCACTTTTCAAACAAAAGGAACAAATAAATGTTACATTTAGCCTTAAAATCAAACAGTATGGGCTTTCTCACCAAACTTTGACTAATTTATGTACTTGGCAGCTTTTCTCTTTCATCCTGTTCTTAAAAAGTATCTTTGATATTAGAGGGTCACAATTAAGAAAACATTTGCTGTTTTGCTCAATTCCTGTTACGGTTCTCTGAGCTGTGACATTTTATTACCATGGCAACGGGAACCAGCTGATTAGTTGGCATGGCAACCAGAAAGATGTAATTCCAGCAGACGCGTTATAATCAATGCTCCCAGCACAGATGGTCTCTAGAGGATCAGCAAGAAAGAGTCTAGCAAGCGTTCAGCACATCACATGGCACAACTACACTGCACCAGAAAAGTTAACATTTTTTGTTAAAATCTCAGTTTTTAACACTTTCTATCAACATATTTTTGGGGTGAATTTGTGCTCAGGAATATAAAAAACAATCTCATTTCAGGTATCTAGTATCGTCGTACGCTGTCAGATTATGTATAACACCTTTGAATGTAAAATAAATCTCCCTCCACTCTGCTCCAATAATGTCCCTTAGTTCCAACCTTAGCTCACCGACTGCACCAACTGACAATTTCAGTTTCCATACCAGACATCCTTGTGGGCTCTTGGAGATGGACAATTTCATGCTAATGAGGGACAATTTTGCATCTTGGATTTACAAACTCTAAGAAATGGGTTGAGACTGCACAAACCCATTTCACAGAGGACCTTTATATCCAAGAAATAGAAGAGCCTTTCTTCTCAGCAATCTGGGCTGGATTCAAACAGGTACTAGAGGTGAAAGGACACTGCACTAATTCCACTCCCTTGTTTTTATCCCTTCCTAAATAAAGACCTGATCAATGTTAGTTCAGTGTATTTATTTTTGCCAATTTTCTCCCCTCCTTCCCTGAAGATGCTAACTCGTTCTGGGGCATTATCCCACAAGCACCAGCAGTCCTCCAGTACCTCGCCCAAGTGGCCACTCCCCATGTGAACTGTTAGTGTTGGCAAACTATTTGACTCGGGATGGATTCACAGCTGAGTCGGACTCTGTTCACACATGCACACTTTCCAGCAATGGTGACTGGTTAAGAATTGCATGTGGGAATCCAAGGTAATTTCCCCCTCCTTGGCTCAGGGATTTGAGGCCAATTTATATCACCCCAGCTGAGACAGCTAATTCAGCACAGATGGGGAATCAAAGCTGGGATCTTCTAATCTGTATGACTTGATGCTGCTCTGGGCAGCGCCTTTATTCACTATGCTAACAGGGGAGCTTAAATTTAAATTGCTTTTATCTCTGTGTCTAATCATTTTAAACATTATGCCATATTTCACTGTGAAAATGCCCATTTTTAAAAATTATTTTAAGAAGTGTGGACTGTTTGCATTCATAAGAGAGTCCACTTTGTGGATTCAAAAACTCTTTTAAATTGCTCCTGCCTCTAAGTAACCAGCCTCATATGCTCTCATAAGTCTTTTGAGAGCAGCTCAGGATGACCTGTCTGCTGACTGTTCTTTGCTGACTGTGAGGATGCACTTAACTGTCACTCAGCACTTTCCCTGAATTATCGACCCTGGGAACTCATCATGTAGGGAAGGAGAGAGGAACGACAGATCTGTGCACATGCCCCTTGGAGCTGCACCACCACACTGCATGCCCAGTAATGAAAACACTTCCATACATCTTAACTTGGGTACAAAACTTAAATCCTTTGTTTACAACATGACTCAGACTGCTAACCTGAGAATCAAAACCTATTTAGATATGGATTAATTAACCATTGCAGGCACAGTTGCTTTCATTAGTTGGGATCTTACCAATCAACTTATAAATCATTGAGGGGGAACTTTAGTGAAGTTAATATGTGCTCGAAATAGTAAACAAATTGACACAGATCCCAATGACACTGATCGAAAGAAGTGGATATGATGCAAGTGATCGCTTTGGCATATGTCACGTCAGCACGTGCAATCCACTGAAATGGTTAATTACAGGGCTGGACAGGGGAGCCTTGTAAACATTATTGTTTAAACAATGAAGTGATTATTATATAATTATAAGATGCTGCCTGACCTGCTGAGTATCTCCAGCATTTTCTGTTTTTATTTCAGATTTCCAGCATCTGCAGTATTTTCTTTTTGATTTATTATATTAAACTGATTAAGTGGGGACCACACTTTCTTACATTAGTGAAACTCAGTTCCACACATCACGTTCTCCACAGTGAGAGACACAACCAATATCAATTGAATTGGCAGGTGCCACTTTGTATTGTGGCATTTTAAGCGTGAATCATAAATAATTTACACAATACAGTTCTTTCACCTGAAGATGCAGCAGGGAAAGTCATCAATAATTAAAATATACAACAGGAGCACCTTTGAAGCTACGCAATCCTACAATTCTATTCCCTAAAATAACCATCAAAGATTGATTTTTTTAAAAGTTAACTGAAATTGTTACTTAAATATCAGCAAAAGCTGATTCATAATCAGTCATAGAAACATAGAAGATAGGAGCAGGAGTAGGACATTCGGCCCCTCTAGCCTGCTCTGCCATTCAATGCGATCATGGCTGATCATCCAAGTTCAGTACCCTGTCCCTGCTTTCTCCCCATACCCCTTGATCCCTTTAGCCTTAAGAAATATATCCAACTCCTTCTTGAATATATTTAATGAATTGGCCTCTGCTGCCTTCTGTGGTAGAGAATTCCACAGGTTCACCACTCTCTGGGTGAAGAAATTCCTCTTCATTTCTGTCCTAAAAGGCCTACCCCTTATCCTTAGACTCTGATCCCTGGTTCTGGATTCCCTGACCATCGGGAACATCCTCCCTGCATCTAGTCTGTCCAGTCCTGCCAGAATTTTATAAGTTTCAATGAGATCCCCTCTCATTCTTCTGAACTCCAGCGAGTACAAGTCCAATCGTCCCAATCTCTCCTCATACGTCATTCCTGCCAACCCAGGTATCAGCCTGGTGAATCTTCGCTGAACTCCTTCCATGGCAAGAATATCCATCCTCAGATAAGGCGACCAAAACTTCACACAATGCTCAAGATGTGGTCTCAACAAGGCCCTGTACAACTGCAGCAAGACATCCTTGTCCTTGTACTCAAACCCTCTCGCTATGAAGGCCAACATACCATTTGCCTTCTTAACCGCCTGCTGCACCTGCATGCTTACCTTCAGCGACTGGTGCACAAGGACACCCAGGTCTCGTTGCACTCCCCTTCTTCCAATCTATTGCCATTCAGATAATAATCTGCCTTCCTGTTTTTGCCACCAAAGTGGATAACCTCACATTTATCCACGTTATATTGCATCTGCCATGCTTCTGCCCAATCACCCAACCTGTCCAAATCATCCTGTAGTTTCTCAGCATCCTCCTCACAACACACACGCCCACCCAGCTTTGTGTCGTCTACAAATTTGGAGATATTACATCCAGTTCCCTTGTCTAGATCATTAGTATATATTGTGAATAGCTGGGGTCCAAGGACCGATCCCTGCAGTACCCAACTAGTCACTGCCTGCCACTCGGAAAAAGACCCGTTTATTCCAACTCTTTGCTTTCTACAGGAAACTTTGGTTTATCCAGAGGTTGTATGGCTGGAAACCTCGATCTAACGGCAGAAATCAGCAGCCGTTTTGTTAGTTTTTTTTTCTTTTTTTTTCTTCTCCGAGCATTTTTTTAAACAGTCAGTCTCTGGAAAGCCTCTCTGAAGCTGTTGCTAAGCTACAGAGACGCTTCCAAGGTATGGGCCGACTGTTTACAAGCTGTTTCTAAGCAACAGTGTTTGTTGTCAGATACGGAGATGAAAACCTCCGTATCCCTCAACATTAGCGCTGGTCTGTCCGGAAGTTTTCATAGATCGGCATCACGCCGGTCCCGTCAGTGCCGGATATCGCGAAGTTTCCTGTATCTGCCAACCAGTTCTCTATCCAAGTCAATACCTTGCTCCCAATCCCATGTGCCTTAACTTTACACGCTGATCTCTGATGTGGGACCTTATCGAAAGCCTTCTGAAAGTCCAAATACACCACATCCACTGGTTCTCCCTTATCTATGTTACTAGTTACATCCTCAAAAAATTCCAGTACATTAGTCAAGCACGATTTACCTTTTGTAAATCCATGTTGACTTTGTCCGATCCTGTCACTGTTTTCCAAGTGCTCTGCTATTACATCTTTTATAATGGACTCGTATTTTCCCCACTACCGATGTCAGGCTGTAATTCCCCGTTTTCTCTCTACCACCTTTTTTGAATAGTGGGGTAACATTAGCTACCCTCCAATCCATGGGTACTGTTCCAGATTCCATCGAATGTTGGAAGATGACCAGCAATGCATCTACGATTTCTAGGGCCACTTCCTTAAGTACCCTAGGATGTAGATTATCAGGCCCTGGGGATTTATCGGCCTTCAATCCCATCAATTTCCCTAACACCATTTCCCTACAAATACTGATTTCTTTCAGTTCCTCCCTTTCATCAGACCCTATGTTCCCCGACATTTCCGGGAGGTTATGAAGACAGAACCAAAATATGTATTTAATTGGTCTGCCATTTCTTTGTTCCCCATTATAAATTCCCCTGATTCTGACTGCAAGGGACCTACGCTTGACTTCACCAATCTTTTTCTCTTCACATATCTATAAAAGTTTTTACAGTCAGTTTTTATGTTCACTGCAAGCTTACTCTCATATTCTATTTTCCCTTTCTTAATTAATCCCTTTGTCTTCCTTTGTTGAATCCTAAACTGCTCCCGATCCTCTGGATTACTGCTTTCTTTGGCCAATTGATATGTCCTCTCCTTGGATCTTATGCTATCCATAATTTCCCTCGTTAGCCACGGTTGAGTCACCTTTTCTGTTTTATTTTGTAGTTCATCCATGCGGTCTTTGAATGTTTGCCATTGCCTATCCACCGTTAACCCTTTGAGTGACATTCCCCAATCAATCCTACCCAATTCGCGCCTCAGACCATCGTAGTTTCCTTTATTTAAATTCAGGACCCTAGTCTCTGAGTCAACTACTTCATTCTCCATCTTCATGAAGAATTCGATTATATTATGATCGCTCCGACCCAAGGGGCCTCGTACAACAAGATTGCTAATTAATCCTTTCTCGTTACATAATACCCAGTCTAAGATGGCCTGATCTCTGGTTGGTTCCTCGACATATTGGTCCAGGAAACCATCCCGTAAACACTCCAGGAATTCCTCCTCCACAGTATTGTTACTAATTTGGTTAGCCCAATCTATATGTAGATTAAAGTCACCCATGATGACTGCAGTGCCCTTTTTGCACGCTTCTCTAATTTCCCTTTTAATGCCATCCCCAACCTCCGCATTACTGTTTGGAGGTCTATATACCACTCCCACTAACGTTTTCTGCCCCTTGGTATTTCTCAGTTCTACCCATACAGATTCCACATCATCAGAGCTAATATCCTTCCTTACAATTGTGTTAATCCCTTCTTTAACCAGTAATGCTACCCTTAGTAGTCATCTTAGTAGCAAAGAAAAGATTACGCAATTGAGGTATTTGTTACTATCTCTGTTAAACTAATGAAGGGGGGCAGGAGGATTCAGGAAAGAGTAAATTAAAAAGCAGTGAGAGAAATGTCAAGGCTCTAGAGCAGAGTAGAGTTTTTGGGTAAAAATCAGAGTGGGTCAGGAAGGGACTGAGAGAGTAACAAAGGTAATAAGGCATCAGTGACTAAGATGATGTCAGGGAAAAAGAGAAATAAGTCAAAGGTAAAGGCACGATATCTGAATGCGTGAAGCATTCGCAACAAAATAGATGAATTAATCGTGCAGATAGAAATTAACAGGTTTGATCTAATAGCCATAACAGAGACGTGGTTGCAAAGTGGCCAAGGTTGAGAACTAAATATTCCAGGATACATAACTTTTAGAAGGGATAAGCAAAATGGAAAAGGAGGTGGGGTTGCCCTGATAATAAAGGATGGGATAAATACAGTAGAGCGAAAGGATCTTAGCTCCGAAAATCAAGAAGCAGAATCAGTTTGGGTGGAGCTAAGAAACAGCAAAGGGCAGAAAACATTGGTGGGAGTTGTTTATAGGCCCCCAAACAGTAGTTGTAATGTAGGGCAGTGTATAAATCAGGAAATTAGAGGAGCATGTATCAAGGGTTATACAGTAATCATGGGGGACTTTAATCTACATATAGACTGGGTAACCAAATTTGCAGTAATAGTGTGGAGGACAAATTCATGGAATGTATGCAATATAGTTTTCTAGATCGGTATGTTGAGGAACCAACTAGGGAACAGGCTATTTTAGATCTAGTATTATGCAATGAGAAAGGGTTAATTAATAACCTTGTTGTAAAGGGGCCTTTAGGGAAGAGTGACCATAATATGATAGAATTTTATATTGAGTTTGAAAGTGACTTAGTTAAAGCCAAAACTAGGGTCTTAAATCTAAACAAAGCAAACTACGTAGGTATGAGGGGCAAGTTGGCTAAGGTAGATTGGGAAACTACATTAAAAGATATAATAGTGGACGAGCAATAGCTAGCATTTAAAGAATTAATACATCATTTACAACAAATATACATTCCTTTAAGGCACAAAACCCCCCTAGGAAAAGTGGTCCAACCATGGCTAACAAGAGAAGTTAAAGATAGTATTAGATCAAAGGAAGAGCCTTATAATGCTGCCAAAAAGAGTAGTAAGTCTGAGGATTGGGAGGATTTCAGAATTCAGCAAAGGAGGACCAAGAAATTGATAAAGAAAGGGAAAATAGAATGAGAGTAAACTAGCGAGGGACATAAAAACAGACTGTAAAAGCTTCTATAGGTATGTAAAAAGGAAAAGATTAGTGAAAGTAAATGTGGGTCCCTTACAGGCTGAGACAGGAGAAATTATAATGAGGAATAAGGAAATGGCAGAGAAATCAAACAAATACTTTGGGCTGGATTTTGCTATGGGGGCGGGTTGGGGTCGTGTTCCCCACATTTCGTGTTTCCCACACGAATCCTGAACGATGTGGGAAATTGATGCAATTTTGATTTTATAGCCCAATTGATTCCCCACGTGTGGGAACCCCTAGCCGGAGAGCTTTTCAGGTGGGAAGCTCACCTCCGATGACATCATCACTGCTGCTTCATTTAAGGGCTTCCACAAGCCTTGCTCACTTCAGCAGACTGCCAAGCTTCTGGCCCTGGCAGCTGCTGCTACCATCATCAATCATGGCGACACATCGGAGTAAGGCATCCCCCAGATTTGACGAGGCAGCCCTCCAGGCATTGGTGGAGGGAGCGACAGAGAGCAGGGAGGTGCTCTTCCCCTCCTCGGGGAGGAAGAAGCCACCCCAGCAAACCAAGGCTGTGTGGCTGATGGTGGCAGAGAACAAGGAGGTGGGGGCTCCTCTCCAAGCGCTCAAACTTCCATGCCACTGACAAGTCCTCGGTCAGAGCCCCACCTGAGTCAGCACCCAAGTGAGATCGGCGTCTCAACCCCTGCACAGCCGCAGGAGCAGCAGACTGTTGCGCAGCCCTTACAGGCTCGCAACCCCAGAGGACGCCCGTCAAAGGTGCCCAGACAGGAGCAGCAAGGAAGTGAGCAAGGGGCCTCCACATCTGCTGATGCCACTGGGGAACCACTACGTAGGAGCACGCGTAAGAGAAAGAAACTGCACAAATAGTCACAAGGGTAGTCACTTGGGTGGAATTTAATGTGTTATGGTTGAAAGCCATCAGAATAATGGTAATAAATCATCTGTTGGCTACTGCTGTAGTTGTGGCGTGTGTCATTTCGCGAATGGGACTTTCACTTTGAGGTCAGTATGGTGGTCACATCGCTAGAAGTCAGCTAGTTCCTGGCTATTGTCAGTGCTCAGGTAAAAGGGTGCGAGGCAATAGTCCCTCATGGGCGAGGCTCAGCAAATCTGCCCAATATGAGCGCGTTCCTTGCATGCCGGCCACCAATGTTCTCGCGCACTGCTGCCGCTGGTTGATGAGCCTCTGCAAGATGTTCGTCTTCGCTCTCCTCCTCCCCCTCCTCCTCCTCCTCATCTGAGGAGGATATGTCAGGAGCCACTTGGTCCTCGGCCATCTGCAAGCCACGACGCTGTGCCATGTTGTGAAGCACACAGCAAACCACAACGATTCTGGAGACCCTGGCTGCTGAGTATTGCAGGGCTCCACCTGACCTATCCAGGCATCTGAAGCGCATCTTCAGCAGACCAATGGTCTGCTTGATCATGGCTCTGGTGGAAAGGTGGCTGGAGTTGTAGTTCTCCTCAGCTGCGTTGGCTGGCCTCCTCAGCGGCGTCAATAGCCACGTCCTCAAGGGATAGCCCTTGTCTCTGTGGTAAACCACTGTTGTTGTTGTTGTTGTTGATACACACTGTTGTACCTATGCATGCCTCAACATGTCTCGGCTGGCTCCACCCACACAGGCCCAGGTATAAAGGTGATTGACCTGCAGCCCCCTGCCTTCTTGGAACCCAGTCAACCACGAGAGCCCTCCTCCGACCGCAATGTGTACTTCCTCAACATAATTGATGAGTACTCCCGTTTCCCGTTTGCCATCCCTTGCTCAGACATGACCAGTACCACGGTCATTAAATGTCTGAATGACCTCTTCGCCTTGTTCGGTTTCCCTAGCTATATTCATAGCGACAGGGGCTCATCCTTTATGAGTGACGAACTCCGGCAGTACCTGCTCTCGAGAGGTATCGCTACAAGCAGGACCACCAGCTACAACCCCCGGGGGAATGGCCGGGTATAAAGGTGATTGACCTGCAGCCCCCTGCCTTCTTGGAACCCAGTCAACCACGAGAGGCATGCTCTGTTCTTTGCTAATAAAAGCCTTTAGTTACTCTCTTAACTCTCAGTCTTTTATGAGTAATTGATAGCGCATCAGTCTCCAAGTAGCCATCCGTTAAGTTGGTGTGGCGGACTGAATAGCGGAGGCACAGTAGACTGGCGCAGTATGAAGGAGTCATGGCAACTGCCAGGGTACTTGGCACAAACATGCAAAATTTCCTTCTTGTGGTCACACACCAGCTGAACGTTGAGGGAGTGGAAGCCCTTGCAGTTGACAAAAATACCAGGATTGCGATGGGGAGCCTTAAGGGCCACATGTGTGCAATCAACGATGCCGTGCACCCTTGGAAAGCCTGCAAGATTAGCAAATCCAACCGCTCTCGCCATGACACTTGCTCGATCCTTGGTGAAATGGATGTGATTGTGCGCGATGGCAAAGAGGGCATCGGTTACCTGCTTGATGCAGGTGTGTGCGGCCGCCTGGGAGATGCCGCTGATGTCTGTCGCTGATCCCTGGAATGAGCCTGAGGCAAAAAAGTTGAGTGCGATGGTGACTTTGACGGCCACTGATAAGGGGTGTCCAGCTGCTCCTCTGGGCTCCAGGTCTTGCTGCAGCATTGTGCAGATGTCAGCCACTATCTCTCGCGAAAGTCGGAGCCGCCTTTGGCACTGCTGCTCAGACATGTTGAGGTAGCTGACCCTGCGTCTGTAGACCCTGTTTGGGGGGTATCTCCTGCGCCGACGGCCTTCCATGCGCTGGCCCCTTCTGGCCTGTGCATCCTCAGGTGGGGCAGCAGCAGCTTGGCGCAACTGTTGTTGCTGCTGCTGTTGGGCGGCCTCATGTAATATCCAGAAGGGCAGGACAAAAATGGCTCCCATGCTTCTGGTAGATGCCTCAGTTGAGGAAGCGCTCAGTGAAGGTGGCGAAAGGGGTTTCCCAGGAGGTCACACTGGAGATGGTTGTCAGGCTGCAAACTTCCAGAGCTGTGGGTATGCCTTCTGAAAGATCCCCCAGACCTGAGAGAGCAAAGTTATGCCACCTGCAATTAAAGCCTGTTCAAATCTGCCATTTAATGGTTGAGCTGCAGCTGCTACTCCGCAAGCCAGTTGTGCTCCCACCACGTTTCAGATGTGTGTTTCCCACCAGGCGTGTTTCACGTGGGAAAACGATTAAACTTGCAACTGGTTAGGAAAATGGGATTATAGAGCCAATTGAGGGCTTGTTAAGGGCCTTAAGGGCCTATCCTGCCTCCTGGAGGCGGGACGGAGTCGGGACCAGCAGACACGAATTTAGGAAAATTGCGTGGAGGCGGGATGGAGGCGGGTTTGGGCCCGCACGCCAGTTTTGCGATTTTTATCCCCCACACGCCTCCAATCCCGCCTCCCCGGCCCTAGCAAAATCCAGCCTTTTGTGTCTGTCTTCACGGAAGAAGACGCAAGAAACTTCCTGGAAATAGTGAACAACCAAGTGTCTAGTGAGAATGAGGAACTGAGAGAAATTACTATTAGTAAAAAAGTAGTACTGGAGTAATTAATGGGATTGAAAGCTGATAAACCTCCTGGACCTGATGGCCTACATCCTAGGGTTTAGAAAGAGTTGGCTATAGAGATAGTGGATGCATTGGTTGTCATTTTCCAAAATTCCATAGATTCTAGAACGGTTCCTGCAGATTGGAAGGTAGCAAATGTAACCCCACTATTTAAGAAAGGAGAGAGAGAGAAAACAGGGAACTACAGACCAGTTAGCCTGACATCAGTAGTAGGGAAAATGCTAGAATCTATTATTAAGGACGTGGTAACAGGGCACTTAGAAAATAATAATAGGATTGGGCAGAGTCAACACGGATCTATGAAAGGGAAATCGTGTTTGACAAATCTATTAGAGGTTTTTGAGGTTGAAACTAGCAGAATAGATAAGGGGGAACCAGTGGATGTGGTGCATCTGGATTTTCAGAAGGCATTCGATAAGGTGCCACACAAGAGGTTATTAATCAAAATTAGGGCTCATGGGATTGGGGGTAATATACTAGCATGGATTGAGGATTGGTTAACAGACAAAAAACAGAGAGTAGGAATAAATGGGTCATTTTCAGGTTGGCAGGCTGTAACTAGTGGGGTACCGCAAGGATCAGTGCTTGGGCCTCAGCTATTCACAATCTACATCAATGATTCGGATGAGGGGACCAAATGTAATATATCCAAATTTGCTGATGATACAAAGCTGGGTGGGAATGTAAGTTGTGAGGAGGATGCAAGGAGGCTTCAAGGGGATATAGACAGACTATGTGAGTGGGCAAGAACATGGCAAATGGAATATAATGTGGAGAAATGTGAAGTTATACACTTTGGTAGAAAAAATAGAAAAGCAGAGTATTTTTTAAATCGTGAGAGTGGGAAATGTTGGTGTTCAGAAGGACCTGTGTGTCCTTGTATACGAATCACTGAAAGTTAAAAAAGCAATTAGGAAAGCAAATGGTCTGTTGGACTTTATTGCAAGAGGATTTGAGTATAAGAGGAAAGACGTCTTACTGCAACTATATAGGGCCCTGGTGAGACCACACCTGGAGTATTGTGTACAGTTTTGGTCTCCTTATCTAAGGAAGGATATACTTGCCATACAGGGAGTGCATTGAAGGTTCACCAGACTGATTCTTGGGATGGGGGAATTGTCCTATGAGGACAGACTGAGTAGACTAGGCCTATATTCTCTAGAGTTTAGAAGAATGAGAGGTGATCTCATTGAAACATACAAAATTCTTGCAGGGCTTGACAGGGTAGATGTAGGGAGGATGTTTCCCCTGGCTGGGGAGTCTAGAACCAGGGGGTCACAGTCTCAGAATAAGAGGTCGGCCATTTAGGACTGAGATGAGGAGAAAATTCTTCACTCAGAGGGTGGTGAATCTTTGGAATTCTTTACCCCAGAGAGCTGTGGAGACTCAGTCGTTGAGTATGTTCAAGACAGAGATCGATAGACTTTTGAATATTAAGGGAATCAAGGGATATGGGGATAGTTCAGGAAAGTGGAGATGAGGTAGAAAATCAGCCATGATCTTATTGAATGGCGGAGCAGGCTCGAAGGGCCAAATGGCCTACTCCTGCTCCTTTTTCTTATGTTCTTAAGGACTGCTTTGTGAAATTTGGAAGTCCAACTTGCAACATTCCTGCAAGCAGCCACAAAACATTTTAAAAAGACTGTTTAGCATTTCTGAAAATGAAATTCCTACAGAACTAATCCACAGGGATCACCGCAAAATTAAGGCTGCAGCCTGTTTAAAAAAAAAATCATGTTGATTTCAATCTTCCAAAAAGCAATGATGATTTATTTGATCAGTTGGATTGTGCACAGAACAAGGATAAAAAGTGTTCCCTTTGAAATGGCCTGTCACGGTGCTAAGCCATACAGACCAAAGGAGTCCTAGGTTTAATGCGGAGACTGTGTTGAATTAGCTGATCTACTCACCCAATGTCCATACCCATGCAGTTTTTAGCAGCAGTTGCTGAGTTATGATCAGCAATGGAAACCCTGCTAAGTTTCACCCACTTTAGCCCAGGGATGCTGAGGCCAATTCTCATGTCCTAACTTTTGCCCCTGCTGCAATCAGCTAGCACAGCACAAACCAGGAACTGAACTCATCACCTTCTGCTCTATATTGCTCAGCACCACATCATGCCGTGCATTTACCGAGAAGCCGCTGGGAGTGCGGCACATTTTTTATTCAAACAACATTTGTAAAAAAAAGGTTTCATGTTGACTTTTTTAGTTAAGAAAATGTAGTTAGGTTTAAAAACAAACATTTCTTGGTTTTCAGAGTAAGGTGTGTTCGATATTGGTGCTAAAACATTGTAACATTTCTCAACAGGTTAAAGGATTAAATTAACAATTTTATCTTACTTCAGCTTTAATAGGGTGCCCATATAAGGCTGTAGGATATAAAGTAACACAATTTAGCTGCTTAGCATAAAATAGCACATTTAAAACATTTTACTAAGTGGATGTGTTTCTAAAGTCCAAAAATTCTAATCAAGAATGCAAAAATATTGCATACTTGCACAAAAAGGTAACTGCTCTTCACAGCAGTATCTGGACATTTTAAATGTAACCACTTTTTCTCACTAGGCTTTCGCAGTTTTCCATGAAGCCCAACCGACCTGCTTTTCTCGACCATGTGGATGCGGGCAGAGTTACCAAGGTGTTAAAGAAAAGGGGTTACATTTTTTAAAAATACATACAACCAAGTTAATACCAAATTTAAATCACCTGAGGTATAAGGAGAGAATGAGTCTCGGAGGAGATAATATTCAAGTATTCAGGATGCTTAAGGGAATAGAGAAATTTAACCCCAATAATATATTCAAAGTTGCCACAAACTCTAGAGCCAGGGGGCACATCTCAAGCTTAGAAAAGGGAGGTGCACAGGGAATTGAAGATTTAATTAATTTATGCAGAAAGTAGTGAACATGTGGAATGGAGTTTCTAAATTGGAAGCAGAAGTATGGAAAATTTTAAGGGAGAATTGGTAGATATTTAAAGGAGTGGGAGATTAAGGGCCACTAGTTTTTGTAACTGAGCAGATAGTCTTTTGCAGTCCTGTACTTTCCTATGTGCAAGATTCCAATATTCATCTCCATATTGTTTGATTTGATTTTCCCATTAAAAATTTTTATACAAACATCAGCCCTTCAAAGAATAGAAAATTGAGTGTATGCTGTAAGACGAGAGTTTGTGGCAATTTTCCCACAGAGATAAGTAGAAAATAAGTAGGTCGAGGCAACCCTCCCTTTCTCATGCACTTCCTCATGGCCAGTTGTAGAGCAGCAAAGGCAGAGGCCTGGGAACAAGTCTCACCTCATTCAGTGCAGCTTGGAAAGAAAACTATTTTCTGCTCATGCTAAGAAACATGTGGTAGAGTTTCGGTTTTTAGGCACAATCGGCAATCTGGCACAAATTGCGCTAGCTTTCTGCACTGAAATTATGGTTCAGGTTTCCGCTCAAACTCATTTGCATAGTCACAAACATAAAATCTTCCACGAACCAGGGAAATCGGCAGCGTTTTAAAACCTAACTGTTTATTTTTTCCCCTGGCATTAAAAAATATTCTTTGATTTATTTAAGAGTGGTAACACGGTGCAGTTTTATTAATACAGCTGAAAATGGGTTTATCATAAAAAAGCCCTTTTAATCAGAGTGTCTAGTCACCACCACCTGTGAGTAATCTGATTTTAAATAACTGAAAACTACTTTAACAACTATACTAGTTATATTTGCTAGTTATATTGATATACAGTTGTCAGTTTCTTAGTAAACTAAATATTTTTTAATATTTCACGGCTTTAATAGGTGCCCATTAGTACCCTTGCGCCTAAAAAAAGCTTAATTTTAAGAGCCCCCTCAAAGGGCTGCAAACGGGCGTAATTAGCGGAAAATCATCACGGTGATTAATTCGCTCTGGGAGCGAGGCCTGTTTTGTGGGCGGGGCCAGCTTCCAGCACGATGTTTATTAAACCAGCGCAAAAGCACCAAAACTCAATTTGCGCTGGACATAACTTGAACTTGAATTGCCTCGATTTAATTTGCACTAGTTTGACCAATTTCGTTGCAAAAAAGAGCGCAACCTAGCGGAAACAAACCCAGATTTGTTTCTAAAATGTTTGGATATGGAGTAAAGGTGGGTAAATGAAGTTGAGGTACAGATCAGCCATGATCTAATTGAATGGCAGAACAGACTACGCCTGTTCATATGAGTGAGAGGTGTGGATTACAAAGCAGTGATCTAACTAAGGCTGTCATATAACCATGGAAGTGAAGCAAGTCTGTTGGTCACCTGAAGCTTAAGGCTGATTCACTGCTTGGAAATCTCTACTGCCCGGTCAGTATTTGATTTGTAACCTCTTAGTCTCATAATTTCTTTTTGCTGCTGCCATTGGATGATGACATGGATTATCTGGCTTAAAATAAATGGTGTGTGACCTCCCAGCATATCACATTAGTACATAAAATGATATGATGTCTCTCAGAATATTCCAAAATGGTTAATTTGTTTATGATTTGCCATCCTCCATAAAATATATATTTTTCTTCTTCTTCCTCACATTTTTCCTTCTTTCTCTTACCTTTGTAAACATGGGTTTGCCATGCTGGGTGACCATAGTACACTGATCACAGTCTAGTGTGATGGATGAATTGTGGTAAGACTCCTTCGAGTGCTTAAGAACATAGTAAAGGTCTGTTACTCCCCCCTCAAAGATTGTACTGAAATAACGAGGAATAAGGGTTCTTCCGATAGCTGTTGAAGAGAAAATCACAAAGAAAGAGAAGGAGGTAAGTGTGGATTACTCAATCTCCTAGTTCTTGGCTGTTTTTAATATGTTCAAAATATGAAATACACCAGTCAGGTTTAAAAAATGTCTAAGTCACACTGACGTATTATACCTATCTGCATCAAAATCTCAGTGAAAGCAAAACATAAGTCACCTTGGTTTCAAATCATAAAATATTGCATGTAGGTGTGATGTTCGCCTTTCATCTTGCAGTATATATTACTTTATTTTTAAAAAATGAAGTTCCACTAATTTCGATACTATTTGCTCTGAATACTTCCTTTTTTATGATATGCAAACACCACAACTTACTGTACTCTTGGAATGAGAGGTGATTATCACTTTACTATGAGATTTTGGTTGAATCCCAATACACAAACAAGGGACAAAAGCTACAAATATGTATTAACAGTGGTTCAGACAATGTCACAGACCATAGGAGAGTTTGTGGTCATTTGAATCCCAACATTGTAGTTACAGCTGTGAACATTCTACTAAACACTAGCTTTTAAAAATTATGGCCCTGACTTTGCGGTCGGAAGCTTCCCGCGGGGAAATGCCTCCGATCCACAAATAAAATGCCCGCGTACCTGGTGGTCCGGGAGGTATGGAGATTTGCGGTCCTGGGCCTTTCTGGGTACCCATGGGTAGAGGCCCAAGTATCCCAGAGCGCAGGCGGTTCACAAGCACCCCTGGAATCACGTGAGCCAGCCCAACGAATGAAAGAAGGGAATCCCCATTCATGCTTATGAATGGAAACCCCATAAGCATGAATGAGAATACCCCCAAAAATACATGTACACATCAAATAAATTTTTTTCAAATTACATATTTAAAATGAATTAAAATGCCATTTAATTAAATATTTAAAACAAAAATTTATTTTTTGAAAAATAAATTGTTTTAAAGGGGCTAAAAATACACTTACCTTATTGTACAGTTTTTTTAATGCATAAATAATTGATAAAAATTTATTTTTATGTTTTCTTAAACTTTTACCAGGCCTAAGAATTTCACGGGCATTTGCTGGGCAGAATAGCCCAACTCTCTGCCCCCAGATGCCCTTTTCCCAGAAATGCGGATCATCTGTCAAGAAGATTCTTGAGAGATCGCAAGTTCTGACTTTTCGCGCATGTGCTTTGCATGCCTAAACCCGGAACTTGCGTGGCCTTGACGGGCGTGTATGCACCATGTACGTACCCGTAGGGGCCGCAAATTACAGCCCAATATAGTTTTCTGTTTATTCCCCCTGCTGAAAGTTTTATCCCAACACATTTTCCACCATCATCACCATTTTGGGTACCAACTTTTTCCGTAATAATTCAGATGTAACAGGAAGAAACGGATATTTTCCAATATTATGCTGTTAGGCAAGGGTTAAAATGGGGTTAACTGATATGAAGAGAGGATATGACTGAGAAATAACACGCTCTGCCATTTTACAAGGGTGCAGTAACGCTGTATGATTTATATTTCTGACTGGAATTAGTTAATACTGAATGGTCTGCCTTATGAGAGGTATTCTAGAGAACATTGTACCATTCCTTATGCTTTATAGAGAGTCATACAGGTCACTCATGACTCTTGATCTTGCATACTTGTAAAGGATTATTAATAACGTAAGATCTTATGTATGTAATCACATCAGTACAATGGTCCCCTGCAGTGTACTTGGAACAAGATTCAAATCTTTTTTACTGAAGCTTTTGTCCTTTCTTTCAAATAGAGCAACATGTACAACATGCTTCTTCAAGAAGGAATCAACATCAAGATCATCATCTTTGCCCTGTCATCCTGTCTTGCTGCAGGATAACGACGAGGCTACATAAAGTTGGCAGTTCTTGCCTATTAACTGCTGGCCTCTGGACCTCTGGGATGCTAATTTATTTTGCTGTAAAAGCTTCTTTCACACAATCTTCCACTTCTTTCTCTGCCTTGCTTGGCTTCATCTCCCGTGCATCATTTACACCGTCTTCTCTTCTCTTTTCAAACTTGATGGTGTTCTGCACATGGGCCCAGGCCCTTCAGCCTTGGCTTTTCAATTATAAAGAATAGCACGGCATGGATTAGTCAGCAACAGCAGTTAGCCTATGTGGAACTGTTTTTGCTGTGTACACAAACTAATGGTTCATTATGTTGAGTTTTATCTATTACAGCCCTTGCATATTGAATATTTGTTGTCCACTATATATTTTTTCAGATTTGTATTATTTTGCAGATATTACCATAGGATGTCCAGTCCTAATTAGGAATCATTCTGTAAATAGAGAGTGGAGGCAACGGACCTGAGAGGGAGCGAGAGCGGAGCCTGAGGATATAAAGAGCGCGGCAGCGCGAGGCCCGAGAGCTGAGGAAGCGGACCTGACAAAAAAAACAAGGAGTGACGTCATGGGAAAGCAGGGAAGTGATTGGTTGGTCAGTATTTCTCTCCTTATCTTGGGCATTGGTTTTAAATTAAGAGCTGGGATTAAAAACTAAACGTTCAAAAAGAGGGAGCTGATTGGTGAGTATCTAGTAAATGTTTTTACTTGGCTTTCTTAAAGTTTTAAAGTTTATTCCAGCTAGTTTAGTAAATAGTCTGTTAATTAGAGGTATGGCAGGGCAGCTCACACCGTTGAATGCACATCCTGGACACCTCCCGTGGTCTGGACGACCACATGTGTGGGAAGTGTCGCCAGCTACAGCAGCTCGAGCACCGGGTTATGGAGCTTAAGCGGCGGCTGCAGTCACTGCTGTGCATCCGTGAGGCTGAGAGCTACGTGGATAGCACGTTTCGGGAGGTGGTCACCCTGCAGTTTAAGAGTGTGCAGGCAGAGAGGGAATGGGAGACCGTCAGACAGAAGAGGAGGACCAGGCAAGTAGTGCAGGAGTCCCCTGAGCCCATCTTGCTCACCAACCAGTATTCGGTGCTGAGTACTGGTGAGGGTGATGGTTTCTCTGGGGAGTGCAGCCAGAGCCAAGTCCACAGCACCACGGAAGGCTCAGCTGCACAGGTAGGGGGGGGCGGGGGGGGGGAAAGGAGAGGGAGAGCAATAGTGATAGGGGATTCAATAGTTAGGGGAGCAGACAGGCGTTTCTGCGGCCGCAGATGTGACTCCAGGATGCTAAGTTGCCTCCCTGGTTCCAGGGTCAAGGCTGTCACTGAACGGCTGCAGGGCATTCTGAGGGGGGAGGGTGAACAGCCAGAGGTCGTGGTCCATATCGGAACCAACGACATAGGTAGGAAGAGGGATCAGGTCCTGCAGGCAGAGTTTAGGGAGCTAGGAAAGAGGTTAAAAAGCAGGACCTCAAAGGTAGTAATCTCCGGATTACTACCAGTGCCACGTGTAGTGAGTACAGAAATAGGAAGATAGAGCAGGTGAATGCGTGGCTGGAGAGATGGTGTAGGAGGGAGGGCTTTAGATTCCTGAGGAATTGGAACCATTTCTGGGGAAGGTGGGACCTCTACAAGCCAAACGGGTTGCACCTCAACGGGAACGGGACCGATATCCTCGCAGAAGGGTTTGCTAGTGCTGTTGGGGAGGGTTTAAATTAGCTTGGCAGGGGGCTGGGAACCTAAGTATAGAGTCAATAGGGAGGGAAGAAAAACTGGAATTGGAAAACAAAAACGTAGAAAGTAAATTGGAAGGACAGAGGAATCAAGGGCTAGATAGTAGTCAACAAGGAGGTTTCCCTGAACTAAATGGTATATACTTCAATGCAAGGAGTATAGCGAACAAGGCAGATGAGCTGAGGGCACAGGTAGATACTTGGGACTATGATATTATGGCTATTACAGAGACGTGGCTGAAAGAGGGGCAGGTATGGCAGCTCAACATTCCTGGTTACAGGATTTTCAGACGGGATAGAGAGGGAGGTAAAAAGGGAGGGGGGGTCGCAGTATTGATTAAAAAATCTATTACAGCTGTGAGGAAGGATGATATGTTGGAGGGATCATCAAACGAGGCAATATGGGTTGAATTGAAAAACAAAAAAGGGGTGATCACACTGCTGGGAGTGTACTACAGACCCCCAAACAGTGAGAGGGAGATAGAAGAACAAATATGCAGACAAATTTCTGAGAAGTGCAAAAACTATAGGGCAGTAATAGTAGGAGATTTCAACTACCCCAATATTAACTGGGATAAAATTAGTGTGAAGGGTATGGAGGGTGCAGAATTCATAAAATGCATCCAGGAGAACTTTTTTACATAGAAACATAGAAGATAGGAGCAGGAGTAGGCCATTCGGCCCCTTGAGCCTACTCCGCCATTCAATGAGATCATGGCTGATCATCCAAACTCAGTACCCTGTCCCTGCCTTCTCCCCATATCCCTTGATCCTTTTAGCCTTAAGAAATATATCTAACTCCTTCTTGAATATATTTAATGAATTGGCCTCAACTGCCTTCTGTGGTAGAGAATTCCACAGGTTCACCACTCTCTGGGTGAAGAAATTCCTCCTCATCTCTGTCCTGGCTTACCCCTTATCCTTAGACTGTGACCCCTGGTTCTGGACTCCGCCGCCATCGGGAACATCCTTCCTGCATCTAGTCTGTCTAGTCCTGTTAGAATTTTATAAGTTTCAATGAGATCCCCTCTCATTCTTCTAAACTCCAGCGAGTATAAGCCCAAGCGACCCAATCTCTCCTCATACGTCATTCCTGCCATCCCAGGTATCAGTCTGGTGAATCTTCGCTGCACTCCCTCCATGGCAAGAACATCCTTCCTCAGATAAGGCACCCAAAACCGCACACAATACTCAAGGTGTGGTCTCACCAAGGCCCTGTACAACTGCAGCAAGACATCCTTGTTCCTGTACTCGAACCCTCTCTATGAAGGCCAACATACCATTTGCCTTCTTAACCGCGTGCTGCACCTGCGTGCTTACCTTCAGTGACTGGTGCACAAGGACACCCAGGTCTTGTTGCACTTCCCCTTCTCCCAATCTATTGCCGTTCAGATAATAATCTGCCTTCCTGTTTTTGCCACCAATGTGGATAACCTCACATTTATCCACATTATACTGCATCTGCCATGCTTCTGCCCAATCACCTAACCTGTCCAAATCAGACTGGAGTTTCTCGGCATCCTCCTCACAGCACACACGCCCACCCAGCTTTGTGTCGTCTGCAAATTTGGAGATATTACATTTAGTTCCCTCGTCTAGATCATTAATATATATTGTGAATAGCTAGGGTCCTAGGACCGATCCCTGCGGTACCCCACTAGTCACTGCCTGCCACTCAGAAAAAGACCCATTTATTCCAACTCTTTGCTTCCTGTCTGCCAACCAGTTCTCTATCCAAGTCAGTACCTTGCCCCCAATCCCATGTGCCTTAACTTCACACGCTAATCTCTTATGTGGGACCTTATCGAAAACCTTCTGAAAGTCCGAATACACCACATCCACTGGTTCTCCCTTATCTATTCTACCAGTTACATCCTCAAAAAATTCCAGTAGATTAGTCAAGCACAATTTACCTTTTGTAAATCCATGTTGACTTTGTCCGATCCTGTCACTGTTTACCAAGTGCTCTGCTAATACATCTTTTATAATGGACTCTAGCATTTTCCCCACTACCGATGTCAGGCTTACCGGTCTATAATTCCCCATTTTCTCTCTACCACCTTTTTAGCCAATCTGTAGCAAGCCCAACAAGGGAGGGGGGCGGTTCTGGACTTAGTTTTAGGGAATGAAGCTGGGCGGGTAGAAGGTGTATCAGTCGGGGAGCATTTTGGTGCTAGTGACCATAATTAGGTTAGATTAAGGTAGTTATGGAAAAGGACAAGGATAGACCAGGAATAAAAATTCTAAATTGGGGAAAAGCACATTTTGCTAAGCTCAGAGGGGATTTAGCCATAGTGGACTGGAAACAGAAACTTGAAGGTAAATCAGTGTCAGAGCAGTGGGAGGCATTCAAGGAGGAGATCTGGAGGGTTCAGACCAAATATGTGCCCTTAAAGAAAAAAGGTGGGACTAACAAATCTAGAGCCCCCTGGATGTCTAGGGACATACAGGGTAGGATAAAAAAAAGGGGGCGTATGACAGATACCGAGGGCTAAATACTCCAGAATCTTTAGAGGAGTACAGAAAGTGCGGGGGTGCAATTAAAAAGGATATTAGGAAAGCAAAGAGAGAGCATGAAAAACTCTTGGCAAGTAAAATCAAGGAAAACCCAAAGATGTTTTATAAATATATTAAGAGTAAGAGATAACTAAAGAAAGGGTAGGGCCTATTAAAGATCATGAGGCTAATCTGTGTGTGGATGCGGGAGACATCGGTAGGGTTCTTAATGAATACTTTGCGTCTGTTTTCACAAAGGAGAGGGGCGAAGCAGACATTGCTATCATGGGGGAGGAGTGTGAAATATTAGATGAAATAAACAGTGAGAGAGGAAGTATTAAGGGGTTTAGCAGCTTTAAAAGTGGATAAATCCCCAAACCCGGATGAAATATATCCCAGGCTGTTAAGTGAAGCAAAAGAGGAAATAGCAGAGGCCCATACCATCATTTTTCATTCCTCCCCAGCTTCAGGTGTGGTGCCGGAGGACTGGAGGACTGTTAATGTGGTACCTTTGTTTAAAAAGGGAGAAAAGGATAGACCGAGTAATTACAGGCCAGTCAGCCTAACCTCGGTGGTGAGAAAATTATTGGAAAGAATTCTGAAGGACAGGATAAATCTTCATTTAGAAGACAGGGATTAATCAAGGATAGTCAGCATGGATTTGTTAAGGGAAGGTCATGTCTGACAAACTTGACTGAATTTTTTGAGGCGGTAACAAGCAGGGTAGATGAGGGTAGTGCGTTTGACGTAGTTTATATGGACTTTAGCAAGGCTTTTGATAAGGTTCCATATGGCAGACTGGTTATGAAGTTAAAAGCCATGGGATCCAGGGCAAAGTGTCAAGTTGGATTCAAAACTGGCTCGGAGACAGGAAGCAGAGGGTAATGGTTGATGGGTGTTTTTGTGACTGGAAGGCTGTTTCCAGCGGGGTTCCGCAGGGCTCAGTACTAGGTCCCTTGCTTTTTGTGGTATATATCAATGATCTAGACTTGAATATAGGGGGTATGATTAAGAAGTTTGCAGATGCTACTAAAATCGGCTGTGCGGTTGATACTGAAGAAGGAAGCTGTAGACTGCAAGAAGATATCAATAAATTGGTCAGGTGGGCAGAACAGTGGCAAATGGAATTTGGGCAAGCGGCGGCGGGAAACGCGAGCGGCGAGGCTTTAAAAGGCCCCCAGAGACCAGGTAGGCCTCAGTGCGGCGTGAGCGGCGGCGGGAAACGCGAGCGGCGAGGCTTTAAAAGGCCCCCAGAGACCAGGTAGGCCTCATAGCGTCAGTGTCAGCAGCGGGAAACGCGAGCGGTGAGGCTTTAAAAGGCCCCAGAGACCAGGTAGGCCTCATAGCGTCAGCGGCAGCGGTGGGAAACGCGAGCGGCGAGGCTTTAAAAGGCCCCAGAGACCAGGTAGGCTTACCAATCTGCAATCTCCGAACTCAGAGGGAAGGAGAGAAGTAAAAAGTAATCGAAATGTGACGTCACCAGAAAGCAGGTAAGTGATTGGTTGGTGAGTATTTCTCTCTTTTTTAAACTTTAACTCTGTGGTTTATAGTTTCTAGGGTCTCTGTGGTGTAGCGGGGACTGTTGGTAAACCAGAGCCCAAAAATATATCATTTATCTGTAGTGTAATTGGTGGGATTGATTTGATTTAATTTAATTTCAATTAATTAAAGGGTAAGTCATGGCAGGACAGCCCAGTGCCGTGGTATGCTCCTCCAGCGCTATGTGGGAACTCAGGGACACTTCCTGTGTCCCTAACAACCATGTATGCAGGAAGTGTGTCCAGTTGCAGCTACTGGCAGACCGCATTGCGGTGCTGGAGCAGCGATTGGATACATACTGGACCATTCGCGATGCTGAGGACATCGTGAATAGCACATTTAATCAGTTGGTCACACCGCAGGTAAAGGTGGCATAGGCAGAAAGGGAACGGGTGACCAACAGGCAGAGTAGTAGGCACAGGCAGGTAGTGCAGGGGTCCCCTGTGGCCATCCCCCTCTCAAACAGATATACCACTTTGGATACTGATGGGGGGGATGGCTTACCAGGGGAAGGCAGCAGCAGCCAACTTCCTGGCACCAGGGGTGGCTCTGCTGCACAGGACGGGAGGAAAAAGAGGGGTAGAGCTATAGTAATAGGGGATTCTGTTGTAAGGGGAATAGATAGGCGTTTCTGCGGCCACAAACGAGACTCCAGGATGGTATGTTGCCTCCCTGGTGCAAGGGTCATGGATGTCTCCGAGCGGCTGCAGAACATCTTGGAAGGGGAGGGTGAACAGCCAGTTGTCGTGGTGCAGAAAGGTACCACCGATATAGGTAAAAAACGGGATGAGGTCCTAAAAGCTGAATATACGGAGTTAGGAGGTAAATTAAAAAATAGGACCTCAAAGGTAGTAATCTCAGGATTGCTACCAGTGCCACGTGTTAGTCAGAGTAGAAATAGAAGAATATTTCAAATGAATACGTGGCTAGAGGAATGGTGCCAGGGGGAGGGATTCAAATTCCTGGGACATTCGACCCGGTTCTGGGAGAGGTGGGACCAGTTCAAACCGGACGGTTTGCACCTGGGCAGGGCCGGGACCAATGTCCTAGGGGGAGTGTTTGCTAGTGCTCTGGGGAGGGTTTAAACTAAAATGGCAGGGGGTTGGGAACCTGAGCAGGGGGACAGAGGAAAGGGAAACAAGGATAAAAGCAAAAGATAGGAAGGAGAAAAACAAAAGTGGCAGTCAGAGAAATCAACGGTTTAAGTCAAACATGGCCACAGTAAATAATAATTCTAATAGGTCTAAGAGCGTTAAATAAACAAGCCTGAAGGCTTTGTGTCTTAATGCAAGGAGCATTCGTAATAAGGTGGATGAATTAGCTGCGCAAATAGAGGTAAACGAATATGATTTGATTGGGATTACGGAAACATGGCTCCAGGGTGGCGAAGGCTGGGAACTCAACATCCAGGGGTATTCAATATTCAGGAAAGATGGGCAAAAAGGAAAGGGAGGTAGGGTAGCATTACTGGTTAAAGAAGGGATTAACACAATTGTAAGGAAGGATATTAGCTCTGATGATGTGGAATCTGTATGGGTAGAACTGAGAAATACCAAGGAGCAGAAAACGTTAGTGGGAGTGGTATATAGACCTCCAAACAGTAATGCGGAGGTTGGGGATGGCATTAAAAGGGAAATTAGAGAAGCGTGCAAAAAGGGCACAGCAGTCATCATGGGTGACTTTAATCCACATATAGATTGGGCTAACCAAATTAGTAACAATACTGTGGAGGAGGAATTCCTGGAGTGTTTACGCGATGGTTTCCTGGACCAATATGGCGAGGAACCAACCAGAGATCAGGCCATCTTAGACTGGGTATTATGTAACGAGAAAGGATTAATTAGCAATCTTGTTGAACGAGGCCCCTTGGGTTGGAGCGATCATAATAAAATCGACTTCTTCATGAAGATGGAGAATGAAGTAGTCGACTCAGAGACTAGGGTCCTGAATTTAAATAAAGGAAACTACGATGGTCTGAGGCGCGAATTGGGTAGGATTGATTGGGGAATGTCACTCAAAGGGTTAACGGTGGATAGGCAATGGCAAACATTCAAAGACCGCATGGATGAACTACAGAATTTGTTCATCCCAGTTTGGCATAAAAATAAAACAAAAAAGGTGACTCAACCGTGGCTAACAAGCGAAATTATGGATAGCATAAGATCCAAGGAGAGGACATCTAAATTGGCCAAAAAAAGCAGTAATCCAGAGGATTGGGAGCAGTTTAGGGTTCAACAAAGGATGACAAAGGGATTATTTAAGAAAGGGAAAATAGAATATGAGAGTAAGCTTGCAAGGAACATAAAAACTGACTGTAAAAGCTTCTATAGAAATGTGAAGAGAAAAAGATTGGTGAAGTCAAGCATAGGTCCCTTGCAGTAGAATTGGGGGAATTTATAATGGGGAACAAAGAAATGGCAGACCAATTAAAATGCATATTTTGGTTCTGTCTTCACAAAGGAGGACACAAATAACCTCCCAGAAATGTTGGGGAACATAGGGTCTGATGAAAGGGAGGAACTGAAAGAAATCAGTATTTGTAGGAAAATGGTGTTAGGGAAATTGATGGGATTGAAGGCCGATAAATCCCCAGGGCCTGATCATCTACATCCTAGGGTACTTAAGGAAGTGGCCCTAGAAATAGTAGATGCATTGCTGGTCATCTTCCAACATTCGATGGAATCTGGAACAGTACCCATGGATTGGAGGGTAGCTAATGTTACCCCACTATTCAAAGAAGGTGGTCGAGAGAAAACGGGGAATTACAGACCAGTAAGCCTGACATCGGTAGTGGGGAAAATGCTAGAGTCCATTATAAAAGATGTAATAGCAGAGCACTTGGAAAACAGTGACAGGATCGGAAAAAGTCAACATGGATTTAGAAAAGGTAAATCGTGCTTGACTAATCTACTGGAATTTTTTGAGGATGTAACTCGTAAAATAGATAAGGGAGAACCAGTGGATGTGGTGTATTCGGACTTTCAGAAGGCTTTCGATAAGGACCCACGTAAGAGATTAGCGTGTAAAGTTAAGGCACATGGGATTGGGGGCAAGGTATTGACTTGGATAGAGAACTGGTTGGCAGATAGAAAGCAAAGAGTTGGAATAAACGGGTCTTTTTCCGAGTGGCAGGCAGTGACTAGTGGGGTACCGCAGGGATCGGTCCTTGGACCCCAGCTATTCACAATATATATTAATGATCTAGACAAGGGAACTAGATGTAATATCTCCAAATTTGCAGATGACACAAAGCTGGGTGGGCGTGTGTGTTGTGAGGAGGATGCCGAAAAACTCCAGGATGATTTGGACAGGTTGGGTGATTGGGCAGAAGCATGGCAGATGCAATATAACATGGATAAATGTGAGGTTATCCACTTTGGTGGCAAAAACAGGAAGGCAGATTATTATCTGAATGGCAATAGATTGGGAGAAGGGGAAGTGCAACGAGACCTGGGTGTCCTTGTGCACCAGTCGCTGAAGGTAAGCATGCAGGTGCAGCAGGCGGTTAAGAAGGCAAATGGTATGTTGGCCTTCATAGCGAGAGGGTTTGAGTACAAGAACAAGGATGTCTTACTGCAGTTGTACAGGGCCTTGGTGAGACCACATCTTGAGTATTGTGTGCAGTTTTGGTCGCCTTATCTGAGGAAGGATATTCTTGCCATGGAAGGAGTTCAGCGAAGATTCACCTGGCTGATACCTGGGATGGCAGGAATGACGTATGAAGAGAGATTGGGTCGATTGGGCTTGTACTCGCTGGAGTTTAGAAGAATGAGAGGGGATCTCATTGAAACTCATAAAATTCTGGCAGGACTGGACAGACTAGATGCAGGGAGGATGTTCCCGATGGTCGGGGAATCCAGAACCAGGGGTCACAGTCTAAGGATAAGGGGTAGGCCATTTAGGACAGAAATGAGGAGGAATTTCTTCACCCAGAGAGTGGTGAACCTGTGGAACTCTCTACCACAGAAGGCAGAAGAGGCCAATTCATTAAATATATTCAAGAAGGAGTTGGATATATTTCTGAAGGCTAAGGGGATCAAGGGGTATGGGGAGAAAGCAGGGACCGGGTACTTATCTTGGATGATCAGTCATGATCGCATTGAATGGCGGAACAGGCTCAAGAGGCCGAATGGCCTACTCCTGCTCTTATCTTCTATGTTTCTATGTAATTCAATCCAGAGAAGTGTGAGGTAATGCATTTGGGGAGGACTAACAAGGAAAGGGAATACACATTAAATGGTAGGTCACTGAGTAGTGTAGAGGAACGAAGCGACCTTGGAGTGCATGTCCATAGATCCCTGAAGATAGCAGGACAGGTAGATAAGGTGGTTAAGAAGGCATACGGAATGCTTGCCTTTATTAGCCGTGGCATAGAATACAAGAGCAGGGGGGTTATGCTTCAACTGTATAAAACACTAGTTAGGCCTCAGCTAGAACACTGCGTGCAGTTCTGGTCACCACATTACAGGAAAGATGTGATTGCCCTAGAGAGGGTACAGAGGAGATTTAGATGGATGTTGCCGGGAGTAGAGAATCTTAGCTATGAGGAAAGACTGGATAAGCTGGGTCTGTTTTCCTTGGAACAGAGGAGGCCGAGGGGAGACCTTATTGCGGTGTATAAAATTATGAGGGGCATAAAGTGGATAGAAAGGACCTATTTCCCTTAGCAGAGGGGTCAAAAACTCGGAGGCACAGATTTAAAGTAATTGGTGGAAGGTTTCGAGGTGATTTGAGGGGAAATTTCTTCACCCAGTTGTGGGAGTCTGGACCCCACTGCATGAAAGGGTGGTAGAGGCAGGAACCCTAACCACATTTAAAAGGTACTTGGATGTACACTTGGGATGCTCTAACCTGCAGGGCTACGAACCAAGAGCTGGGAAGTGGGATTAGGCTGGATAGCTCTTTGTTGGCCGGCGCGGACACAATGGGCCGAAATGGCCTCCTTCCGTGCTGTAACTTTCCATGATTCTATGAAAAAGTGCAAGGTTAGTAAAAACCTACCATCGACTGAAATATGATACAAATTCAATGATTCTTGGTGAGGCACTGGTAATTTGCATCCAGGCAGATTTTCTCTTGCTGTCCTATTTTGAACTTTCAGAAGATGCACCTTTCCACCTTCAGGGCCAGAACTGTTATCATTCGTCCCTATAGGGCCACTTATATACCAGCAGTAACTGCCTGCCAATGATGCATTGGTTAATACACAACCATGCGAGAAACCAATTAGTCAGTTATTAGTCAACTATTTTTACTTCCATATACAGGTCATGTAATCTAAACTAAATGGCAGTACTCTATATACAATATGTCGATGAAAGGTTTTCATTATGATCTGTCCTTTCACATTTCACTGTATTCTGCAGCTAATGCAATGCTTATTGCAATGTTGACTGCTTATTCAGTATCCATAATGCCACTACCGTTAAATGTAATTTTTTATCTCCATCACAAGCTTTTGCACACAGCAAGACTCTACTGCCAGACAACCTCCCTGGCACTGAAATTAAGTGTGGAGTCTCATTCCTTCAGATTTTAATTATTGTTGGAGATTTTTTTTAAAATGCAAAAATATTTTTGTTTAAACTTTTTTTTCTGTCTCTTTGTCTCTCTTTTAATCCCATCTTTCTTTCCTTCTCTTTATTTTGCTTTCTGTACCTGATTTGACATTGAATTCAATATTCTAACTGACACTTCCTGGTTTAGACTCTGTGCTGCTCATGAACGATTTTTTTTTATTCATTGATGGGATGTGGGCGTCGCTGGCTAGGCCTGCATTTAGTGCCCATCCCTAATTGCCCTTGAGAAGAGGGAACCGCTGCAGTCCATATGGTGTAGGTACACCCACAATGCTGTTAGGAAGGGAGTTCCAGGATTTTGGCCCAGCGACAGTGAAGGAACGGCGATACAGGTCCAAGTCAGGATGGTGTGTGGCTTGGAGGGGAACTTGTAGGTGGTGATGTTCCCATGTGTCTGCTGCCCTTGTCCTTCTAAGTGGTAGAGGTCGCGGGTTTGGAAGGTGCTGTTGAAGGAGCTTTGGCGAGTTGCTGCAGTGCATCTTGTAGATGGTACACACTGCAGCCACAGTGCGCCGGTGATGGAGGGAGTGAATGTTGAAGGCGGTGGATGGAGTGCCAATCAAGCGGGCTGCTTTATCCTGAATGATGTCGAGCTTCTTGAGTGTTGTTGGAGCTGCACTCATCCAGGCAAGTGGAGAGTATTCCATCACACTCCTGACTTGTGCCTTGTAGATGGTGGAAAGGCTTTGGGGAGTCAGGAGGTGAGACACTCGCCGCAGAATTCCCAGCCTCTGGCCTGCTCTTGTAGCCACAGTATTTATATGGCTGGTCCAGTTCAGTTTCTGATCAATGGTAGCCCCCAGGATGTTGATTCTTCAATCTGATTGGTTGAGAAGATATCCTGTTAAACTGGTCCCAGATCCCCTATAGAAAACGCTGCGCCATTTTGGCGCTCTAATTTACAGTAAGTTCCAGTGCAAAATCCCATAGAAAGTCCGTGGGCAAGTGAAATGTAATGTTCACCATGAAGAGCAAAATCTGACCTAAAATATCACTGGGATACTGACAATTCTGTCACTGCTCCTGGATTAAGAGACTAGAAGTTAAGATTTTTTTTAAAGTTTAAATAACCTAGTTGATTCCTTGGTTTCAAACAACAGTGCCCATAGCTTCACCAATGGATAAGTGCACCATGTGGTATAGTATGGAGCTATACCAGCAGGAAGGTGCATCATTTGATCTGTGGTAAATGAGCTAATCTCAAGTGGGTGCTACAAAATTAGCCTCAATATCCCAAAGCTACTAATCAGAAGAAAAAAATAATCCTGCTTCTCATCAGAACAATACAACTAGGGAACGAGCTATTTTAGATTTGGTAATGTGTAATGAGACAGGATTAATTAATGGTCTCACAGTAAAGGATCCCCAAGGGAAGAGTGATCATAACATGATAGAATTTCACATTCAGTTTGAGGGTGAGAAACTTGGGTCTGAAACTAGTGTCTTAAACTTAAATCAAGGCAATTACAAGGGTATGAAGACAGAGTTGGCTAAAGTGGACTGGGAAAATAGATTAAATGGTAAGACGGTGGATAAGCAGCGGCAGACTTTTAAGGAGATATTTCATAACTCTCAACAAAGATATATCCCAGTGAGAAAGAAAGACTCTACGAGAAGGATGTACCATCCGTGGCTAACTAAGGAAGTTAAGGAGGGTATCAAATTGAAAGAAAAGGCATACAATGTTGCGAAGATTAGTGATAGGCCAGAAGATAGAGAAATTTTTAGAAACTTGCAAAGGATGACCAAAAAAAGAGGGAGAAAATAGATTGAGAGTAAACTTGCAAGAAATATAAATCAGACAGTAAGAGCTTCTACAAGTATATAAAAAGGAAGAGAGTAGCTAAAGTAAACGTTGATCCCTTAGAGGATGAGACTGGGGAATTAATAATGGGAAACAAGGAAATGGCAGAGACTTTGAACAAATATTTTGTATCTGTCTTCACGGTAGAAGACACTAAAACCATCCCAATAATAGTGGAAAATCAGGGGGCAAAAGGGAGGGAGGTACTTAAAACAATCACTGTCACTAGAGGAAAAAGTGCTAGGCAAACTAATGGGAATAAAAGCTGACAAGTCCCCTGGACCTGATGGCCTGCATCCTAGGGTCTTAAAAGAAGTGGCTGCAGAGATGATGGATGTATTGGTTGTAATCTTCCAAAATTCCCTAGATTCTGGAACGGTCCCAACGGATTGGAAAACCGCGAATGTAATGCCCTATTCAAGAAAGGAGGGAGACCGAAAGTAGGAAGCTATAGGCCAGTTAGCCTAACATCTGTCATTGGGAAAATGCTGGAATCCATTATTAAGGAAGTAGTAGCAGGACATTTAGAGAATCATAATACAATCAAGCAGAGTCAACATGGTTTTGTGAAAGGGAAATCGTGTTTGACAAATTTATTAAAGTTCTTTGAGGATGTAACGAGCAGGGTGGATAAAGGGAAACCAGTAAATGTAGTGTATTTGGATTTCCAAATGGCATTCGATAAGGTGCCACATAAAAGGTTACTGCACAAGATAAGAGCTCATGGTGCTGGGGGTAATATATTAGCATGGATAGAGGATTGGCTAACCAACAGAAAATAGAGTCTCGGGATAAATGGGTCATTTTCAGGTTGGCAAACTGTAACTAGTGGAATGCCATAGGGATCAGTGCTGGGGCCTCAACTATTTACAATCTGTATTAATGATTTGGATGAAGGGACCGAGTGTAATGTAGCTAAATTTGCTGATGATACAAAGATGGGTGGGAAAGGAAGTTGTGAGGAGGACACAAAGGGCTAGATTTTCCTGGAGCCGTCTGGCGGAGTTTCAGGCGTGTGGGGGGCGAAATCCTGAATTTGGGGGTCCCGACACCATCCCGCCCAAAACCCCGCCCCACGCAACTTTCAGGGGCGGCGGGTACCCGCCCCGCACTGGGATTCACCGAAACCAGGCAGGAAGGGATTAGTGCCAATTAACTGCCTGTTAACAGATAGTTAACAGGCAGTTTTTAGCCTAATACCTATTTTGAGGGGTGTCGTGTGGGATTCCCGACGGCTCCAAACCACGCCAGATTAGAGCAGGCAGGCCGTCGGGTTGAAGGAGTTGGAGGGGTCGCGATGTCGGTGCTCAGGTGAGTGATGGGTGCATGAGTGCAAAGGTAAGTGTGTTTGGTGTGTCTAAAGTGTGTAAAGAACTTTTACTTACCTGTACTTACCTTAACAGCCTTTCTTCCTGCAGGCGTCGGGAGCCCATCACTCAGCCGGCACTTAAAGCTGAACGGCTGCGATCTGTGAAAAGTGACAGCCTTCAGCTTTGAGTGCTGCTGAGAGTTCTAACTGAGTCTGTGCAGAAGGACTCATGTTAGAACTCAGACTGTCAGTGTTTCACAGCTTCAAACAGCTGTGAAACACTGATATTTCATCTGTCAAGAAAGATGAAATTGCAGTCTGTGACGTCACCTGTTGCCGGGTGGCCCTTAATTGGCCTGCTGAGCCCGCTGGACGGGCTCAACAAGGTCAATCAAGGGAAAACCGAGCGGATTGGCCGGACGTCGATGTAGGCGGGTCAAAAACCCGAAAGTTGTAGTCCCGCCTTCTTCCCGACAGGTTCGGGAAAATCTACCCCAAAGAGTCTGCAAAGGGATATAAGTAGGATAAGTGAGTGGGCAAAAATTTGGCAGATGGAGTATAATGTGGGAAAATGTGAGGTTATCCACGTTGGTAGGAAGAATAGAAAAGCAAAATATTATTTAACTTGAGAGAGACTACAAGATGCTGTGGTACAGAGAGATCTGGGTGTCCTCATAGATGAAACACAGAAAGTTAGCATGCAGGTACAGCAAGTAATTAGGAAGGCAAATGGATTGTTAGCCTTTATTGCAAGGGGAATGGAGTATAAAAGTAGGGAAGTCTTGCTACAACTGTAAAGGGCATTGGTGAGACCACACCTAGAGTACGGTGCACAGTTTTGGTCTCCTTATTTAAGGAGGGATATACTTGCATTGGAGGCAGTCCAAAGAAGGTTCACTAGGTTGATTCCTGGGATGAAGGGGTTGTCTTATGAGGAAAGGTTGAGCAGGTTGGGCCTATACTCATTGGAGTTTAGAAGAATGAGAGGTGACCTTATTGAAACATATAAGATTCTGAGGGGGCTTGACAGGGTAGATGCAGGGAGGGTGCTTCTCCTCGTGGAGGAATCTAGAACTAGGGGGCATAGTTTCAGAATAAGGGGTCGCCCATTTAAGACTGAGAGGAGGAGGAATTTCTTCTCTCAGAGGGTCGTGAATCTTTGGAATTCTCTACCCCAGAGAGCTGTAGAGGCGGAGTCATTGAATATATGCAAGGCTGAGATAGACAGATTTTTGAACTACAGGGGAGTCAAGGGTTATGGGGAACAGGCAGAAAAGGAGTTGAGGCCAAGATCAGATCAGCCATGATCTTATTGAACGGCGGAGCAGGTTCGAGGGGACGAATGGCCTACTCCTGCTTCTTATGTTCTTATCATGGTTAAGTTGAACCCCCATGATTGCTTAGTGTACTGAATTTCACTGTTTAAGTTCGCATATGAAGTAGCAGAGAGCTGCTCGTGCCTGTTAATCCATCTCCAGCATGAGTTACCACTTTTAGGAGAGGTGAGAATATTAGAGGAAAAAAATAACAGTACCAAACAATTTGCTGTATTTTTTTTTGTTAATCAGCAATATTCAGAATATAGTTTAATGTCAAGAAATGTTTCCAAATGAATAAAGTTCACAGATTTGTACCACAAATTTGGGACACAGTCTGTTGAATTTTTGATATTCAGCACCTCTCATTTGCATTGAAGTTCCAGCCATACTTTCCAGATAGGGCCAAGTAGTTGTTACTAAGCAACAATTCCTTCATGCAACATGAAACAATCACATCAATAGACTTTTGCTGGTGCGGCCAGATTTCTCTCCACTTGTCTTCTCTGCAAAACATGCCATTGATCCTCGCACCTCAATTCCATCATTACGCACAGGATGCTGTCTTTCTTAAAAGATAAAAATTCCTTTAAAGAGGCCTATTTATGGCAGGTGCCCAGCTGCACCAAATGCTGTCCCATCATTCAATTACTCAGTGGTCACACCAAACTGACCTCACCAAACATTTTTCTACCCACTTATAGACCTTTCAATCTCTGCTCACAACAGTCACCCAACATATCTATGACTATACAAAATACCCTTAATGTAAATGTAATTGTGCTCTAGCCCCTCTCAAATATAAAATATTTGTGGCTTAAGTAGCATACCGATAGTAAGTTATTAATTGTGAAATTTACGTCATAGGTAAAGTGGATTTACACAACTTACTCATATCTGCGGTAGTACGGAGTTGTTTGGACATCACTTTTGGATTATCACAAATGTTTACTGTCAAGTATTTTCAGTAGTAACAAATTGTTTTTCAGGAGATAGGAGAATTGACTTAGCAATCCTTCATGTCAGGGAACAACCGGTGGAGACTAGAGGGACAAGGAGGTCTAGAGAAGCGAATCACATATGGAATCTGGATGGAGTGGGCTTCATGAAGCAAATGGCCTTTGTACACTCTGGACCTTGCATTCTTAGAGCTTTTCTTTTTCTTTCAGATGTTAGTTGATGGTCTGAGGCGCGAGTTGGGTAGGATTGATTGGGGAATGTCACTCAAAGGGTTGACGGTGGATAGGCAATGGCAAACATTCAAAGATCGCATGGATGAACTACAGAATTTATTCATCCCAGTTTGGCATAAAAATAAAACAAAAAAGGTGACTCAACCGTGGCTAACAAGGGAAATTAGGGATAGCATAAGATCCAAGGAGAGGACATATAAATTGGCCAGAAAAAGCAGTAAACCTGAGGATTGGGAGCAGTTTAGGATTCAACAAAGGAGGACAAAGGGATTAATTAAGAAGGGGAAAATAGTATATGAGAGTAAGCTTGCAGGGAACATAAAAACTGACTGTAAAAGCTTTTATAGATATGTGAAGAGAAAAAGATTGGTGAAGTCAAATGTAGGTCCCTTGCAGTCAGAATCAGGGGAATTTATAATGGGTAACAAAGAAATGGCAGATCAATTAAATACATATTTTGGTTCTGTCTTCACAAAGAGGACACAAATAACCTCCCAGAGATGTCAGGGAACATAGGGTCTGATGAAGGGGAGGAACTGAAAGAAATCAGTATTTGTAAGGAAATGGTATTAAGGAAATTGATGGGACTGAAGGCCGATAAATCCCCAGGGCCTGATAATCTACATCCTAGGGTACTTAAGGAAGTGGCCCTAGAAATAATAGGTGCATTGCTGATCATCTTCCAACATTCGATGGCATCTGGAACAGTACCCATGGATTGGAGGGTAGCTAATGTTACCCCACTATTCAAAAAAGGTGGTAGGGAGAAAACGGGGAATTACAGACCGGTAAGCCTGACATCGGTAGTGGGGAAAATGCTAGAGTCCATTATAAAGGATGTAATAGCTGAGCACTTGGAAAACAGTGACAGGGTCGGATAAAGTCAACATGGATTTACAAAAGGTAAATCGTGCTTGACTAATCTACTGGAATTTTTTGAGGATGTAACTGGTAAAATAGATAAGGGAGAACCAGTGGATGTGGTATATTTGGACTTTCAGAAGGCTTTCGATAAGGTCCCGCATAAGAGGTTAGCGTGTAAAGTTAAGGCACATGGGATTGGGGGCAAGGTATTGACTTGGATAGAAAACTGGTTGGCAGACAGAAAGCAAAGAATTGGAGTAAACGGGTCTTTTTCCGAGTGGCAGGCAGTGACTCGTGGGGTACCGCAGGGATCGGTCCTTGGACCCCAGCTATTCACAATATATATTAATGATCTAGACGAGGGAACTGGATGTAATATCTCCAAATTTGCAGACGACACAAAGCTGGGTGGGCGTGTGTGCTGTGAGGAGGATGCCGAGAAACTCCAGGATGATTTGGACAGGTTGGGTGATTGGGCAGAAGCATGGCAGATGCAATATAACGTGGATAAATGTGAGGTTATCCACTTTGGTGGCAAAAACAGGAAGGCAGATTATTATCTGAATGGCAATAGATTGGGCGAAGGGGAACTGCAACGAGACCTGGGTGTCCTTGTGCACCAGTCGCTGAAGGTAAGCATGCAGGTGCAGCAGGCGGTTAAGAAGGCAAATGGTATGTTGGCCTTCGTAGCGAGAGGCTTTGAGTACACGAACAAGGATGTCTTGCTGTAGTTGTACAGGGCCTTGGTAAGACCACATCTTGAGTATTGTGTGCAGTTTTGGTCGCCTTATCTGAGGAAGGATGTTCTTGCCATGGAAGGAGTTCAGTGAAGATTCACCAGGCTGATACCTGGGATGGCAGGAATGACATATGAGGAGAGATTGGGTCGATTGTGCTTGTACTCGCTGGAGTTTAGAAGAATGAGAGGGGATCTCATTGAAACTTATAAAATTCTGACAGGACTGGACAGACTAGATGCAGGAAGGATGTTCCCGATGGTCGGGGAGTCCAGAACCAGGGGTTACAGTCTAAGGATAAAGGGTATGCCATTTAGGACAGAAATGAGGAGGAATTTCTTCACCCAGAGAGTGGTGAACCTGTGGAATTCTCTACCACAGAAGGCAGTCGAGGCCAATACATTAAATATATTCAAGAAGGAGTTGGATATATTTCTTAAGGCTAAAGGGATCAAGGGGTATGGGGAGAAAGCAGGGACTGGGTACTGACTTTGGATGATTAGCCACGATTGCATTGAATGGGGGAGCAGGCTCGAGGGGCCAAATGGCCTACTCCTGCTCCTATCTTCTATGTTTCTATGACTTGTATTTCCAGAAAGATTTGTTTACATTTTAGATTTCCAGTTTATGCATTTTTCTTTTTATCTTCACCAAAGACTGAATTGCTGCTGTAACTTCACTGCCGACAATGTGCCCCTTAAAACGTACTGATTAATCAGTTTTATTTTTCTCTTCGTTTTCTGCCAGACTTGCTAGATACAGTAAAGGTGGTACCGCATAGGTGAAGGGGATTAAAGATTATAGAGGAATCAAGCAACTGGTACTATACTGTTAAAGGGAAATCATCTGTTCAGTATGACGTACATACACACCTGTCACAATAAATATTTTATTTTTCAATAGTATTGAAGTATTTTTGTATGCGTACATACATATGATTTCTTCCTACCCGTTTGGAAATGCACAAAATTTGATTACAAATTCTGAGGTAGAGATGAGAGAGTAAGGTATATTACAGCGTTAAGTGCTTGAACATCTCACACTTTGTGTTCCTAATCTTGGCTGGGACTGTGGAGGACATGCCTTGCAAAAGGAAGGATGGAAAATTAAAAGGCAACAAAGTGAGGAATACTCTTGCACACAATAGTGTAACTCTTAACAGCCTGATAAAGAGTGGCACTGACAGAGGCTAAGGGCAGTCTCTCAACCAGGAAATTATGCAGGGTTATGAGATGGTAAACAATGATGGATTGTTTCCACTGGTAAGTCAGACAGTAACGAAAGGGCACACATTTATGATCACAAAAAGAAATGGGCCGGTTAGAAAAACATTCTTCACTCAGACATTGTTTAGAATGTGGTATTCTCTGCCACAAACCCTTGTTGAACCAGAGTTCATTATTTCTTTTTAAGGGGCATTAGATAGTTGTTTGAAAAAGAGGAATAATGAAGGATATGGGGAGAAATCAGAATAGTGTGATTAGATGCGGAGTAAAACACCAGCACAGAGCTGATGGGCCAAATAGCCTGTTTCTCTGCTGTAACATTCTATAGTTTTCTATGAACAGAAGGAGGTAAATAAAATAGAATATATTAAAAATGAAAAAAAAGACAATGGTATAAAAATAATGATACTCAAAGCAAGATTTGAATACGCACTCATTGTTTTTATAATGTACCACTAAAAATTTCTTATTTGTGCATACACAGATCAGAAATAAAATATTGGAATATTTAAAACACATACAGTTAAGAATTGGTATAATTTGACTGCTGTTGATATGCTTACAGCACATTATACCTAGTGGAAGCAAGATAGTGTTTGACACAGTTATTAATGATCCACACACATATAAATTGTCTGACTCGTGTTAGCTGTTCGAAGCTAAAAAGTATAATTTTCTTTTTATCACTCTTCTCCCTTTTATAGCCACATATTGGCTTCCTTCTTGCTCTCACTCTGACTTCCTTCAATTGCTGTCAACACTGCTTATCATCTGACAGCCAGCATGCTTTGTGTGGTAGGACAGGCTCTCCCTTCCCCCGTGGATTCTCCATCCCACTGAAGTGTAGTAGGTCATAGGTTACCACTATTCTAACCTCTATATTTTGGTGAGGGTTTTGAATTCTCTTTCTTCAGCACCCCTCAACCAAGTGATTTTTCTCTGGTTTCCCAAGACCCTGTGCCAACTAAGGCTGAGAGGACAGGTAGGCACTGCTCCAGGGCAAACAATGCCATTGTGAACCAAACACGGACAGGTGTGCAAAATTAACCTGATAACGAGTCTCCTGTTAATTTTCCCCTTATCCTGCCCTCCACATCAGTATATGAAAGTGAGAGCTTAGGACTATCTGTGCAAGGGGAGGGGCTGTAAGGGGGAATAAACGGCACATACATATATTACCTCCACTCCTGCTGCCCATGGGTCCTACACTCTTCCAGCAAAGCTGCAAGCCACCTTTATTAGCCGGTGAATTATATTATAGAAAAAACACAGGGACATGATCTTCATTCCTCTCGAAGTTACCCGTCTGCTCTATTTTTAAATTCATTGCTGCTCAATGCAGTGGCGCTTGCGAAGTGTAAGGATGGTGATGTTTAGTGCAGCCTTTCCTCAGATAAGACTGAGGTTACTTCCTCTGCTGGTCCTAATGGGTGAAAAAGATTATGGCCAAGAGTTTCTGCTTTGGGCTTAATCGGTGATCCGGGCACAAATTGCACTCAAAATTGCGCTAGTTTTCAGAAGTGTTTTTTTTAAGCTCAGGTTTCCGCCCAAACTCATTTGTATATCGGCAAACGTAAAATGTTCCATGAACCAGCGCAATCGAGCAGTGTTTTAGAACGTAATTTAAAAAAAATTGCATTAAAATATTGGCCCAAAATTTGCGGTCGGAGGCTTCTCTCGGGCAGATGCCTCCGACCTGCAAAAAATCTACGAATTTACCTGGTGGTCCAAGAGGTACGGAGATTCGCACTCCTGAGCCTCTGCGGGTACCCGCGGGTAGAGGCCCACGTATCCCAGGGGCGCATGAGGCTCGCAAGCACCCCTGGGATCACGTGGGCCGGCCCAACCAATGAAAGAAAGGGAATCCCTATTCATACCTATGGGGATTCCGTACGTATGGAACTGTCATAAGTATGAATGGGGATCACTTAAAAAATACACGAACATATGAAAAAAAAAATTACATTTAAAATTAATTAAAATGCCATTTAATTAAATATTTTAAACAAAAATTAACGGGGCTAAAATAAACTAACCTTATAGGACAGGGGTTTTTTAATGTATAAATGAGTGATAACATTTTATTTTTCTATTTTTTTTTAAACTCTTACGCTGGTAAAAGCAGGCCTTACGCCCGCTTTTACCAGGCGTAAGAATTGCAAGAGCATTCATTGGGTAAATTGTGCAACTCTCCGCCCGCGGAGGCCCTTCTCCCGGGGATGCGGATGATCTGTCAAGAATTCTTGACAGATCGCAAGTTCTGGGTTTTTGCGCACACACTTCGCATGCCTAAACCTGGAACTTGCGCAGCCCCTACGGGCGTGTGCGCACCTCATAGCACCCGTAGGGGTCGCAAATTACGGCCCATAGTCTTTTATATATTTAAGAGTGGTAACCTGATGCAGTTTTATTAATACAGCTGAAAATGGGTTTATCACAAAAAATAAGCATTTTTAATCAGAGGGCTCGATTTTCATCGGGCCGTTGGGGTGGGATTGGAGGCATGTGGGGGGTTAAAATTGCAAAAAACTGGCGGCCGGGCCCAACCCCACCTCCAAGCAATTTTCATTAGATCGTGTCTACTGGTCCCGTCTCCGTCCCACCTCCCAAGAGGCGGGATAGGCCGTTAAGGCCCTAAACAAGCACTAAATTGTCCCTATAATGCCATTTTGATAGGCTTTTGTGATTTTAACTCTCTTCCCACGTGAAGCCCGCCTGTTCTGAAACACGACTGTGAAACCTGGCGGTAGCACAATTGGATTGCTAACTATCAGCTGCAGCTCAACCATTAAATAGGAGATTTGATCAGCCATCATTTGCAGGTGGCAGGACTTTGTTGTCTCAGGTCTGGGGGAACATTTAGAAGGCATAACCACAGCTGTGGAAGTTTGGAGCCTGACACCCATCTCCAGTATGACCTCCTGGGAAACCCCTCTCGCCACCTTCACTGAGCGCTTCCTCAACTGAGGCATATACCAAGTAAACCTAAGCCCTCAATGTGGAAGTCCCATTAGCGAAATGACACACGCCAAAACTGCAGCAGTAGCCATCAGACTTTATATATACAGTAACCATCTAATGGCTTTTTAATATAGTATTAAACATCAAATTTCACCCAAGTGACTACCCTTGTGACTATTTGTGCAGTATCTTTCTTTTATGCATGCTCCTACGTGGTGCTTCCCCTGCGGCTTCAGCAGATGTGGAGGCCCCTTGCTCACTTTCTTGCTGCTCCTGTCTTGACACCTTTGGCGGGCGTTCTCTGGGATTGCGAACCTGTGAGGGCTCGCCAACAGTCTGCTGCTCCTGCGGCTGTGCAAGGGTTGAGACGCCGATCTCAGTTGGGTGTGGACTCTGGTGGGGCTCTGACCGAGGGCTCTGCAGTGGCATGGAAGTGTAAGCGCTTGGAGAAGAGCCCCCACTTCCTTGATGTCTGCCACCTACTTCCCTCTCATGGGTCAGGTCCCCCTCAGCGTTTGCAAGTGGCTTGAGAGCACCTTGCTGCACATCAGGGGGGCCATGGGGACCCGTATCTGCACTGGCAGTCCTACTCGGAAGGACTTCCATGAAGATCTGGTTTCTCTGTTCAATAGATGACCATCGCTCCTCCAGAGATGTCATTCTATTCAGAACACTCACCATGTTTTTTGCACTCTGGTGACTTATCACCTCCATGGAGGTTGCCATCCTTTCCATGGTGATGTGTTCATGTGCCAATGACTCCACAAAGGCTCTGCTCATGTTGGCAATGGACTCCTCCATTCGCTCCACTCTTGCAGCGACCCTGGAGACAAAACCTGCCAGAGACTCTTGCATCTGTTCCTGGAGTTCCAGCACCGCTGATCTTATGGATGGACCCAGAGGCAGAGGGTCGACATGCAGCTGAGCCCAGCTGGCAGAGTCCTGCGCCCTCTGACTAGGACTCTCCACTGCTGTCCCTGTCTCCACAATCTGCTGATGCTCACTTGTGAGCTGTGATACACCAGGTGACAACACTACTCTATCTCGCGAAGGTCCCACCGAGGTGTGAGTGTCTGCGCTGGTGCTGGTTGCATTGAATTCTGCTGACGCTGCGCCCTCAGAGGTTACAGCTTCCTCTGAGGAGTCTGGATGCTCAGGCTCTTCCTCCTGGCTAGTGGGGACAGGTGCTTGCGATGGTCCTGTGGGGGAGTAAAGGAAAGCGTCAGAGATGTGATGCCAAGGTTACATGCACATTGCATATTGCAGATGATCATAAGTCCATCTGTTAGAGCTTCAGAATCATTATCAGAGACTCATGCAATGTCAATGAGATGGGAAACTATTCTGTCACCAGCTTGCTGTGATGTGCCCGTCTGTCCATCCCCCGCTTGGGAATCTTCCTCCACTCCCACGATCTCCAGGACCGCCTCCTCCCAGGTGGTGAGCTGGGCTACTGAGGGTGGCCCTCCTCCTGTCCTCGCTCTTTCCCTCTTATTGTGAGCTCTCTTTTCCTGCAATGAGGGAGACAAGTGGAGTTTGAGTGAGAATGAAGGAGTGAGTGTAGAGAATCCATAGCATAGATGCTTAGGAGACAAAGATGGAGTGAGGTGGCAAGACCAAGGGCCCTCCCTGTGTGTTGTAATTGCATCACAGTGATAGGGAGTGTGAGGGCTGCATAGTCGAATAGTTAGGTGAATGTGCCCATAGAGAGAGAGGGAATGGGTAAGGGTGCATGGATGTCAGTGTCAAGTGGGATGTGGAGGAAGAGATTGCTAAAGCTGAGTGCTGGTGAGGAGAGGCAATGGGGATCAGATTGAGGGTGATGGGAAATTCATACTCACCTTTCCAGTGCGCAGGTCATGAAACCTCTTCCTGCACTGAAGCCAGGTTCTGCGGGTTAATGACAAAGAGTTGACCTCCTCTGCCACCTGGATCCACACAGCCTTGGTTTGCTGGGGAGGCTTCTTCCTCCATGAAGAAGGGAAGAGCACCTCTTTATTTGCTCTTGCTCCCTCTACTAAAGCCTGCAGGGCAACATCATCGAAGCGGGGTGCAGACCTAGGTCTCTGGCGATTCTTCCTGCAGGTGCCTCTAACATGCAAGGGCAAAAGCTTGGCAGTCTGCAGAAGAAGCAAGGCTTGTTGCAGACCTTAAATGCAGCAGCAATGATGACGTCATCGGAGGCGACTTTCAGACTGGAAAAACTCATTGGCCATGGGTTCCCACACGTTGGAACTCAATTGACCAATTAAGTTAAAATGGCATCATTTTCCCACATCGATTTAGAATCGGGTGGCTAACACGAAATGCGAATTACACGACCCCAGCCTGCCCCAGTATCAAAATCCAGCCCAGAATATCTAGTCCACCACCCGATTTTAAATAACTGAAAATGTTAAAAACTATGTAGAACCATTTACTAGTTTTTAGTAAATTAAAAAAAAATTAGAAACTTCTAAATGGTGCCTAATAGTGTCCTTGTGCCTAAAAAAAAGCTTAATTTTAAGGCCCACAAACAGGTGCAATTAGCAGAAACTCACCATGGTGATTAATTCGATCGGGGGCGCGGCTGGTTTCCAGTGCGATGTTTCTTAAACCAGCGCAAAAGTTGGCAGAAACTCAATTTGTGCTAGGAATTCCGCGATTTTTGCTCTGGTTTGACTGATTTTGGACGAATTGCGCTCAGCGCAGCCTAGTGGAAACTCCAGGCCCTAATGTCATTTACACCAAAACCCTCAACTTCCTGCCCAGTGTTGCTCCTAGAGATATTCAGATCCAGCATTCTAAATCGAGTGGATAATTGAGAAAATAAATCAAAAATAACCCAGAAATATGGAGGGGGCAAAGATTAGTGTAACGCAGATATGGGCTGTCCCTGCTGGATTAAGGTATTCTCGGTAGTATTCTACAGATACCAATTCAGATTTTAGGTCTTTTCATATTAATCTTGTTGTTTTATAGCACAGTCCTGTGACCAAACCTACTGGGAGGCCATTACAGTGACACACTAACAATACTGTCTGAATCTGACTGTGTCTAATGAATGCACAGGACATTGTTAAGTTCAGGTACGGGTAGTCCAGCCCAGTATATAAAACAAGGGTGGCTAAGATTTAACAATGGAGTCAGAGCTATGTCGGTGCCAGCAAAAAGGCAGAGTTGCTCATATAACTTCACAGATCTGACTGGATCATCCTACTTACCACTTGTGACATAGAGAGTAATTGCTTCTAACCGAAAATTAATTTGTGTCAGTCAGGATGAAGATTGCAGCTTATCGCACGCTCCCAATGTATCAGGTCAAATTAGAACTAAACTACACACAATTGTGACTGCCATTCATGATTCGAGTGAAGTGAAAGCACATATCCTGTCTTGTATTTCTACATTGGTTCTACATTTGTATAAAATTAATTAATTAAGATAATGTTTAGTGCGATTAACTATAAAGACAAAATATGGGGCATGAACAGTAAATGCAAAATAATCTCAAAGGTTACTAAGAGAATAAATATGATGTGATGCAATATTCACAGTAATAAGTGTTCTTGGAGAGAAATGTTATAAAATGAAAAGAAAACAACTTCTGAAATTTTTTGTGAGAAGTCACACAACACCAGGTTATAGTCCAACAGCTTTATTTGAAATCACAAGCTTTCGGAGCGTTGCTTCTTCGTCAGGTGAAGTGAAGAGATGCATATAGGCACAGCATATATAGTCAGAGAACACTGCCAGATGATTACAGGTAATCTTTCTAACTGCCCTTTATCACACCTCGGCAGAGAGATAATCACAGCAATCAAAGGTGTGAGTGGTGTCCAAACAGGTCAGTCAGGAAAACATTACATCAAAGAACAACGAGGTGGGGTCACAAGGGGTCAAATGTTGCAGATGCTGGGGTCTGTATGAAAAACAAAAAACAAACAATAAACAAAAAAACAAAAAAATTTTTTTTTCTGGAAATCACAGCAGGTCCGGCCGCATCTGTGTAGAGAGAACAAGCCAACGACGACTCGAGTCTGGATGACTCTACGTCAGGTGGGGTTACATGTAGCGTGACATGACCCAAGATCCCGGTTGAGGCCGTCCTCATGAGTGCGGAACTTGGCTATCAGTTTCTGCTCGACGATTTTGCGTTGTCTTGTGTCTCGAAGGCCGCCTTGGAGAACGCTTACCCGAAGATCGGAGGCTGAATGTCCTTGACTGCTGAAGTGTTCCCCGACTGGGAGGGAACACTCCTGCCTGGCGATTGTTGTGCGGTGTCCGTTCATCCGTTGTTGCAGTGCCTGCATGGTCTCGCCGATGTACCATGCTCCGGGGATGTACCATGCTCCGGGGCATCCTTTCCTGCAACGTATGAGGTAGACAACGTTGGCCGAGTCACATGAGTATGTACCATGTACCTGGTGGGTGGTGTCCTCACGTGTGATGATGGTATCTGTGTTGATGATCTGGCATGTCTTGCAGAGGTTGCCGTGGCAGGGTTGTGTGGTGTCGTGGTCGCTGTTCTCCTGAAAGCTGGGTAATTTGCTGCGAACGATGGTCTGTTTGAGGTTAGGCGGCTGTTTGAAGGCGAGGAGTGGAGGCGTGGGGATGGCCTTAGCGAGGTGTTCGTCGTCATCGATGACATGTTGAAGGCTGCGAAGAACATGGCGTAGTTTCTCCGCTCCGGGGAAGTACTGGATGACGAAGGGTACTCTGTTGGTTGCGTCCCGTGTTTGTCTTCTGAGGAGGTCTATGCGATTTTTCGCTGTGGCCCGTCGGAACTGTGAATCGACGAGTCGAGCGTCATATCCTGTTCTTACGAGGGCGTCTTTGGACACACGAATCTCCATCAAAGACGGACACCTCAGCACTTCACTCTACCGCAAGCCCACGGACAACCTCATGATGCTCCACTTCTCCAGCTTCCACCCTAACCATGTAAAAGAAGCCATCCCCTATGGGCAAGCCCTGCGAATACACAGGATCTGCTCAGACGAGGAGGAACGCGATGGACACCTACAGATGCTGAAAGATGCCCTCGTAAGAATGGGATATGACGCTCGACTCGTCGATCGACAGTTCCGACGGGCCACAGTGAAAAATCGCATAGACCTCCTCAGAAGACAAACACGGGACGCAACCAACAGAGTACCCTTCGTCGTGCAGTACTTCCCCGGAGCGGAGAAACTACGCCATGTTCTTCGCAGCCTTCAACATGTCATCGATGACGACGAACATCTCGCTAAGGCCTGTCAGGGTTGGGGAGCCACGGGGCCGTGTAGATACGGGGCCGTGCTCTCCGGGCAAGGTAGGTTCTGGACCCAAGTGCAGAAACCAGGCTAGAGGCAGGTATACAATCTTAAGGAACAGTACTTTATTCATTACTTAACTAGATTCACACATAACTAGATTCATACAAGGAACACAACAGCATACGTAAGAACTCGAGACAGGAACACCACAGCATACATAGAACTCGAGACAAGAACAATATACTTAGAACTCGAGACAAGTTACAAAACGGCAAGTCAAGAATAGGAACTCAGGACAGCTTCCATGAGGCAACCTACTTGTCCATACTGAGCTGGGATAAGCTTACCACAAGCGCAACCAGCTTGCCGAGACGAGACTCGAGACAAGCTATCACAAGGGGCTGCCGCAGGGGTAACAGGCTTATCAATACAAAGCTCAAGACAAGCGCCAGCATGGCAACACGCTAGTCCAGCCCAGCACCTTATCAAGACTAAGAACAAGAACACAGACTTAATTACATCTTAAATACAGAGCTCGAGAGAACCATGGCAACCAGCTAGTCAAAGCCAGGAGCCACAGAGCAAAGGCTAGTCCCCGGATCCCCGGTTAGGACTGAGCAAGGAGGGAAGCAACCACAGAACTTATGTACCAAGAAAACCAGGTGAAACCCATGAACAGCTAACAGGCCGTTAAGAATTAACACAGGAGGCTAGGAACAATTAACAAAGGGCTAGAACCAAACAAGTGAAGGTGCCATCTAGAGGCTACAGAAGGAACTGACTGGCACCCTCACAGGACCCCCCCCTAGGAACGGCTCCTGACGTTCCCTACACAGGGCTCGAGAGACGCAGGGCTCGAGAGACGCAGGGCTCGAGAAACGCAGGGCTCGAGAGGCACCGGGCTCGAGAGGCACAGGGCTCGAGAGGCACAGGGCTCGAGAGGCACTGGGCTCGAAATGCACTGGGCTCGAAATGCACTGGGCTCGAAATGCACTGGGCTCGAAATACACAGGGCGCTAATACACAGGGCGTTCATACACAGGGCGTTCATACACAGGGCGAATCTTCTTAGCTTTTCAAGCAATGATATTCCCCATTCCAACTGTTCACAAACTGCAGATGTTCAGAAATCTCAAGACAGAATCATCCTCTTCATCCACTAGCGGCAGAGACATGTCGTGGCGATCATATGACCAAAATCTTGGTAAGCAACGGAGCCATCGTTTCTCCAGAGTTAGCACGCTCAATGGATTATATTCCGAAGGGATGCAAGAAGGGCGAAGACTCGAGAATTTAACTTGTCCAGGAGAGCTTGAGAATTTAATTGTCCAGGAGAACTCAAGAATGTCTTATCCAGTAGAGCTCGAAAGTTTCATTTGTCCAGAAGAACTCGAAAATATTCCTATCCAGGAGAGCTCAAAAGTATCTTATCCAGGAGAGCTCGAAAGTTATCTTATCCAGGATAGCTCAAAAATTTAACTTGTCCAGAAGAACTTGAGAGTTTACCTTGTCCAGGAGAACTCGAAAGTTTAACTTGTCCAGGGGAACTTGAAAACTTAACTTGCCCAGGAGAACTTGAAAACCTAACTTTTCTAGGAGAACTTGAAAGCTTAATTTGCCCAGGAGACTTGAGAGTTCACTCGAAAATTTCACTCTATGAAGGCCCAGGAAACTTGAAAGTTGACTTGAAAGTTTAACACAATGGGAGGCCCAGGAAGCTTGAAAACTTACTTGGGGTTTAACACAGTAAAGGCCCAGGAAGCTTGAGAATTTACTTGGGGATCTAACAGTAGAGGCCCAAGAAGCTTGAGAGTTCACCTGGGGTTCTAACACAATAGAGGCCCAGGAGACTCAAAAGTTTTACTTGAAAGTTTTACACTATGAAGGCCCAGGAGACTTGAGAGTTCACCTGGGGGTCCAACACAGTAAAGGCCCAGGAGACTCAAAAGTTTTACTTGAAAGTTTATAAAGGCCCAACCGACTTGAAAGCTCACACGAAAATTTAACACAGGAAACTTGAAAATTCACTTGAACATCTAACACTGGAGGCTTGAAAATTCACTCGAAAATTTAAACACAGAAGCCTTGAAAATTCACTTGAAAATTTTAACACACTGGGGGTCTTCGACCTAGGGGACTCGAGAATTAAACACAGAAACACCGGGGAAGTCCTCCTCCTAGGAGACCAAACATTGAAAATTAACTCGAGAGTTTCAAACCTTAGCCGGTTGGTTTCTACTGGGTCCATGTATGGCTCAGTCCTACTGTCAGGGTTGGGGAGCCACGGGGCCGTGTAGATACGGGGCCGTGCTCGCCGGGCAAGGTAGGTTCTGGACCCAAGTGCAGAAACCAGGCTAGAGGCAGGTATACAATCTTAAGGAACAGTACTTTATTCATTACTTAACTAGATTCACACATAACTAGATTCATACAAGGAACACAACAGCATACGTAAGAACTCGAGACAGGAACACCACAGCATACATAGAACTCGAGACAAGAACAATATACATAGAACTCGAGACAAGTTACAAAACGGCAAGTCAAGAATAGGAACTCAGGACAGCTTCCATGAGGCAACCTACTTGTCCATACTGAGCTGGGATAAGCTTACCACAAGCGCAACCAGCTTGCCGAGATGAGACTCGAGACAAGCTATCACAAGGGGCTGCCGCAGGGGTAACAGGCTTATCAATACAAAGCTCAAGACAAGCGCCAGCATGGCAACACGCTAGTCCAGCCCAGCACCTTATCAAGACTAAGAACAACAAGAACACAGACTTAATTACATCTTAAATACAGAGCTTGAGAGAACCATGGCAACCAGCTAGTCAAAGCCAGGAGCCACAGAGCAAAGGCTAGTCCCTGGATCCCCGGTTAGGACTGAGCAAGGAGGGAAGCAACCACAGAACTTATATACCAAGAAAACCAGGTGAAACCCATGAACAGCTAACAGGCCGTTAAGAATTAACACAGGAGGATAGGAACAATTAACAAAGGGCTAGAACCAAACAAGTGAAGGTGCCATCTAGAGGCTACAGAAGGAACTGACTGGCACCCTCACAAGGCCATCCCCACGCCTCCACTACTCGCCTTCAAACAGCCGCCTAACCTCAAACAGACCATCATTCGCAGCAAATTACCCAGCTTTCAGGAGACCAGCTGTGGTAAACCACTGTTTGTATTCCTGTTTGTCCTGTTTGTATTCCACTGTGTACATGCCTGGACATGCCTCGGCTGACTCCTCCCACAGGTCCTAGTATAAAGGTGACTGCTCCCCAGCCCTTGGTATCCTGGACCGGTCGACCACTCGAGGCAGACCTCCATTCTGTTGTTAATAAAAGCCTTTAGTTACTCTTCTAACTCTCAGTCTTTTATGAGTAATTGATAGCGCATCAACAGCGACCACGACATCTCACAACCCTGCCATGGCAACCTCTGCAAGACATGCCAGATCATCAACACAGATACCATCATCACGTGAGGACACCACCCACCAGGTACATGGTACATACTCATGTGACTCGGACAACGTAGTCTACCTCATACGTTGCAGGAAAGGATGCCCCGGAGCATGGTACATCGGCGAGACCATGCAGACACTGCGACAACGGATGAACGGACACCGCGCAACAATCGCCAGGCAGGAGTGTTCCCTCCCAGTCGGGGAACACTTCAGCAGTCAAGGACATTCAGCCTCCGATCTTCGGGTAAGCATTCTCCAAGGCGGCCTTCGAGACACAAGGCAACGCAAAATCATCGAGCAGAAACTGATAGCCAAGTTCCGCACTCATGAGGACGGCCTCAACTGGGATCTTGGGTTCATGTCACGCTACATGTAATCCCACCTGACGTAGAGTCATCCAGACTCGAGTCGTCGTTGGCTTGTTCTCTCTACACAGATGTGGCTGGACCTGCTGTGATTTCCAGCAAAAAAAATTTAAATTTTTTTTTGTTTGTTGTTTGTTTTTTGTTTTTCATACAGACCCCAGCATCTGCAACATTTGACCCCTTGTTACCCCACCTCATTGTTCTTTGATGTAATGTTTTCCCGACTGACCTGTTTGGACACTACTCACACCTTTGATTGCTGTGATTATCTCTCTGCCGAGATGTGATAAAGGGCAGTTAGAAAGATTACCTGTAATCATCTGGCAGTGTTCTCTGACTATATATGCTGTGCCTATATGCATCTCTTCACTTCACCTGACGAAGAAGCAATGCTCCGAAAGCTTGTGATTTCAAATAAAGCTGTTGGACTATAACCTGGTGTTGTGTGACTTCTCACATTTGTCCACCCCAGTCCAACACCGGCATCTCCACATCATGAAATGTTTTTGTTTCACCTCCAGTTGTCCTAGCAGAGGTGCTGGAGCATGGTTCCATGTGTGCTGTTCCCATAATTTCATCCAGTAGCCATACTCCATGTGAACTTGGAGTGCGAGTGTCAGCAAGCTATTTGGCTGTGGGGCATCAAAGCCAATCCTGATCTTGCCTTCAACTACAGTAATTTGAACAGGTGCACTTCCAACAGGAGTTACTAGATAGTGATCAGGAGCAAGAAACCGAGCCAATTTTTTTTATCATGTCTCTATTTTGGGAATCCTGTGGTTAATTTTTGTTTATTAATTCACGGGATGTGGGCAAAGCCAGCATTTATTGCCCATCCTTAATTGCCCTTGAGAAGGCAGTAATGAGCCGCCTTCTTGAACCACTGCAGTCCATCATAGCAATTTTTAAAAATACAACAGAGTGCCTTGCTTGTGGCCATTTCAGAGGGCAGTTAAGAGTCAACGACATTGCTGTGTGTCTGGAGTCACGTATAGGCCAGACCAGGTAAGGACGGCAGGTTTCCTTCCCTAATGGACATTGTGGACATTAGTGAATCAGTTGGGTTTTTACAAGAATTTGGTAGTTTCATGATCACCATTACTGATACAAGCTTTTTATTCAAGATTTATTTAATTAACTGAATTTAAATTTGTTGTGTCTGTGTGTTGATAGCGACACTGAAGACAGGAGTTGGTTTCATAGGTGTTTACTAAACAAAGTCTGGAGGGGAACTAACTGATACAACACAATATACAGGCTTATATAGCCCGAGTGGCCATTACCAGCATTACAGTACACATGGGGCTCTTAAAGGCACATACACTACAATTCCTCCCCTTTTAGCCAACCAGTACATAATATTTCAAGTAATTATTAATTACATGTTACAAGAACAATAATCTACACATTGCTGCAGTTAATTAATTATAAGTCAGTCTCTCTGGAGGCTTCCTGACTCGGTCCGGATAACGCCTCGGTGGTGTAGTAGTTTCTGGTGGTGTAGTAGGCTCTTTTGGCAAGGCTGATTCGGCTTGAATGCCAGTGTCGGGTTCATCGGGTTCCAGTATCACTGGATCGGAGGTAGATATGGGTATCTCTGCTTCATCGTTAGGCGTATAGAGTTGTGGTGCAGGTTGTCCCTTTTCGGATGACTTTATGATTTGGTCAGCATGGCGCCTTATTATGCTTTCTCCGATGTCCACGGTATACATCAGCGGTCCTAGTCGTGTGCAGATAGTTCCAGGCTGCCATTTCTCGGTACGGTAGTCCCGGGCCAAAACTTGTTTACCTATCTGGAAGGTTCTAGTTGGCCTTTCATTCATGCCTTGAAATTGCCGGTTCTCCACGTCCCTTCTGATGTTGGGCTTGATCAAATCCAGCCGGCATCTTAGGCTTCTATTGAAGAACATCATGGCGGGAGTTTGGTTTGTAACCATATGTGTTGCATTCCTGTATGCGAACAAGAAGTTATCCACCTTGTGCTGAAGTTTTATGTCTTCATTACCCATGGCCTTTATGGCCTTCTTGAAGGTCTGGACAAACCTTTCAGCCAATCCATTGGTGGCGGGATGGTATGGGGCGGACGTGTAGTGCTTAACCCCATTGTTTTTTAAGAACTTCCTGAATTCTTCGGACACAAATTGCGGTCCATTATCAGAACAGATCTGTTCCGGCAGCCCATTCCTGGGAAATATGGTCCTTAATACTGTGATGGTTTTTTCCGTGGTGGTGGAGGACATCTTTATTACCTCCGGCCACTTGGAGTGTGCATCAACCGCGATTAAGAACATTGAGTCCATAAATGGACCAGCAAAGTCGATGTGTACCCTTTGCCATGGAGATGAGGGCCACTCCCATGGATGTAGAGGGGCTTGGGGTGGAGCGTTTTGGACCTTCTGGCATCCTAGGCAGCTCTTGGTCATTTCTTCGATGTCTCCATCGATACCTGGCCACCATACAAACGCCCTGGCTAGGTTCTTCATTTTCACTCCACCCAGATGCCCCTCGTGAAGCTCCTTTAGAACTTTATCCTGGAGTTTGGGTGGAATCACTACTCTGGATCCACACATCAAGGTTCCTCGGCACACTGACAGCTGTTCTCTTCTTTGCGAGAATGCTGGCAACAGTGGTTCGCCATGTGCTGGCCATCCCTTCACTGTTAAATCGTAGACTCGTGAGAGAGTCGGGTCATTTCTAGTTTCCCTTTCAATGGCAGAATTTGTTACTGGTAGACATTCGACTATGGTAGAGTGGAAAATCTCCACTGGGTCTACGGTAGGTGCTTCTTCTACCGTTGGCAACGGTAGGCGCGATAACCCGTCAGCATTCCCATGCTGTTTTGATCCTTTGTATTCTATGTTGTATTGGTGTGCCCCTAGAAAAAGGGACCACCTCTGTAGCCTTTGCGCTGTCATAATGGGAACACCCTTTTTAGGGTTGAATATGGAGATGAGGGGTTGATGGTCAGTCAACAAGGTAAATTTTTGTCCGTGTAGGTAATGGTTGAATTTCTTCACTCCCCATACCAGGCTGAGTGCTTCCCTGTCGATTTGGGCATAGTTACGCTCAGCTGAGTTCAATGAGCGTGACGCAAAAGCTATCGGCCGTTCCGAGCCATCAGGGAATTTATGCGATAATACTGCTCCTACGCCGTAAGGGGATGCATCGCACGCCAGTCTGATTGGCAGTGATGGGTTGTAATGAGCCAAAACTTCTTTGGGCGTGATTAAGTCTTTGCATTTATGGAAGGCATGTTTACAGTCTTCGCTCCATTTCCAAATTACTCCTGTTTGTAGCAGTTCATTAAGAGGGTGTAGAAGAGTTGATAAGTTCGGTAAAAATTTATGATAGTAATTTATTAATCCCAGGAACGACCTTAATTGTGAAACATTTTCAGGTGCTGGGGCTTTTATGACCGCTTCAATTTTTTCAGGTGACTTATGCAACCCTTCCTTATTAATTATGTGGCCACAATATGATATTTGATTTTGGAAAAATTCGCACTTGGGGCGATTTGCTCGTAGGCCCCGTTCTCTCAGCCTAGTGAGCACCTGCTCCAAATTGGCAAGGTGCTCGTTGTCGTTTTCTCCTGTTACAAGGATGTCGTCTAGGTAGCATTGAGTCCCCGGAATCCCTTAGAGGACTTGCTCCATAGCTCTTTGCCAGATAGCTGGAGCGGATGCTACTCCGAAAACCAGTCGATTGTACTGGTACAGACCTTTGTGTGTATTTATCGTGAGATATTTTTTTAGAGGCCTCTTCAACCTCCATCTGTAGATATGCCTGTGCCAAGTCAATTTTGGTGAAACGTTTCCCTCCGGATAGTGAGGCGAAAATATCTTCTATCCTCGGAAGAGGATACTGTACCGTGTGAAGGGCCGGGTTTACAGTCACCTTGAAGTCTCCACAGATGCGAATTTTTCTCTGTTCTTCAGATTTATCATTATTCAATGCTTTCTTCATGACTGGAACGATGGGTGTTGCCCACTCGCTCCAATCTATTTTGGATAATACGCCTGCCTTTTCCAAATTCTCCAGCTCTGCCTCGACTGCTGGACGAATTGCGTATGGCACCGGTCTTGCCTTAAAAAACTTGGGAATTGCTGCATCTTCCACTTTTATTGAGGCGGTGATGCCTTTCAAGGTTCCTAGTTTCTCTTGAAACACTTCTTTGGCGTTGGCCAAGATGTCTTTTAATCGTTCAGGTATGATGTCATCATCGTTTTTTTTCTTACTGGTCACCGTCAGTGCCTGAATGGAGTGCCAGTCTAAACGTATTTTCCTGATCCATTCACGTCCCAACAGCGGTGGACCACCATCTTGTAGAATGTATAAATACAACTTTTGTATTTCCTTGCCGTTGTATACAACAGGCACCCTTATTTTTCCTTTGGGGTATACTTTCTGCCCCGTATATGTTTTCAAGATAATGGATGTGTCTTTTAAAGGTATATGCGGAAATAGCCGCTCGTAATCCCGTCGATTTATGACGGTCAGAGCTGATCCTGTATCTAGCTCCATTTTAACTGGGGACCCTGCTATCGTGAGGGTAACCCAAATGGTCTGGTAATCATCTTTGGCAAATACATTATGTAATTTGAGACAGTTTAGTCTGTTGTTTTCGGAGTCGCTATCGCTCTTCTGGTCTTCGGAGCTACTGTCCGTCATCATTTGCACCTTTCTGTACTTTTCTTTATTGATTTTTTTTTCCTGTCCGTGGATTTTTTTTTTCCAGATCGGCATACCCGTGCAATGTGTCCAATCTTTCCGCATTGCCTGCATGCTTTGTCCTTGAACCAGCAGTCCCTCTGGTCATGGGTGGATCTGCCGCAGCGATAACATCTCTCGAAACCCTGTGTCATTTCATGGGTGCTGAAGTCCTGTGTCTTTTGTTGTATCTCTGCAGCTCCTCTTGCGGCTGCTTCATATGATACAGCCATACTGAAAGCCTTGTCCAGTGTTAAATCTTTTTCAGAAAGCAGCCTTTTCTGTGTTCCTTCACTTAAGAGACCGCAGACGAATTTGTCTCAAAGATAAGCTGCTAGTCCTGCCCCGAATTGGCAGTGTTTTGATAGCTTTCTTAATTCGGTGAGGTAATCAGCGTTACTTTCATTCTTGTGTTGATTTCTCTTGAAGAATTTGAATCGTTCCGCTATCCGCAGCGGTGTTGGGTTTAAGTGCTCCTGTAGGGTATCAACAATTTCTTTAAAATTCTTGTCCTTTGGTTTGGCTGGAGTGATTAAATTTCGTAACAGCCCGTATGTCTTTGCGCCCATTAGATTTAGCAGTACTGAAGCTTTTTTTTCATCTTCTATTCCATTTGCGGTGCAATATACCTCCACTCTTTCCACATATGTGGTCCAATCCTCTATCTCATTATCAAAAGCATCAATATTGCCAGACTTAGGCATCCGAGAAAAAAAATGGCGCTTCCCGCGCTTTTCTTTCTTTTTATTTATTTATTTACAGTTGGAGACTCGTTCCCGCCGGACTCTGTCTCTAGGTCTGAACGCCGACCTGCTTGCAACGCCGGCCGTCTCCCGAGTGCTCCCTCCCCATCTGTTATTGCCTGCCTCCGCTGCCTGGCCCAGCTGTAGAGCCAGTCGCTGGAGCCCCAGCCCGACGCCCAGGAAGGACCATTGCAGTACCTGCCACCAGCCTGGCCAGCTGGTGAAACCACAGCCTTTTCTTTTTCTTGATTTTTCTTCAACTTTGGACGCCAGAGGAATCGATGTCCTTGAGGTGCTGCCGAATTGCAGGTAAGTCCGTTTCCAATTCATCGCCACTGTTGTGTCTGTGTGTTGATAGAGACACTGAAGACAGGAGTTGGTTTCATAGGTGTTTACTAAACAAAGTCTGGAGGGGAACTAACTGATACAACACAATATACAGGCTTATATAGCCCGAGTGGCCATTACCGGCATTACAGTACACATGGGGCTCTTAAAGGCACATACACTACAAAATTCCCCAGCTGTCGTGGTAGGATTTGAACTCACGTTTCTGGATTATTAGTGCAGTAACATAACCACTATGCTACCGTACCCTTAATTGCAATGAAGGTACCTCCCATCCCAATTGAGATCGTCTTAGAGCAGAACAAAGGTCTTATCTGGAATCTTCCCAATGTGTATATGGCCCAGTTCCATATTTGGGCTGTGCCACTGACAATTGAGCCATCAGGAAATCCCTACTGAATTCCTTATTTAGAATAGTCCTGCTGCAACTGAAATGTATCTGTAACCTTTCCTGACTGAGCTATTAGGTTGTTTGAACCCAAGCAAAGGCAAAGTCATTTGGCAGCACATGGTCAGAATACTACAAACTGCAGTGTAAAATAAAATATCAAGTATGTAGCTTGAAGGATCAAGTGGGGTCCCCTCAAAGGGAGCCTTAATAAATAGTGTATGGATCCCATAATATCCTGGACTTTTTTTTCCAGCAGAAGCCCTTCTAAGTGGACTTAGGGATCACTCCAGAAAATATGGAAGAGGCTGCTGATTCCTCCACTGCCACAGCAGGATACAATATTTTCAGATTTGATCTTCCCCATTACAGCACAGTATTACTATTAATATTTTATGCCTGATCTTCAAAGACCACAGCAGCTTCATCACATCCACTGATGGGACTGATAATTGGGAGGATGGAGTAAAGTTCTAGGTTATGTAGTTTGCCCTCTCTTAATCCCATTAGAGTTGGATGAACCTGGCATTTATTTCCTGTCTAACTATTGCATAATTTTCTATGCTATCATTCTTTGATGCTACAATGTGAACTGGTGCCCTCCCTCCTCCTCCTCTTCCCTATTGCTTCCTTCCTTTCTTTGCCTTGCCAGTATTCTAGGAGTACCAAACTAGGCTGCTCACCAGAGTTAGGGAACATCCATTCCAATGAATTAAAATAAGCTGATTATGTGGCGAAGTTTAAAAAAAATTTGTTCCTGGGATGTGGGCGTTGCTGGCAAGGCCAGCATTTACTGCCCATTCCTAATTGCTCTCGAGAAGGTGGTGGTGAGCCGCCTTCTTGAACCTTCTTGGTGAAGGTACTCCCACAGTGCTGTTAGGGAGGGAGTTCCAGGATTTTGACCCAGTGACGATGAAGGAACGGCGATATATTTCTAAGTCAGGATGGTGTGTGACTTGGAGGGGACCTTGCAGGTGGTGGTGTTCCCATGCGCCTGCTGCCCTTGTCCTTCTAGGTGATAGAGGTTGCGGGTTTGGGAGGTGCTGTCGAAGAAGCCTTGGCGAGTTGCTGCAGTGCATCTTGTAGATGGTACACACTGCAGCCACAGTGCGCTGGTGGTGGAGGGAGTAAATGTTTAAGGTGGTGGATGGGGTGCCGATCAAACGGGCTGCTTTGTCCTGGATGGTGTCGAGCTTCTTGAGTATTGCTGGAGCTGCACTCATCCAGGCAAGTGGAAAGTATTCCATCACACTCCTGACGTGTGCCTTGTAGATGGTGGCAAGGCTTTGGGGAGTCAGGAGGTGAGACACTCGCCACAGAATACCCAGCCTCTGAGCTGCTCTTGTGGCTCGTCCAGTTAAGTTTCTGGTCAATGGTGACCCCCAGGATGTTGATGGTGGGGGATTCAGTGATAATAATGTCGTTGAATGTCAAAGGGTGGTGGTTAGACTCTCTCTCGTTGGAGATAGTTATTGCCTGGCGCTTGTGCGGTGCGAATGTTACCTGCCACTTATCAGCCCAAGCCTGAATGTTGTCCAGGTCTTGCTGCATGTGGGCATGGACTGCTTCATTATCTGGGGAGTTGCGAATAGAACGGAACACGGTGCAATCATCAGCGAACATCCCCACTGCTGACCTTATGATGGAGGGAAGGTCATTGATGAAGCAGCTGAAGATGGTTGGGCCTATGACACTGCCCTGAGGAACTCCTGCAGCAATGTCCTGGGGCGGAGATGATTGACCTCCAACAACCACAACCATCTTCCTTTGTATGACTCCAGCCAGTGGAGAGTTTTCCCCCTGATTTTCATTGACTTCAATTTTACTAGGGCTCCTTGATGCCATACTCATTCAAATGCTGTTTTGATCAAGGGCAGTCACTCTCACCTCACCTCTAGAATTCAGCTCTTTTGTCTATGTTTGGACCAAGGCTATAATGAGGTCTGGAACAGAGTGGTCCTGGTGGAACCCAAACTGAGCATCAGTGAGCAGGTTATTGGTGAGTAAGTGACGCTTCATAGCAGTGTCAATGGCACCTTCCATCACTTTGCTGATGATTGAGAGTAGGCTGATGGGGCGGTAATTGGCAGGTTTAGATTTGTCCTGCTTTTTGTAAACAGGACATACCTGGGCAGTTTTTCACATTGTCGGGTAGATGCCAGTGTTGTAGCTGTACTGAAACAGCTTGGCTAGTGACGCGGCTAGTTCTGGAGCGCAAGTCTTCAGCAAGACACCTGGGATGTTGTCGGGGCCCATAGCCTTTGCTGTATACAGTGCGCTCAGCCGTTTCTTGATATCACGTGGAGTGAATTGAATTGGCTGAAGACTGGCTTCTGCGATGGAGAGGACGTCAGGAGGAGGCCAATATGGATTATCCACTCAGCACTTCTGTCTGAAGATGGTTACAAATGCTTCAGCCTTGTCTTTTGCACTCGCGTGCTGCGCTCCACCATCATTGAGCCTCCTCCTCCCGTTAGTTGTTTACTTGTCCACCACCATTTACAACTGGATGTGGCAATCCTGCAGAGCGTCGATCTGATCCATTGATTGGGGGATCGCTTAGCCCTGTCTATAGCATGCTGCTTCTGCTTTTTAGCATACACCTGGTGCTGCTCCTGGCATGCTCTTCTGCACTCCTCATTGAACCAGGGTTGGTCCCCTGGCTTGATGGTAATGGTAGTGTGAGGGATATGCCGGGCCATGAGGTTACAGATTCGGAGTGACTCCGACCAGAAGCTGCGCAGAAGCGTACTGCGCATTAATCTAGACCAGGGAGCTGTTTTCTTTCCCCACAGCATTTTTGAAGCAGCCCGATCTGGCATTTTTCCTCACAGCCCGCTCCCTCCCGGCATTTTTGTTTTAACGAACCCGCTCCCGTGACTAACCGGCAGCACGCATGCGCAATCCGCTTTCGGCTCGTTGGCAGCAGTCGCGTCCTTACAGATTTTGATGGAGTACAATTCTGTTGCTACTGATGGCCCACAGCGCCTCATTGATGCCCAGTTTTGAGCTGCTAGATCTGTTCTGAATCTATCCCATTTAGCATGGTGGTAGTGCCACACAACACGATGGAGGGCGTCGTCAGTGGGTCTTGGTCTCCACAATGACTGTGCGGTGGTCACCGCTACCAATACTGTCACGGACAGATGCATCTGCAACAGGTAGATTGGCGAAGACGAGGTCAAGTAGGTGTTGCCCTTGTGGTGGTTCTCTCACGAACTGCCGCAGGCCCAGTCTGACATTGAAGTCGCCCACCCAGAGTACATTCTGTGCCCTTTTTATCCTCAGTGCTTCTTCCAAGTGGTGTCCGACGTGCAGGAGTACTGATTCATCAGCTGAGGGAGTGCAGTAGGTGGTAATCAGCAGGCAGATTCCTTGCCCATGCTTGACCTGAAGTCTTGAGACTTCATGCAGACCAGAGTCAATGTTGAGGGCTCCCAGGGACACTCCTTCCCAACTGTATACCACTGTACTGCCACCTCTGGTGGGTCTGTCCTGGCAGTGGGACAGGACATACCCAGGGGTGGTGATGGAGGAGTCTGGGACATTTGCTGAAAGGTATGATTGTGTGAGTATGACTATGTCAGGCTGTTGCTTGACTAGTCTGTGCGACAGCTCTCCCAATTTTGGCACAAGTCCCCAGATGTTAGTGAGGAGGACTTTGCAGGGTCGACTGGGCTATGTGTGCTGTTGTTGTGTCCGAGGCTGGTGCAGAGGTCGATGCCAGGTGGTCCGTCCAGTTTTATTCTTCTTGTTTTTCATAGCAGTTTGTTACCACTGAGTGGCTTGCTAGGCCATTTCAGAGGGCATTAAAAGTCAACCCCATTGCTGTGGGTCTAGAGTCACATATAGGGCAGACTAGGTAAGGACGCCAGATTTCCTTCCCTAAAGGACATTAGTGAACCAGATGGGTTTTTACAACAATCTGATTCCAGATTTTTATTTAATTAACTGAATTTAAATTCCCCAGCTGCCGTTGTGGGATCTGAACTCACGTCTCTGGATCATTAGTGCAGGCCTCTGGATTACTAGTCTAGTAACATAACCACTATGCTACTGTTCCCATGAGAGACAGAGGCATACTTCTTCAAGTCTGTGCACTGTGTACACAATACCATTTATTTCCTGCAAGGATCATCATTGTTCTGTTTAATATGTTCTTTGTGTGACTTGTTTAAAGTACGTGCTATATACAATGGCCCGGAATTTGAGGTCCTGATGATGGTGAACTGGCAGCGTTCGCCGTCATTTCGCCTTTGAAACTGATCGTAACTTCAGGATTGAGCGCATGCGCAGCCTAATGCGGAAATCCTGAAGTTGTGGTCTGTCATTCACTGCTCCACCACAGGTTGTGCTGTCCCCCCACCCCCCCCACCCATCTCAACAGAGCCGGCAATCAGTGAAATCTCTCAAATCATGGAAACTGACAAAAACTTCAGCTCTTCCACAGTAATTACGCTGTTATTACGCTGTTAAATACTCCATTAAAGGTTAGACCCAAAGGGATGAGGTGTAACTGGGGTTTTAACAGCATATTGACTGCTTAACAAAGGTTATGGCCCTGAAAAACAAATTTAAGTTTGTGCAGTGTCAAATTTATCCATTTTAATAAAAATAATTTTTTTTAAGAAACTTGAAAAAAAGTGTTTTTTTTAGTTTGTTCATCTTTATTTCAGGTTTGCCTTTTCCCCATGTGAGAGCCCCAATCTTTCTTTTGGTCTCTCTAACCTTTTAAAAATGTTCGAATTTTAGGAGCTTACCCACTTCCTGGTTCGCTGTCTGTGCAAATTCTGCGTTTTGATTGGCTGCTTAGACAGCTTGTTGATGTCACAGTCGCTCTTCGCTGGGAAACCCCATTAACTTCCGTTGATTTCAACTACGCATCGGAAAACCTGAAAATCTCAATACAGAGATTGTGAGATCTTTGTCCAAAGCTTACTTCAGGGCCCGCGGCGAACACCTTTGCTTCGCCGCTGACCACGTATTCCGGGCCATAATATACGTTCTTCTATAATATCTTCCACTGTAACTTCAGCAGAAACACTGGAGAAATGGTGTGAATACCAAAATACGATGGACGATTGAGGGAGACCCTGTAGAAACTCCAGGCAATGCTCTTGTATTTGTATTCATGTGTATTTTCTGAAAGTTTTAAATAATAAGTATAAAAATTTGAAGTACAAGATAACGAATACCCATTACTGATTTAATTGTATTAAAGGATTTTCTTAAAGGAACATTTACAATGCTGGAGTAACTATTAAACATATCTTACGCTTAAAATCTTTTTGTTTTCCTACAAATTACAATAAAGATGTTATTGTTCTTTGTGATGAATGAATTGAAAGTTTAAAAGGCTGGAATTATTTCATGATGAAACCTGAAAGGAATTTTGCTTTACTATTTACAGTTTTGATTTTGCTATTGATGCAGCATAACATGCTTTCCCACAGTACTGTTTGAAAATATTGAGACTTCTGTGTAAACTCTATGCTGAAAGGAGCACTCAAGAGATGAGATTAGCAATTACTTGTTTCACTAAATGTTTAAAGGAGCATATGTCTCTTAAGTAATGTGTATCCAAATACACACAATCTACAAATAATTAGCATTGTGGTAATTAGTCACATTAATTTATTCCACTGTATTAAATTATTTCCTCAGAGACATTAGGAAAGATGCCAGCAATTTAAGCCAAAGCATGTGAAATTTCACTTCAGGTTAAAATAAATGCTTTGACTGAGTAATACTACATAAACATGTGGCAGCTGGGACCAGAGAAGCAGATTGACGAGTATGAAGTACCGGCACTGAGATTAATTCTGACAATGCAAAGTTGACAGAGAGAAGGTATTCAAAAAAGCTATTCCTCCCTCACCAAAGAAGCATTCCCACACAAGAAAGTCAATCTTCAGGTGCAAAATGCAATGTGGTGTTTTACTTAGGTTATCAGGTATGAAAACAGTAAAAGTTTATAACAGTAGTCAAGTAATATGGCATACTTCTCAAGTACAAAACATGTCAAAAATTCAAATCCCAGCCTTCAACGGGACAAGTTCTTCAGCTTTCAAGAACTAGCAGGTAAAACAATGAATGGCAACAGAGTTTCCACATTCGGGTAGCTTAATATATTTAATCTTAATTCATTAAAGAGTTCTGTGTGTCCAATAATCATAGGAATACAGGGCTGGGAAAGGTTGGTCCCAATGTCCAGGCAATATCATGGCCCAGTAATTCGGGTCCCAAAGCGTGAGTAAGCACCGTGTACTCACGCGTGGGCCTGATGGAAGTGCCGGTTTTCAGCATGCACAGCGCATGCGCGGAAAACCGGCATTTCCTTTCCTCTGAACCAAGGGGTTCAGAGGTGGAACGCGTGCGTGCAGGAGTCTGCGCGTGCGCGCTGAAATTCCTTTTTTTTTTTTTTACAGGGTTGCCCGTGCGATAAGTCCTCCAGTTTTTACGCAAGAAAAAAGCAGACGTAAGTACTTAGTTTTAAAAGGTAAGTGGTCTATTAATTAAAGATAGAATTTTTTTTCCACAGGTTTATTATTTTTAAAGACTTTACAGTAAGGTAAGTGTATTTTTCGACCCGATTTGTAAAAAAATTATTTTTTCAAAAATTTTAATAATTGTTTAAATTAGTTTTTTACAGTTATTAATAGTTCATTTAATTAGTGGGATGATTTTTTAACTTTTATTTGAAGTTTAAGTACTGTTTTGGGCACCCAGAGTTTTCATGAGTTTGACAGTTCTTACTATCAAACTCATGAATAAACTTTTGCAACCTCCGATTGGTTGCCCAGTGCTCACGTGATCCCAGCCGGCTCATCGAACTAACTACGCCGCTGGATCACGCAAGCACAGCGCGCCGGGAGCTGAACCGGGCCACTGACAGGAAATCCACGCAGGGCCAGGCTTCAACTGTCGGCGCGCTAAGTAAGTGTAGGTCGGGGGCTTGCACCCGCGGGAAGCCCCCGACACCAATTTCTGGGCCCATATCTCAATACACTCTGCCATCAACTTTTTCACCAAGTACTGACCCAACTCTCTCTTGAATTTGCTGATACAATGAGCGCCTACGGCCTCCCTGGGCAGTCCACTCCTCAAATTTGGAATAAGGTAGTTAACTCTAAACTGCCGTTTCACCCTTCTTCCTAGTTTTAGGCTACACTCTCTTATTGTAGAAGCTGTAGTATTGAGATTATGTTAAATACATCAACATTTATCTTGCCTACACCCTTTAGGAACTTGAATATTTCAATAAGATCACCCATGAGCCTAACTCGTGCTTAATCCCAGCTGTCATATTAGTTGCCCTTTGGGTTACCTTCTTAAATGCCCATATCGTTCTCATAGGACATGCTTAAGCACTCGCTACTGGCGAGGTACAGACTGTTGTTAGTGAAGGCCCAGGAGAGCTTTTGATCAATTCCAACATCCTCTCAATCAATCAGGGTACACAACCAGGGAGGACAGAGATAAGACACCTTAGAGAATAAGGGATACTGAGGTGTGAGTAAAAGATGGCAATCTGATTGAGGGATTCAGATGATATCAAGCTTTCAAACCATTACCTGAAGCTCAAGATTAATCTGGAGTCATAAAATCTTTACTACTTGGCATCTGCTATATTCTGGAATACATTCTGTTTCATTTTGATATGAAAGTTTTATTCTGTTTTTAGGTCAGCGCTGGCTGTGTGAATGCCAACTGTCAGTGTGTTCTATGTTCCTGATAATAATGTTCACAAATCATATTAATGATACTGATGTAACAATCAATGAAAATTAATTGAGAAATCATTACTCGATTACAAGAAAATTCCAATGCCCAATGTAAACCTCCGTGAGATGGAGTACTTTTACACAAATTTGTTTTTCCTGTAAATATTGTGAACAACAACATACAATCTCGCACAAAATTTTAGTACACCTGCACAACTGATCCTTAATCCAGAAGAATCATATTTTATTTAGTCATTTTTTTTCAAAATTACATGTTGCAGCTGAAAGGAGTTGGCAGCCTCGGAGAAGGCAGAGGACAAAGAGCGCGGGATGCCGAGGACAGTGGACCTGAAAGGATTCAGCAGCCCCGGAGAAGGCAGAGGATAAAGAGCGCGGGATGCCGAGGACAGCGGACCTGAAAGGAGTCAGCAGCCCCGGAGAAGGCAGAGGATAAAGAGCGCGGGATGCCGAGGACAGCGGACCTGAAAGGAGTCGGCAGCACCGGAGAAGGCAGAGGATAAAGAGCGCGGGAGGCCGAGGACAGCGGACCTGAAAGGAGTCAGCAGCCCCGGAGAAGGCAGAGGATAAAGAGCGCGGGATGCCGAGGACAGCGGACCTGAAAGGAGTCGGCAGCCCCGGAGAAGGCAGAGGATAAAGAGCGCGGGAGGCCGAGGACAGCGGACCTGAAAGGAGTCGGCAGCCCCGGAGAAGGCAGAGGATAAAGAGCGCGGGAGGCCGAGGACAGCGGACCTGAAAGGAGTCGGCAGCCCCGGAGAAGGCAGAGGATAAAGAGCGCGGGAGGCCGAGGACAGCGGACCTGAAAGGATTCAGCAGCCCCGGAGAAGGCAGAGGATAAAGAGCGCGGGAGGCCGAGGACAGCGGACCTGAAAGGAGTCGGCAGCCCCGGAGAAGGCAGAGGATAAAGAGCGCGGGAGGCCGAGGACAGCGGACCTGAAAGGATTCAGCAGCCCCGGAGAAGGCAGAGGATAAAGAGCGCGGGAGGCCGAGGACAGCGGACCTGAAAGGAGTCGGCAGCCCTGGAGAAGGCAGAGGATAAAGAGCGCGGGAGGCCGAGGACAGCGGACCTGAAAGGATTCAGCAGCCCTGGAGAAGGCAGAGGATAATTCAGAGCAGCTGAAGACAGTTTATTACATAAAGTACATAAGAAATAGGAGCAGGGGTAGGCCAATCGGCTGCTCGAGCCTGCTCGGCCATTCAATAAGATCATGGCTGATCTGATCCTAACCTCAAATCTACTTCCACTCTCCATCCCACCCGAACCCATGTGATCTCCCGGGAGAGGCGAAAAACCAGATAAAAAACCCAATGGCCAATTTGGGAGAAAAAATCTGGGAAATTCCTCTCTGACCCATCTAGGCGATCGAAACTCGTCCAGGAGATCACTCTGTCCCTGTATTTCTTGCAGTACTTACCTTCTGTAAAAGGTGATCTCCACCCCAGCCAGGAACAGGCCCAATTTACTCTTGAAGGACTCCTAGCTGGCAGCCTGTTCCCGAGGTCTCCACTAATCCCTGTGAACAGAACCAGCTCCTGAAATCTAACACAGAATTAGAACACAAGAAGTAGGAGCAGGACCAGGCTACACGGCCCCTGGGCCCGCTCCGCCACCCACAGGGCCATGACCGATCCGAAACTAGACTCATGTCCAATTTCCTGCCCGCTCCCCGGAACCCCTAATTCCCTTTACTTCTAGGAAACTCTCTATTTCTGTTTTAAATTTATTTAATGATGTAGCTTCCACAGCTTTCTGGGGCAGCAAATTCCACAGACCTACTATCCTCTGAGTGAAGAAGTTTCTCCTCATCTCAGTTTTGAAAGAGCAGCCCCTTATTCTAAGATTATGTCCCCTAGTTCTAGTTTCACCCATCACTGGGAACATCCTCACCGCATCCACCCGATCAAGCCCCTTCACAATCTTATATGTTTCAATAAGATCGCCTCTCATTCTTCTGAAATCCAATGAGTAGAGTCCCAATCTACTCAACCTCTTCTCATATGTCCACCCCCTCATCCCCGGGATTAACCGAGTGAACCTTCTTTGTACTGCCTCGAGAGCAAGTATGTCTTTTCTTAAGTATGGACACCAAAACTGTATACAGTATTCCAGGTGCGGTCTCACCAATACCTTGTATAATAACTGCAGCAACACCTCCCTGTTTATATATTCTATCCCCCTAGCAATAAAAGCCAACATTCCATTGGCCTTCTTGATCACCTGCTGCACCTGCATACTAACTTTTTGAGTTTCGTGCACCAGGCCCCCCAGATCCCTTTGTACTTCAGTACTTTCCACTTTCTTGCCATTAAGATAATAACTTGCTCTATGATTTTTCCTGCCAAAGTGCATAACCTCACACTTTCCAGTATTGTATTCCATCTGCCAAATCTCTGCCCACTTACTTAGCCTGTCTATGTCCCTTTGCAGGTTTTTTCTGTCCTCCTCACTCACTACTTTCCCTCCCATCTTTGTATCATCTGCAAACTTTGATATGTTACACTCGGTCCCCTCCTCCAAATCGTTAATATAGATTGTAAAGAGTTGTGGACCCAGCACTGACCCCTGCGGAACACCACTAGTTACTGATTGCCAGTCTGAGAATGAACCATTTATCCCAACTCTCTGCTTTCTGTTAGATAACCAATCCTCCACCCATGCCAGAATATTACCCCCAATCCCGTGATTTTTTTATCTTGAGCAATAATCTTTTGTGTGGCACCTTGTCAAATGCCTTTTGGAAGTCTAAATACACTACGTCCACTGGTTCCCCTTTATCCACCCTGTATGTTATGTCCTCAAAGAACTCAAGCAAATTTGTCAAACATGACTTCCCCTTCATAAAACCATGCTGACTTTGTCCTATTAAATTATGTTTATCCAAATGTCCCGTTACTGTCTCCTTAATAATGGACCCCAAATTTTACCAACCACAGATGTTAGGCTAACTGGTCTATAGTTTCCAGCCTTCTGCCTACTACCCTTTTTAAATTAGGGTGTTACATTAGCAGTTTTCCAATCTGCCGGGACCTTTGCTGAGTCCAGGGAGTTTTGGAAAATTATTACCAATGCATCCACAATCCCTACCGCCACTTCCCTCAAGACCCTAGGATGTAAGCCATCAGGTCCAGGGGATTTATCCGCCTTGAGTCCCATTATTTTACCGAGTACCAATTCCTTAGTGATTTTAATCATATTTAGCTCCTCCCCCCTAGAGCCCCCTGTTTGTCCAGTGTTGGGATATTCTTAGCGTCCTCTACTGTAAAGACTGAAACAAAATATTTGTGCAGTGTTTTTGCCATCTCCATGTTTCCCACCATTAATTTCCCGGTCTCATCCTCTAAGAGAATAACATTTACTTTAGTCACCCTTTTTCTTTTTATATAACTATAGAAACTCTTGCTATCTGTTTTTATATTTTTTGCTAATTTACTTTCATAATCTATCTTCCCTTTCTTAATCAATCTTTTAGTTATTTTTTGCTGTCTTTTGAAAACTTCCCAATCTTCTATCCTCCCACTAGATTTGGCTACCTTATATGCCCTTGTTGTTAGTCGGATACTATCCTTAATTACTTTACTTAACCACGGATGGCTGTCATTTCTTTTACACCCTTTTTTCCCTCAGTGGAATATTTTTTTTTGAAAGTTGTAAAATAACTCCTTAAATGTACACCACTGCTCATGTACCGTCTTACCCTTTAATCTATTTTCCCAGTCCACTCTAATCAATTCCACTCTCATACCTTCATAGTCTCCTTTATTCAAGCTCAGTACGCTTGTTTGAGATCCAACCTTCTCACCCTCTAATTGAATATGGAATTCAACCATGTTATGGTCACTCATTCCAAGGAGATCCTTTACTAGGACATTTTTAATTAATCCTGACTCATTACACAGGACCAGATCTAAGGTTGCTTACCCCTGGTCAGTTCAGTTACATACTGCTCAAGAAACCCATCCCTAATACACTCAATGAACTCTTCCTCAAGGTTGCCCTGCCCAATTTGATTTGTCCAGTTAATATGAGTTAAAATTCCCCATAATTATAGCTGTTCCCTTATTACAAGCCCCAACTATTTCCTGATTAATACTCCGTCCAACAGAGTTGCAACTGTGAGGAGGCCTATAGACTACGCCCACTAGTTTTTTTCCCCTTATTATTCCTTATCTCCACCCAAACTGTTTCACTCTCCTGATCCTTTGACCGAATATCATTTCTCTGTATTACAGTGATTCCTTCCTTTATTAACATAGCCACCCCACCTCCCCTTCCTTCCTGCCTGTCCTTCCTGATTGTTAAATACCCTGGTATGTTTAATTCCCAGTCATGGTCACCCTGCAGCCATGTTTCTGTAATGGCCACAAGATCATACCCATATGTAGTTATTTGTGCCGTTAACTCGTCCATTTTGTTACGAATGCTATGTGCATTCAGATAAAGAACTTTCAAATATGTTTTGTGACACTTAGTTCCTGCTTTTTCCCCTTTTACTACTTTACCTTTTACTCCATACCTTCTGTCCCTTCCTGACACGCTCTGGTTTTTAATTCCCCTACTGCTACCTAGGTCTATGACCTTCTCCGTTGTCATTTTTATTATTTGCTCTCTAGAAACCTCCCCCCGACTAATTAGTTTAAAGCCCTCTCTACAGCCCTAGTTATATGATTCACCAGGATTCCCGTCCCAGCACTGGCCAAGTGAAGTCCGTCCCAATGGAACAACTCCCTCCTATCCCAGTACTGATGCCAGTGTCCCAAGAAGCAAAACCCATTTCTCCCACACCAGTCTTTGAGCCATGCATTTAACTCTTTAATTTTGTTTATCCTAGCCAGATTCGCTCGTGGCTCAGGTGAGGTTCTGTTTTTTAATTTGACACCTAGCTGTTCATACTCCTTTAACAGAACCTTCTTCCTTGTCCTATCTACGTCGTTTGTACCAACATGGACCATGACAACTGGATCCTCCCCCTCCCACTCCAAGTTTCTTTCCAGCCCAGAAGAGATGTCCTTAACCCTGGCACCAGGCAGGCAACACAGCCTTCGGAACTCCCTCTCTCGACTGCAGAGAACCCTATCTATCCCCCTAATGATACTATCCCCTACCACTACAATATTAGGGAAACTAGGCCTATAAAAACAGGCTTCGTAGTGCGATCTGCACTGATTGCGGTTTCCACAGAGTGCTGAGAGTTGGGCGAGTGAGGGAGTTGGTGGGTGAGTGAGGGAGTTAGGTGCGTAAGGAGTAGAAGGAGGAGCTCCCTTGCTTCACCTCTGCTTTCCCTAACTTTTCACACTGTAGGATTTGGTTCTTACTTTACACCCAGGAAATAGTCCGAGAGCGGGAGCAGTCAAACAACAACAACTGCAAAACCGCTGAAGTGACATCACAACCAGGGAAGGAGCTTATTGGTAAGTAGGACCTGGTGAGTATTTCTACAGTCCAGTCGTTAAAGTAAAAGTAAAAGTAAGGTCCCTAGTTTAGAGTAAGTAGTGTGTAAAGTGAAGTAAGGTCCCTAGTGTATTTAATATTCTTTAATTTAGAGGAAGTAAAGGGAGTAAATTAAGGGTAGGACATGGCAGGGCAGCTCGGCAGTGTGGAGTGCTCCTCCTGTGCTATGTGGGAAGTCAGGGGTACTTTCGGTGTCCAGGGCGAACACGTGTGCAGGAATTGTCTCCAGCTGCAGCTACTCGAAATCCGCTTTTCGGAGCTGGAGCTGCGGCTGGAGTCACTCTGGAGCATCCGCGAGGCTGAAATCTTCGTGGATAGCACGTTTAACGAGGTGGTCACACCACAGGTAAAGAGTGCACAGGCAGAAAGGGAATGGGTGACTGCCAGACAGAGTAAAAGAACTAGGAAGGTAGAGCAGAAGTCCCCTGGGACCATCTCCCTCTCCAACAGATTTTCCGTTTTGGATACTGCTGCGAGAGATGGTTTCTCAGGGGAATGCAGCAAGAGCCATGTCCGTGGCACTACGAGTGGCTCAGCTGCACAGGAGGGGAGGAAAAAGAGTGGGAGAGCAATAGTGATAAGGGATTCTAAAGGGGAACAGATAGACATTTCTGTGGCTGTAGACCAGGATGGTATGTTGCCTACCTGGTGCCAGGGTCAAGGATGTCACTGAGCAGCTGCAGGACATTCTGAAGGGGGAGGGTGAACAGCCCAGAGGTCGTGGTCCATATCGGTACCAACGACATAGGTAGAAAGAGGGACAAGGTCCTGCAAGCAGAATATAGGGAGCTAGGAAATAAATTAAAAAGCAGGACCTCAAAGGTAGTAATCTCAGGAATACTCCACGTGCTAGCGAGAGCAGAAATAGGAGAATAGACCAGATGAATGTGTGGCTGGAGGGATGGTGTCGGAGGGAGGGATTTAAGTTCCTGAGGCATTGGGACCAATTCTGGGGAAGGTGGGAACTGTACAAGCTGGACGGGTTACACCTCGGCAGAACCGGGACCAATATCTTTGCAGGGGGGTTTGCTAGTGCTGTTGGGAAGGATTTAAACTAGTTTGTCAGGGGGCTGGGAACCTAAGTGTGGGCCCAGAACAGAGAGAAACAAAGCTGGAATTGCAAGTTAGAAAAGTAGTCAGCAAAACCAGTAGGGAGCAGAAACAAAGGCCAACAGTAAAGAGGGTCAAAGTGCAGAAAAATATTAAACAGGCAAAGTTGAAGGCACTTTATCTAAATGCACGTAGCATTCCAAACAAGGTGGATGAACTAATGGCACTAATAGAAGTAAATGGGTATGATGTAATTGCCATTACAGAGACATGGTTGCAGGGTAACCAAAGCTGGGAACTGAATGTTCCAGGGTACTCAACATTTAGGAAGGACAGACAAAAAGGAACAGGAGGTGGTGTAGCGCTGTTAATAAGGGATGAGATCGGTATGGTAGAGATAAAAGATCTTGGCTCGGCAGATCATGATGTAGAAATAGAATCAGTTTGGGTGGAGCTAAGAAACAGCAAAGGGCAGAAAACATTGGTGGGAGTTGTGTATAGGCCACCAAACAGTAGTGGTAATGTAGGGCACAGTATCAATCAAGAGATTAGAAGTGCATGTAACAAGGGCAATACGATAATCATGGGGGACTTTAATCTACATATTGACTGGGCAAATCAAATTACCACTAATGGTGTGGAGGACGAATTCTTGGAATGCATGTGAGATGGTTTCTTGGATCAGTATGTGGAGGAACCAACCACGGAACAGGCTATTCTGGATCTGGTACTGTGTAATGAGAAAGGGCTAATCAATAATCTTGTGGTAAAGGGGCCTTTAGGGACAAGTGACCATAATATGATTGAATTTTATATTAATTTTGAGAGTGATGTAGTCCAATCTGAAACTAAGGTCTTCAATCTAAACAGAGGAAACTACAAGGGTATGAGGGACAAGTTGGTCATGGTAGATTGGGAGACGACACTAAATATGAAGGTGGACATAAAATGGCTAACATTCAAGGAAATAATACATAATTTGCAACAAACATATATTTCTCTAGGGCATAAAAACCCAAAAGGAAAAGTGATCCAACCATGGCTAACAAAAGAAATTAAAGCTATTATTAAGTCAAAGGAGGAAGCTTATAAAGTTGCCAGAAAAAGCGGTCAGCCTGAGGATTGGGATCCTTTTAGAAATCAGCAAAGGGGGACCAAGAAATTGATAAAGAAAGTGAAAATGGAATATGAGCACAAACTAGCGAAAAATATAAAAACGGATTGTAAAAGCTTCTATAGGTATGTGAAAAGGAAAAGACTGGCGAAGGTAAATGTAGGTCCTTCACAGCCAGAGACGGGAGAATTTATAATGGGGAATGAGGAAATGGCAGAGAAATTAAATAAATACTTTGTTTGTCTTCACGGAGGAAGACACAAAAAACCTCCCAGAAATACGAGAAAACCAAGGGTGTGACGAGAATGAGGAACTTAAAGAAATTATTATTAGTAAAAAAAACAGTACAGGACTAGCAAAATTAATGGGACTAAAAGTCGATAAATCTCAAGGACCGGATGACCTACATCCTAGGGTTTTGAAAGAGGTGGCCATTGGGATAGTGAACGCATTGGTTGTCATCTTCCAAAATTCTAGAGATTCTGGAACGGTTTCTGCAGATTGGAGGATAGCAAATGTATCCCCACTATTTAAGAAAGGAGGGAGAGAGAAAACTGGGAACTACAGACCTGTTAGCCTCACATCAGTAGTTGGGAAAATGCTGGAATCTATTATAAAGGATGCAATAACTTCAATAGGATCCCACAGAAGAGGTTGGTGAACAAAATTAGGGCACATGGAATTGGGAGTAATATACTAGCATGGATTGAGAATTGGTTAACAGACAGAAAACAAAGAGTAGGGATAAGCGGGTCTTTTTCAGGATGGCAGGCTGTGACTAGTGGGGTACCGCAAGGGTCGGTGCTTGGGCCCCAGCTATTCACAATCTATATTAATGATTTGGATGAGGGGACTAAATATAACATTTCCAAATTTGCTGATGACACAAAGCTAGGTGGCAGTGTCAGTTGCGAAGAGGATGTGAAGAGTTGTGAGGAGGATGCAAGGAGACTTCAAGGGGATCTCGACAGGCTCAATGAGTGGCCGAGAACATGGCAGATGGAATATAATGTGGATAAATGTGAAGTTATCCACTTTGGTAGAAAAAACAGAAAGGCAGAGTATTTCCTAAATGGTGAAAGACTGGGGAATGCAGATGCTCAAAGGGACCTGGGTGTCCTTGTACATGAGTCACTGAAAGTGAATGTGCAGGTGTACCAAGCCATTAGGAAGGCAAATGGTATGCTGGCCTTCATTACAAGAGGATTTGTGTACAGGAGTAAAGAAGTCTTGCTCCAATTATATAGGGCCTTGGTGAGACCACACCTGGAGTACTGTGTACAATTTTGGTCTCCTTACCTAAGGAAGGATATACTTGCCACAGAGGGAGTGCAACGAAGGTTCATGAGATTGATTCCTGGGATGGCGGGACTGTCGTAGGAGACGAGATTGAGTAAACTAGGCCTGTATTCTCTTGAATTCAGAAGAATGAGAGGGGATCTCATTGAAGCATACAAAATTATTACAGGACTTGATAGGGTGGATGCTGAGAGAATATTTCCCTTGGCTGGGGAGCCTAGAACCAGGGGCCACAGCCTCAGGATAAAGGGTAGGCCATTCAGGACTGAGATGAGAAGAAATTTCTTCACACAGAGGGTGGTGAATCTGGAATTCTCTGCTCCAGAGGGCTGTGGAGGTTCAGTCATTGGGTATATTCAAAACAGAAGTCCATAGATTTCTGACGAGTAAGGGCATCAAGGGATATGGTGATAAGGCCGGTGAATGGAATTGAGACAGAAGATCAGCCAGGATCTCATTGAATGGCGGAGCAGGCTCGAAGGGCCAAATGGCCTACTCCTGCTCCTATTTCTTATGTTCTTATTTGAATACATTTATTATTACCCACTGCATTTTGCAGGTCAAAAAGATTAGCAGATAAAGTATGGAAATGTGACAGAAAATCAGGCTTTGAAAAATAGTGAATCACTCTAAAGGGTTAAAACAGAGCCTGTTTATGCAGCAAAATAGTCTTCACGGCTCGGAGGTCTAGAGTTTGCAAACGACATATGTAAATGAGGATTAGATGAAGTGATACTACTGTAGCAATTTTTTAAAATAGCAATTCTATTAAAAATATAAATTTATATTGTGTCTTAGGTGCAGACATGTCATACTGAGAATGCTTCAAATAAGAGAAAACAGTGAAAGCACAAAAGGGAACAGGGTTTCTTTTCTTCTCAAATGCTGACAATATAGGCCAAGTAATAGTAACGATCACATAAATGAGGCAATGCATTTTGTACTTTGTGCTAGAAGCCAGAATTGTTCTTATTTAATGCAATTCCATTCTGTTTGAAAGGATCGCGTTAAATGTCTACTTTGCTTCCATGAAGAACTGTATTGATGCGTTGCTTAGATCCCATTCATCTTGTGATGTGAGTGTCACTCCGTTGTACTCTGATAAATGTGGAACACATGAAATGCAACTGGAAAAGCCATCCCTGCAAAAATCATGGGCTCGGAATTCGCTGCAATGGCGATATTGGCGCTGAACGCCATAACACCATTGTGCTCCCTGATCCTCCAGTGGTGAATCCGCGGTGCAATTTGCTGGAAAATTGATTAGAATACGACGCAATGAGTATAGCGGCCGATCGGGAGCGGCGCAGCCAATGTCTGGTACACATCCAAGGTACCGGGGCCCGAGACAGTACAGAACGTTTCCATAAAAGTAAAAAAGATAAACGATTTGTGGAGGTTCCCATTTTCATATTTTAAAAATTGATTAGTCTAAATGGAATTTGTTTTTTATTTTGTCATGAATTTTTCCTTATAATTGAGATGGCGTGAAATTTTAGGCCCAGGGAACTTTGTGCAAATTGTAGCAAAACATTCTTAGCGATTGAACACTTCACCAATTCTGAGCCCTCGAGCGCCATTCTGAGCACAGTGGTGTTAATTCAGCAAACAGAATCTCATCATTGGCCTAGAAATTAGATATAGCCATGAAACAGGCAGTGTTAAGGCCTAACAATGTTAAGCTGCGCCACCTCAAAATGGTCCAGGTAGCACTCAAAATTCGTGCTCACTCCTCATTAACATGATTATAATCATGATTTCAGCGTTGAAACTGCTGCTCAGTGGCCAGTTTCATTCCCAGTCATGTTTGGCACAGGCTTTATTCAGTACTTAAAGGGGAGGTGCATTGATGCTCCAGCTTCTCATAGTCAATAGCAAAATACTGCGGATGCTGGAAATCCAAAATAACAACAGAAAATGCTGGAAACACTCAGCAGGCCAGGCAACATCCATGGAGAGAAAATAGGGTCGACGTTTCGGGTGAAACCCTTGACAAAGGGTTTTGACCCGAAACGTTGACTCTATTTTCTCTCCACGGATGTTGCCTGGCCTGCTGAGTTTTTCCAGCATTTTCTGTTGTTATTTCTCATTGTCAAGGCAGTTTCAACAGCAGCTGCCACAAGAAGAAGCAGAAGCAGAAGAAGCAGAAAAGAAGGAGGAGGAAAAGTAAGGAGCTCCAAAGCAACGGAAGAGCGTCCTCGAAGGGAGAGAGCCAAGAGATTTTCGGACGCAGCTCTGGAGGCACTGGTTGTTGCTGTAGAGAGGAGGCGGGCAGTCTTTTCCCCCAGACTGGCAGGAAGCCAGAACGATCTGGCAGGAGGTAGCCGCACATGTGATGGCCAGCACTGCGGTGCCAAGGTCAGCCGTCCAGTGCCGAAAGACGTTTAATGACCTCACCTGGGTGGTCAAGGTGAGTGATGGCTGCAGCAAATGCAATAGCTCACCATCTGCACCACAAGCCCTATATACCCCCAGCACTCACCTACCAACAATCTCTACACCTTGCCCACACTGACAGCTATTCAACTATGGCAGGCACATCACCCAAACACATTACAATCACACACATCTCTTTCTCTTGCAGGCTGAGGTGGCTTACAACCGGAGGGAGCAGCAACAGGCAGGCGGGGGGTTGGGTGCAGACCGACATGCAGGACCTCAGGAAGCTTGTGCAGAGAGTTGTGCAAATCATTGGGCGACACATCGTAGAGGCCGTAGCAACCAGCAAGGTTGAAGCCCTTGGGGACAACAACAGTATGCTCATTCCTGATCCTTCTTCTCACATCCCATTTCCCCCACATCCCACAATCTCTTTTCACTTTCAAGCTACTGATGATGTATGCATATCTGGCTTCTGCCCCTACTCGCCTCACCATAACCCAACTCTTGTGCTTTTCTGCTTTCAGATAAATAACAACAAGCACTGGACCAGCCTGTCCCCGAGGTGATGCAAGAGCGCGAGGGGGGAGAAGAAAAGAAAATGACACTGCGTCACTGCATTTGTCACTGGCAGACACCAGCTCAGAAACTGGCACTATGCGTACTTTAGAGGCTAGTGTAGTAGCGGGATCTGCACAGGGTGAGGCACCGGGGATGAGTGGGCTGCAGCAAGGCCAGGGGGAAAGGGTAGCTCGGGAGCCAGCTCCCGAGGGCGAGTTCGCGTGAGAGTTATGCTGCACAGGACTCAAATGAGGACCTCGATAGGGCAGCCTTCAGAAGAAGGGTGATGGGCATGTACACTGAATTGATAGATGCAATGTCAAGCCTACCAGAGAGCTTCGTGGCAATGTCAAGGAGTGTGGAGGAGTCATTGCACGGGGCTTCGCGCAGAGTTGGGAGCCCAGGATTTCCAGGCTGGAAATGATGGAAGACTCCCGAAGAGACCATGTTAACCCAGACTTGATGTTGCGTGTGATGGGCGATGTCGCGGCTGTCATTGCAGCACAGGCAGAAGCAAAGCAATGTCTTGGTGCTGTAGCGGAAGCGCAGACTGCTCTCATGCAGCCTCAGCGTGATGACACCCAAGCTCTGACTGCTGCCATCGTGGCTGGGTTTACCACAGTCGATTGGGGCTTGCAGCGTGTACTCTAGTGCTCCAACAGATTGCTAGGAATGCTGAGACGCTGCCCCGAGGAAGTGGCAGTGGGTCAGTGGAGCAGGACCCTGCTGTCCGCTCTCTGGATGACAGCATTCCTGTTCCCACCACTGACACTCCGCCATTGCCCTTGTCGTTGCCTGTCTGTCAGCCAGCCGAGGCTGCTGCCGCCCATCCCGAGGTGGCGCAGTCTGCAGCCGTGCCTTCTAGAGCCAGAGCTGCTCAAGGTCATCCTGCAAGGCCATCTGAAATCTCCTCCATGGAAACTCAGCAGCCTTCCACCAGCCATGCTGCAGCCACTGGGGGAGCACTTCGTAGGAGCACTAGATCAGGAATGGGCACTAAGGGAGTGCACAAGGGTGATTAGTTCATATTTTGCTGTAAATGTGTGTGAAGTGGCTGCTCGGAGACAAGGGCTATCCGCTCTGCACCTGGCTCATGACTACCCCCCGCAATCCCAACACTCGTGCCCAGCACTCATTTAATGAGAGCCATGCATCCACCCTCGAGTTTGCTGTGGTGGCTGGAAGATTGCTGGCACACCGGACTGATATAGGATGATGGCATCATGGCTGCTGCCAGGATAGCAGGCATTCACCATCAGGAATCTCTGGGTGTGGTTGCACACCAACTGCACTAAGTGAGTGGTAGCCTTTGCGATTACGGAATGTCTCAAGATTGTTATGTGGCACTCGCAAAGCCATGTGTGTGCAGTTGATGGCGCCCTGCACCATGGGGAAGCCCGCTATCCTGGCAAAGCCACATGCACCCTCGTCCTGCTTCTCTCTGCTCATAGGGAAGACGCTGTAGTCCCTTCTCTTGGTGTAGAGAGCCTCAGTGACCTCTCGGATGCAGCAATGGACGGCGAGCTGTGAGATGTTAGCTATGTCTCCAGCTGCAAACTGGAAGGATCCGCTGGCGACAAAATTGAGGGCCACGGTGACCTTGGACTGCCTCTGGGAGAGCCATGTTCGCCCTGCTCTCTGGCTGCAGGTCTGGTTGCAAGAGGTGTCAGAGTTCTGTGACCACCTCCTTGGTGAAGTGTAGTCTCATAATACACTGCTCCTCGCTTAAGCGGTTATAAGAGAAGTGCTCTCGAAAGACCCTGGGTGGGTAAGGCCTCCTGTTGAGCGCCCTCCTGGCCCTCTTCCCACCCGCCCCCTCTGTGTGCATCTTCTCATCTTCTTCGCTGCATCAGCTACTTCTCCTGAAGATTCTTGAGTGCGTTGCGGTCAGTAGAGCCCCCATGACTATGAGCAAGTGTTGTGAGCAGAAGCTTTGAAATAATAATGAAGGCGTTCTCCACTCCCTGTCACCTTAGAATCTTGCAATAAGTTTATAAAGCTGCTAGAGTTGCAGAAAGTAGCACAGAGCCAGTCAAACTGCACAAACATTTCAGGTGCAAGTGATTGCTGGTGATCCCTTTAAATACTGCTGCTGGAGCTTTCTTCCTGCTGGTCAACACTTGCTCAGCTCATCGTAGTTAAGGGGTGCCGATAAGTGGAGCGGCGAAGTCCAAACTCACAGATCAAGCGTCAAGTGAGCGTTGCACACTCACTGACATGACAATCTGCTTCATTTCAATGATTTTCGCGATCACTGCTACCAGCAGCGCTGCCGGCCACCACGGACCCCACCGCCATTGATGGGTCATTACTGTGGTGCAAGATTTCAGCAAATTCAGTTCTAACCTGTACAGAGGTGCTGAAATAAGCTGGAAATGGGGTTGACGGGAGTCAGAGGTACAGGACTTGTTTCTTTCAACACTGGGCTGCAACTTTAGGTTGGGTCTTAAATGTACTTCAGTGAAACTTCCATGAACACTTTAGGTGGACGATTCATGACCGACCGCGTTACATCTTCTGCTGTGCTCCCACCTGAGGATTAGTCTTTTAGTCGCACTGAACTGCAATTCCATTCCTAACAATTTCAATTGACACCAACAAGTTCACCCCTTTATGGTTAGATAAAACTTCTTTAGAAAGTCTTTCTGCCTCACTAGTACACCCTACAGTATTACAACCCAGTGTGCATTTCAAAAATTGTGACTGCACAGTTTAATTGGTTATTATGTAATTTTTAGCATAGCAATCACTAAATAGATGTCACTTTCACGTGATGGTTACTACAACAACACAACTTGCGTTTTAACATAGAAAAAAGTCCCAAGGTACTTCGCGTAAGTGTAATCAGACAAAAATTGATACCAAGTCTAAGTAGGTGACATTAGGAGGGTTGACTGAAAGCTAGCAAGTCATTCTTTCTTTGCACTAGGATTGGACAAAATTATGCTTCTACAGGGTACTAATAACTGACTAGATTATCTAACATGATTTGTGTTATCACTATAGTAACCAAGCATCCTACTTACATCAACATACCACAGATTTGTGTGGAGCAGGGTATAATAATGGAAAAATGTCTTTACCAAGATTGACCTCTGACACTATCTTTGCAGAAACTTGGGAAATTATTTTAAGTACAGATCTATCCTCCCAAATCACGTAGGGCGATTCAGCAGCTAATGCAGGCACCCTATCAAGTTGACACTAACAATCATGGTAGTTTTCTGCATTAGAAAGTATACCACAGGAAAGCAAGAACCCAAAGGGCAGAGGGAAATCACTCCATTAGAGTCATCACAATTGCTAAATTTCCTACATATAAGGTATGACTATGCACTCCCAAAAGCTACGCCTATGCACTTTAAGAAGCACATTTTTTTCACTTCATTCCTGGGATATTGTATCGCTGGCAAGGCCAGCATTTATTGCCCATCCCTAGCTGTCCTTGAGAAAGTGGTGGTGAGCTGCCTTCTTGAACTGCTGCAGTCCATGTGGTGAAGATATCCCACAGGTCTGATAGGGAGGATTTTGACCCAGCAACGATTAAGGAATGGCAATATATTTCCAAGTCAGGATGGTGTGACTTGGAGCTGGTGGTGTTCTCATGCGTCTGCTGCCCTTGTCCTTCTAGGTGGTAGAGGTCACAGGTTTGGGGAGTGCATGGAAACTTGGCCATTGTCAAGAGGTGGAAGATGGGGAACAAGGCACTGTGATGTTCGTGGCAGCATGTCCCTTCTGTCCACAGCTGCCATCAGAGGCACTGGCGTAATCAAAGCTTGGGACTTGCAGTACAATCTTCAGTTGAGGTTAAAAAAGTCTTGAGAGATTCTGATGATTGACAGCTGTGTGTCTTCAATACTCACCCAATGCATTACATGGTCTTGAAATGATAGTCATTAGCACCTCAATAAGAATATGATAATGAACGAGATTTACGTATGGGCAGAGGCAGGTCTTTGACAGTTATTCATTAGCCAGATCTGAACAATGCACGCCGGTATGAATATGCAAATCGGCTAGCAACTTGTAGTAAGGAAGAGATATCCCGTGAATTAGCTTCACGAAAACTGCATCTCGTGCTTAATCTCTCCATGGTTTTCATAAAGTTGCTGCAATTGCACATTAATTGCCTATTAAACTCGCCACAGAAAGTGAAGTCATAATTAACAGCATAAGTATCTTGCAACGCCATAATTGTCAATCACTGCCAATCAATCTCTCCTGCCCAGAAAGTAAACAATTATAAGTGTCGAGCCTCATTCCTTCAGGTAGTGAATTATTTTATGAGATTTTCAAAATGTCAAATTAAAAAAAAAAAATTCTTACCCTTCCTTTTGGTCACTTTTATCTTTCTCTTAAGGCTGCGTTTATTTGCATCACAAGTGCGTTGGACCAGATTTCTGATTGGTCCCCTTGGAGGACAAGACACGCCCAACAGTTTGGAATGTGTAATTTAATCCTGCCTGCTGGATAGTAATTCTAAGTTTTGGCAATGTGTAATTTGATCCAGTCATTGTCACAGGCAGGCTCCCCGAGCCAAGCTGCTCCAATGCAGCCATGATAGTGGGATCTACCTGTTAATGTGAAGATAACTCTCACACGGCCACGTACGGCCCTGCCCTGTCGACCTCCTCCCAATCATCAGTTGAGTGATATGACATAAAATGTTGGAAACGTACAGCAAGTCAGGCAGCAGAGTTAACGTTTCAGGTTAATGACCTTTCATCAGAATGTGAAATGTTAACTCTGTTTCTCTTTCCATAAATGTCATGATCGCACTGAATGGCGGAGCAGGCTCGAGGGGCAGAATGGCCTACTCCTGCTCCTATCTTCTATGCTGCCTCCATTCTCGAACTCTCTGCCCTTCAAATAGCTTCTGGACTTCATTCACCTACTTTGGACAGCGGTTCGTCGATTTTCCGTACCAGCCCCATCCTGCTTACGTTGGCTTTGACCTTCCATGGGACCTCTGACTTTGACCCTGGTCTCCATACCATTGTCCCCAACCTATTCCCCGCTACCAGGAAATATGTATTCCATTAATTATTACATTTAAACAGGCCTGTGTAACCTGAGCTTTTCCCATGTCCATTCGCGTGCACACTTTGGCTACCGCTCCGGACCCGAGCCATTCCACTTTTTCCCCCTATTTTCCTTTTCTCTCTATCCCTCCCTGACTGCTCTCTCCTGTCATTATGCCTCTTTTCATCTCTCCTCTCTCGGGTACTCTGCCCTCCCAAATCCCTACCCCAATCCTTCATTACTCTTCGAACTTCCTACTCTCCTGCCGCCGTCCCAGGCTTGACTACCTCTTAGATAAGCCCACAGCTTCCCTCTGTGCCTCTCTTGGCATCCTACAATGGGCCCATCGAGGCACTCGTCGCTGCCGCCTTACGAGCAGCAACTCCAACTGTTCCATCCTACTCTCTCGCCGACCTTCCCGACCAGCACGCCAACTGGGGGCAAATCTTGCCGATCTCCTCCCCATCCATCTCACTCACCCCCCCCTCCCAACCGCTGACTCTGTGAACGTTGGCAGTAGGGCAGCCATCACCGACCCTCTCTGCATCTCCCTACAGAATATCCGTTCACTTGCAAACAAGGCCCTTATCATCCATGAGCTTATCGTGGATGATTGCATTGACATCATGGCCCTGACAGAAACTTGGTTGAGGGGTGACACCTTACCCTTAAATGAAACTTCCCTGATGTAAAAAGACTACTGAGCACTTGGTTTGAGTATAAAACAAGGCTTTAATCAACTGTTTCAAAACCATGAGATTTCTAGTTACATCACTAGTTCCTGGTTACAGAAACATCCTGAGCAAGCTGGGCCCACGCCCAAGTATTTATACTCCTTGGACGGCGCCACCAGCTGGCCGCCCAGAGTTACTTCATGAGTCATGATAAGATTCATGACATCCTTCCCGCCTGAAAGTTTTGGAAGTCCGACGACTTCCTTCTAGTGGATTAGGCGGACCATGAATAAGCGCAGTCTTTTAGATCTTCGCTTGTGGCTGGAAGGCACGTCTCCTTGGACCGTGTCTTGGTCCCTGGGTCGCTTGGTCCGTACTGGTAGATCGACGGGGCCCGTGTCGCCTTGATCGACCTGCGGAAGACTGGGGAGATTGTGACTCCGGGTGCGGGTCCCCACAGGCGCAGAGCTGGTGTCATCTTGGTTGGTAGCCGGGGATTGACCGGCATCCTGGCTTCGGGTGGCCATCCCATGGGAAGCGCTCAGCTCCCCAAGTTGATCCGGTGGAGTAGCCGGCAGATCCCTTGATGTCCCAGATAGGGCGTCATCCTCAAAGGAGTGCAGAGCGTCGGCATCATTACCATGGGTTCCTCTACCAGTTGGGTCCGTGGGACTGGTTGGATAGGGAGCCAGATCTCAGAGTGAAATGGTGGACTCCCGGCCATCAAGGTACTGCACATGCGCGTAAGTGGGATTAACGTCCGTTAGTGCCACCTCGTCGACGTGGGGATCGTTTTTGGAAGATCAGACGAATCTTCGGAGCAGCACGGGGCCGGGAGCTGCCAATCATGACGGTAGGGACGTCCCATGAGTGGAGCGATGCTGGAACCTGAAGAATCGCTCGTGAGGCGTGGCATTGGTGGACGTAGAAAGAAGAGACCTGATGGAATGCAACGCGTCAGGGAGCATAGTTTCCCACTGCTGGACTGGTAGGTTGCGTGACCTCAGTGCAAGACGAACAGCGTTCCAAATGATAGCATTGTATCTCTCAACCTGTCCGTTACCGATGGGATGATACGGTGTCGTTTTACTTGTGGCGATTCCCCGTTGGGAAAGATAACTTTTGAGTTCACTTGACATGAAGGAGGGACCCCGATCAGAGTGGATGAAATTGGCCGTACCGCAAAGGGAAAAGACTTGATCGAGGCATTTGATCACTGTGGAAATAAGCATATTGGGACAGGGGAAAGCAAAGGGAAAGCGTGAATATTCATCCACCATAGTAAGCAAGTAGGTGTTTCGCGTTGGGAAAGGCAATGGCCCTTTAAAGTCAATGCTGAGTCGCTGCATAGCGTGTATGAGCGAGCCATCCGACGGACGGAAGAATTGCGGTTTTAATTCCGCACAAATTCTACAGGTGGAGCATGTTCTTTTCACATCTTCCGTAGAAAATGGGAGATTTTTAGATCGCACAAAGTGCAACATATGGGTAACGCCAGGATGGCATAAGTCAGTATGAAGGTCCGCAAGAGTCGAAGTTGACATAGAAGAGCAGAATGCACGCGTGAGGGTATCCGGGGCCACATTCTCTTTGCCGGGTCGATAATGTATGGTGTAGCCAAAGGCGGCCAATTCCATCTTCCAAAGTTGTATTTTGTTATTCTTGATCTTAGTGCATTTCCGGTTATCCAGCATAAAGGCCACAGAGCGCTGATCGGTTATAAGCGTGAAATGGCGACGAGCGAGAAAATGATTCCATTTACGTACTGCTTCGATGATAGCCGTAGCCTCCTTCTCGACAGGAGGATAATGGAGCTCGCTACCCTGCAAAGTTCTGGACAGAAATGCAACGGGTCGACCACCTTGATTCAAGGTAGCCGAGATCGCCACCTCCAATGCATCGCACTCGACCACAAAAGGAAGATTTTCATCGATGGAACGAAGCGTGGCTTTTTCCAGTTGTCGCTTGAGGAGGTTGAAAGCTGAAATAGCCGTTGCCTCCAACGGAAATGACTTTGCGTGAAGCAGGGGCTGGATCTTGTTGGAGAAGTGGGGTATCCACTTCGCATAATAGGCGAACATGCCGAGTGCCCGACAAAGAGAGCAGAGATTCGTAGGGGGAGGGAGCTCCTGAAGCGGACAAAGTTGCTCCGGATCCGGTTTGATGACACCGTTGCCCACCCAGTAGGCAAGGATGTTGACTGATGGTACTGACTTCACAGATTTGGACTCATTTAAGGTTAAGTTGCGACAACGGAGAATGTCAAAAAATTTCTGGAGGTTGGCATCATGCTCCTTTTGGTCATGACCAGCAATGGTGATATTAACCAGATATGGAAAAGTGTCCGTTAAGTTCTCCTGTTTGACTAGGCTATCCATTGCCCGTTGAAAGACGGCCACCCCATTGGTGACCCCAAATGGAAGGCGACAAAACTGACAAAGCTGACCATTGGCCTCAAAGGCCGTATACTTTTTGTCAGAGTCCTTTAACGGTACTTGATGGTATGCGCTCTTTAAATCAAAAGTTGAAAATACCTTGTAGTTGGCAAGGTTATTGACCATGTCATCGATGCGTGGTAGTGGGTAGGCATCCAGGTCGGTATACTGGTTAATAGTTTGCTAGTAATCGATGCAGAGACGTTTCTTGTGTTGCTTCAGAGGATTTTTAACAACGACGACTTGAGCCCGCCAGGAAGACGAACATGGCTCAATGATGCCGCCAGTTAGAAGGCGAGAAATTTCTGCCTCGATAAAGGATCGATCATCTTGGCTGAAACATCGTGATTTAGTGACTATGGGCTTACATCGGGGGGAAAGATTGGCAAACAAGGAGGGCTCGTCGAGCGAAGCCGCTGAAAGCGCACAAAACGGTACTTTGGAAATAGTAAGCTCCGGCTTTGACCGTCCAAACTCGAAAGTGAGTCTTTTGTGTTGTTTCTGGAAATCCTGTCCCAGGAGCACATCACTGCATAGGTTTTTGAGCACCCCGAGCCGGGTGGAGAAATAAGTGTGGCCATTGAGAATAAGGTCGACAAGACAAAAGCCGCAAGATTTGGTGGTCAGTGTCATCAGAGCCATTGCAATTTCACTGTCCGAGGGGTAAATACACAGTTTTAACTTACTGACAGCCCGCTCACTAATGAAGCTGTCAGAGCTGCATGAGTCGATTAGTGCACTCAAAATGTGTCCATTTACCGAAACCTTCGTGGCTGCATGGGACAAACTTTGGGGAAAAACAGTTGTGATGGGAGGAGGGGCAGTTTTACCCTTGACAGCTGTAACCTTAGTAGTGGCTCTTGGGGGAGGAGCAGTTTTATAGATAGTAGCTGCAAAACTAACAGGGGCTCTCGACCGGTATACCTTAGAAAAGTGGCCTTTCTTACTAACAGAGGCTCTTGACTGGCATACCTTAGAAGAGTGACCTTTCTTACTGCAATGATTGCAGGTTGCGTTACAAGCAGGACAAAATTTCCGATAGTGGGATGCACCTCCACAGAAAAAACACTTCCTTCCAGATTGCCAAGATGCCGCTAGGGCAGTGTCATCATCAGTGAAGGCTTCTAGGGTAGGGTTGTCATCCACTAGGTTAGAGTCATCATCAGTGAGGGCTTCCGCCCAAGACCTATCGAAGGAGTCATTAAAAGTGATAGCAGCAGCCCGTGCACGTGGTAAAAGATAGGTATCTGCATTCCTCTTTGCTAAGTCCAGGGAACATGCCTGGTCATAGGCAGCCTGTAACTCGAGGGTTTTATTCTCCAACAGACGCTGGCGTATGAAGGGAGACGTAATTCCGTTAATAAAAGAATCACGAATTAGCTCCTTCTGGTACTGCTCAGCTGTGACAGCTTTAAGATTACAATCTATGCTGAGCCTGCGAAGCTTTTGAAGGAATTCGTCAAGTGATTCCCCGGGTTGTTGTCGAGTAGTGGCCAGTAGATGTCGAGCAAAAATTTCGTTTGGGGCCTTAACATATCGTCGCTGTAATATTAGGATAGCGGAGTCATAGTCTACACAGTCTTCGATATAGTCAAACACATGAGGAGATACATAATTAGCAAGTATCTCTAATTTATCAGGAACATTCTCACCACACACCCTGAGGAAGTTGCTGAAGGTATGATACCAGTGTTTCCATACCTTAGCAGTTGCAGGTGAATTTGGGTCCAGGTCAAGACGGGCGGGTCTGAGTAGTTTGTCCATGATGGATTGATTACTACATCGGAGTTCCCTTCTACAGTTGAAGTTGTAGCTGGCTGTTCCCGAAATTACTCAGAGCGTGGAGCAGGTCCAGTTGATTAAATTGATGTAAAAAGACTACTGAGCACTTGGTTTGAGTATAAAACAAGGCTTTAATCAACTGTTTCAAAACCATGAGATTTCTAGTTGCATCACTAGTTCCTGGTTACAGAAACATCCTGAGCAAGCTGGGCCCACGCCCAAGTATTTAGACTCCTTGGACGGCGCCACCAGCTGGCCGCCCAGTGTTACTTCATGAGTCATGATAAGATTCATGACACTCCCCACCTAGCTATACCTTCCACCACCTGCCCCGCTCAGACTGCCGTGGTGGCGGTGTGGCTCTCATCACCAAATCATACCTTGGTCTGTCCCCCTATTCCTCCGGCAGTTTCTCCTCCTTTGAGCATCGCACCTTATTCCACCCCTCTCAGCTCATTTAAAATTCTTGTTCTCTACCGCCCACCCAAGTACCATAAAAATGTTATTACTAAGATATCTTCACTGCTCTCTTCCCTCAGCCTCTGCACCGAACGACTTCTCATCCTCGGTGATTTGAACCTCCATCTCAATTCATCATGCTCTCTCTCCTCTGAGTTCACTAGCCTCCTAATCTCCCTTAATCTCTCCCTCCATGTAAACTCCCCAACCCATATTTAAAGCCACCCCCTCGACCTTGCCATCTCGCATGGCCTCGCTACTCCCATCGTGTCAATCGCAGATAAGGCCATCTCTGACCATTTCCTCGCATCGCTCTCCACCCATATCCCCCTTCCACCCCCACCCCCCACACCCCTCCCACCCCTACTTCCTTCTGTGTCTGCCCCTGGAAAAAACTCTCTCCCAACTGCACTTATGAAATCCCAATTGTCCAGCCTTTGGCCCTCCATTCACCATGACATTACTGCAGTTACCGATCTGCTCAACCACACCCTCACCACCACCTTTGATGCCCTCGTCCCTACTTATACAATCACCCTGGCCGTTCCCCCGGTACAGCTCTCATCTTTGCTCCCTTAAGTCCAAGGGACGCAAACTTGAACTCTTGAACTGATATGGTGGACAACTGGTTTAGCCATTCACCACCAGATCTGGCTGGACCACATAACGCATTATCGGGTCCTGCTCTCGTCTGCCAAAATTCCTTACTATTCCAGAATCATTCTGGAATGCAAAGATAAACCCCAGCTCCTATTTTCTACTGCTAACCATCTTCTTAAACCCCTCTCCCCTGTCTCCTCCACTCTCACCTCTGATAACAAGTGTGAGGAGCTCATGGACTTCTTTGTCTCTAAGATTGTGACCATCAGTTCAGCTGCCTCTGCCACTTCCCATCCTTCCCCTTGCCCACTGGGCCAAACTTCCTCTAAGGTTCCCCCCGCCGGCCCTAGCCCTGAACTCACATCTTTCTACAGTTTCTCTCCGATCTTTCCTCATGACCTCATCTTGTCCATACGACCCACCTCCTGCTCGCTCAACCCTATTCCCACCAAACTGCTGACCACCCAACTTCATTTTCTGGCTCCCATGTTAGCTGACATTGTTAATGGTTCTCTCTCCTCAAGTACTGTCCCCCTCTCCCTCAAATCTGCCGTCATCACCCCTTTCCTCAAAAAGACAAGCCTTGATCCCTCCGTCCTTGCAAACTACCGCCCCATCTCCAACCTCTCTTTACTCTCCAAAGTCCTTGAACGTGTTGTCGCTTCCCAAATCCGTGCCCACCTTTCCCGCAATTCCATGTTTGAAACCCTCCAATCAGGTTTCCGCCCTACTGAAATGGCTCTCATCTAAGTCACAAATGACATCCTTTGTGACTGTGACAAAGGTAAACTATCCCTTCCTCGTCCTTCTTGACTTGTCTGTAGCCTTTGACGCGGTTGACCACTCCATCCTTCTCCAACGTCTCTCCACTGTCGTTCAGCTCGGTGGGACTGCACTTGTCTGGTTCCATTCTTATCTATCTAATCGTAGCCAGAGAATCATCTGCAACGGCTTCCCTTCCTGCTCCCGCATCGTTACCTCTGGTGTCCCCCAAATATCTATCCTTGGCCCCCTCCTATTTCTCATCTACATGTTTCCCCTTGGCGACATCATCCAAAAACACAGCGTCAGTTTCCACATATACGCTGACGACACCCAGCTCTACCTCACTACCACTTCTCTTGACCACAGTCTCTAAATTGTCAGACTGCTTGTCCGACATACAGTTCTGGATGAGCAAAAATTTTCTCCAATTAAATATTGGTAAGACCGAAGCCATTGTTTCGGTCCCTGCCACAAACTCCATTCCTTAGCCAGACTCCATCCCTCTCCCTAACATCTGTCTGAGACTGAACCACACTGTTCGCAACCTTGGTGTCATATTTGTCCGGAAATGAGCTTCCAACCACATATCCACGGCATAATTAAGACCGCCTATTTCTACCTCTATAACATCGCCCGTCTCCACCCTTGCCTCAGCTCATCTGCGCCTGAAACCCTCATCCATGCCTTTGTTACCTCTACACTTGACTATTCCAATGAACTCCTGGCTGGCCTCCCACATTCTACTCTACGTAAACTTGAGGTCATCGAAAACTCAGCTGCCCGTGTCCTAACTCGCACCAAGTCACGTTTGCCCATCACCCCTTTGCTTGCTGACCTACATTGGCACCCGGTTAAGCAACACCTTCATTTCAAAACTGTCATCCTTGTTTTCAAATCCCTCCATGGCCTCGCCCCTCACTATCTCTGTAATCTCCTTCAGCCCCAACCCCCCACCGCCCCCGACATATCTGCGCTCCTCTAATTCTGCCCTCTTGAGCATCCCTGATTATAATCGCGCAACCATTGGTGGCCGTGCCTTCTGTTGCCTAGGCCCTAAGCTCTGGAATTCCTCTCCGCCTCGCTTTCCTCCTTTAAGATGCTCCTCAAAACCTACCTCTTTGACTAAGCTTTTGGTCACCTGCCCTAATTTATTTTTATGTGGCTCGGTGTCAAATTTTTGTCTAATACTCCTGTGCAGCGCCTTGGGACGTTTTACTACGTTAAAGGCGCTATATATTAACAAGTTGTTGTTGTTGATGATCAAATTCAAAGGCTTTGTGTGGATATCTACGTGAAACCCTTAGCCTGGGAGTGGGGGGTGGTGAAGAGAAGCAAAACTCAAATTTGGGTTTACAGTTATAACCCCAAGAGAACATATGTAGGTTTTACTATACCCTTATTTCTGGAATTAATTTCATTTGCTGCTGCTTTTTTACCATTAGTATACGCAGTCAAAGCAATTCAGCGGTGTTTATCATGTTAGACAAACACTGCAGTGCGAATATTTTACTAAAATTATGCATAAAGTGTAAAACCTACTCGTCTAGATTAAAAGAAAATGTTAAGCCGTGGGCAGATTTTTGTTAATGTATGTAACCAAAGGAATAAGGTGTCATCAATTACTGTGTTCAGATGGCCGGACCATCTAACTTGGGATCTAATTGGTGCTGAACTGCCTGCAAATGGCTGACTCTGTAGATTGAAGTTAGTTACAATCAGGCAACTAGTAGCAAATGCATAATTCAGTGAAGCAACCCACTCCTGTACACATTTAATTACATAATGATGTCTGTGCATTAGGATGTTGTGAAGTCTCAACAAGCTTTCTAATTGATATGGTGAAAGAACAGCACAAGTAAATCCTGACAGTTTAGTTAGTACGAGTGAGGGCTGAACCAATTTCTGAATGGGAAGTGATGGCAACTGGGTCAGTTTGGGTAAATTTGAATACTTCAAATTTGGTCACAATAGGTATAAAAATGATACTTAAAAAAAGCAGTATCCTGACAGAAATGGCAGAAGTAATCTTTAACCATGCCAATCATCAGTTTTCAAATCCTGCTGTTGTGATGGACATTAGGAAAGTCATCTTCTTCTCTTCTTAGGCAGTCCCTCGGAACTGAGGATGACTTGCTTCCACATTAAAAATGAGTTCTCAGGTGATAATATTATTAATAAATGTAATTAATTACATAGAATGGGAGATCAGGTGATGTGTTGCTGCTGCAATATGTGGGAGCTGGTGGACACCATTGATGCTCACGGTGATCACATTTGCAGTAAGTGTTGGCTGCTCGAGGAATTCCGGCTCCGTGTTGATGAGCTGGAGTCTGAGCTTCAAACACTGAGACACATCAGGGAGGGGGAGAGTTACCTGGACTCTGTGTATCAGGAGGTAGTCACACCAATTAGATTAATTAATTCAGATGTAGTCCGTGGCCAGGGTCAGGATGGTGTGACTAGAAGTGAGGCAGGTACGGGGATCCAGGAGGCAGTGTTGGAGGAGCCGCAGCCCTTGCTCTTGTCCAACAGGTTTGAGGCTCTTACTCCCTGTGAGGATGGGAGCAGGGACTGCGGGGAGGATGAGCAACCTGGCCACAGCACTGTGGAGCGGGGGGCCATTCAAGTGGGGGGAGTTAAAAGAAATGTTGTAGTGGTAGGGGATAGTATCGTTAGGGGGATAGATAGAGTTCTTTGCAGCCGAGAGCGAGAGTCCCGAAGGCTGTGTTGCCTGCCCGGTGCCAGGGTTAAGGACATCTCCTCTGGGCTGGAGAGAAACTTGGAGTGGGAGGGGGAGGATCCAGTTGTCGTGGTCCATGTTGGTACCAATGACATAGATAGGACAAGGAAGGAGGTTCTGCTGAGGGAGTTGAGCAGCTAGGGGCCAAATTAAAAAGCAGAACCACAAGGGTAATAATCTCTGGATTACTACCTGAGCCACGTGCAAATTTGGCTAGGGTGAATAAAATTAGAGAGTTAAATGCGTGGCTCAAAGACTGGTGTGGGAGAAATGGGTTTTGCTTCCTGGGACACTGGCATCAGTACTGGGACGGAAGAGAGCTGTTCCGTTGGGATGGACTTCACTTGGCCAGTGCTGGGACTAGAATCCTGGCGAATCGAATAACTAGGGCTGTAGAGAGGGCTTTAAACTAATTAGTGGGGGGGAGGTTTTAAGAGAGCGAAAAATAAAAATGACAGCGGAGAAGGCAATAGAGCAAGGTAGCAGTGGGGGAATTAAAAACCAGAACGTGTCAGGAAGGGACAGAATGTATAATGATAAAGGTATAGTAGTAAAAGGGGTAAAAGCAGGAATAAATTGTCAGAAAACATATTTGAAAGTTCTTTATCTGAATGCATGCAGCATTCGTAACAAAATTGACGAGTTGACGGTACAAATAACTACACATGGGGATGATCTGGTGGCCATTACGGAAACATGGCTGCAAGATAATCATGACTGGGAACTAAACATACAAGGGTATTTGACAATTAGGAAGGACAGACAGGAAGGAAAGGGAGGTGGGGTTGCTATGTTAATCAAGGATGGAATCACTGCAATAGTCAGAAATGATATTGGGTCAAAGGATCAGGATAGTGAAACAGTTTGGGTGGAGATAAGGAATAATAAGGGTAAAAAGTCACTAGTGGGCGTAGTCTATAGGCCTAACAGTTGCAACTCTGTTGGTCGGATTATAAATCAGGAAATAGTTGGGGTTTGTAATAAGGGAACAGCAATAATCATGGGGGATTTTAACTTTCATATTGACTGGACTAATCAAATTGGGCATGGCAGCATTGAGGAAGAGTTCATAGAGTGTATTAGGGACGGGTTCCTTGAGCAGTATGTAACTGAACCAACCAGGGGGCAGGCAATCTTAGATCTGGTCCTGTGTAATGAGACAGGATTAATAAAAAATGTTCTAGTAAAGGATCCCCTTGGAATGAGTGACCATAATATGGTTGAATTTCAAATTCAGTTTGAGGGTGCGCGAGTTGGATCTCAAACCAGCATACTAAGCTTAAATAAAGGAGACTATGAAGGTATGAGAGTAGAATTGACGAAAGTGGACTGGGAAAACAGATTAAAGTGTAAGACGGTACAAGTGCAGTGGTCTACATTCAAGGAGATATTTCACATCTTTCAAGATAAATATATTCCACTGAGGAAAAAGGGGAGTAAAAGAAAAAACAGCCATCCGTGGCTTAGTAAAGTAATAAAGGATAGTATTCGACTGAAAACAAGGGCATATAAAGTAGCCAAATCTAGTGGGAGGATAGAAGATTGGGAAGCATTTAAAAGCCAGCAAACAATAACTAAAAGATTAATTAAGAAAGGGAAGATAGATTATGAAAGTAAACTAGCAAAAAATATAAAAACAGACAGCAAGAGTTTCTACAGCTATATAAAAAGAAAAAGGGTGGCTAAAGTGAACGTTGGTCCCTTAGAGGATGGGACCGGGAAACTAGTGGTGGGGAACATGGAGATGGCAAAGACGCTGAACAAATATTTTGTATCAGTCTTTACAGTAGAGGACACTAAAAATATCCCAACACTGGACAAACAGGGGGGCAATGGGGGGGGGGGGGGAGGAGCTAAACACGATTAAAATCACTAAGGAGATGGTACTCAGTAAAATAATGGGACTTAAGGCGGATAAATCCCCCGGACCTGATGGCCTACATCCTAGGGTCTTCAGAGAAGTGGCGGTAGGGATTGTGGATGCATTGGTGATCATTTTCCAGAACTCCCTGGGCTCAGGAAAGGTCCCGGCAGATTGGAAAACTGCTAATGTAACACCCTTATTTAAGAAGGGAAGTAGACAAAAAGCTGGAAACTATAGACCAGTTAGCCCAACATCTGTGGTTGGCGTCCATTATTAAGGAAACAGTAACAGAGCATTTGGATAAACATAATTTAATAGGACAGAGTCAGCATGGTTTTACGAAGGGGAAGTCATGTTTGACAAATTTGCTCGAATTCTTTGAGGATGTAACATACAGGGTGGATAAAGGGGAACCAGTGGATGTAGTGTATTTGGACTTCCAAAAGGCATTTGACAAGGTTCCACACAAAAGATTACTGATCAAGATAAAAAATCACGGGATTGGGGGTAATATACTGGCATGGGTGGAAGATTGGCTATCTAACAGAAAACAAAGAGTTGGGATAAATGGTTCGTTCTCGGGCTGGCAATCAGTAACTAGTGGTGTTCCGCAGGGGTCAGTGCTGGGACCCCAACTCTTTACAATCTATATTAATGATTTGGAGGAAGGGACCGAGTGCAACATATCCAAGTTTGCCAATGATACAAAGATGGGAGGGAAAGCAGTGAGTGAGGAGGACATAAAAAACCTGCAAAAGGACATAGACAGGCTAAGTGAGTGGGCAGAGATTTGGCAGATGGAATATAATGTTGGAAAGTGTGAGGTTATGCACTTTGGCAGAAAAAATCAAAGAGCAAGTTATTATCTAAATGAAGAGAAACTGCAAAGTGCTACAGTACAAAGGGATCTGGGGGTCCTGGTGCATGAAACACAAAAAGTTAGTATGCAGGTGCAGCAGGTGATCAGGAAGGCCAATGGAATCTTGGCTTTTATTGCAAGGGGGATGGAGTATAAAAACAGGGAAGTCTTGCTGCAGTTATACAGGGTATTGGTGAGGCCACACCTGGAATACTGCGTGCAGTTTTGGTTTCCATATTTAAGAAAAGATATACTTGCTCTCGAGGCGGTTCAGAGATGATTCACTCGGTTGATTCCAGAGATGAGGGGGTTGACGTATGAGGAAAGGTTGAGTAGGTTGGGACTCTACTCATTGGTGTTCAGAAGAATGAGAGACGATCTTATCGAAACATATAAGATTGTGAGGGGGCTTGATCGGGTGGATGCGGTGAGGATGTTTCCTTTGATGGGTGAGACTAGAACTAGGGGGCATAATCTTAGAATAAGGGGCTGCCCTTTCAAAACTGAGATGAGGAGAAACTTCTTCACTCAGAGGGTAGTAAATCTATGGAATTTGCTACCCCAGAGAGCTGTGGAAGCTGCAACATTAAATAAATTTAAAATGGAGATAGACATTTTCCTAGCAGATAAGGGAATTAGGGGTTACGGGGAGAGGGCAGGGAAGTGGACGTGAGTCTAGATTCAGATCAGCCATGATCCCACTGAATGGCGGAGCAGGCCCGAGGGGCCGTATGGCCTACTCCTGCTCCTATTTCTTATGTTCTTATGACTGATGAGTCCAATGCGGGACCTACAGTCTCTGTCACAGGTGGGGCAGACGGTGGTTGAAGGGGTGGGTGGGTGGGGTGCTTGGGTTGACGTGCGCTCCTTCCGCTTGCTCCCGGCGAAGAGACTCGAGGTATTTGGCGCCTTCCCGGATGCTTCTTCTCCACTTTGTACAGTCTTGGGCCAGGGATTCCCAGGTGTCGGTGGGGATGTTGCACTTTTTCAAGGAGGCTTTGAGGGTGTCCTTGAAGCATTTCCTCTGCCCACTTGGAGCTCTCTTGCCCTGTCGGAACTCCAAGTAGAGCATTATTTTTGGGAGTCTCGTATCAGGCATGCGGACGATGTGACCTGTCCATCGGAGCTGATCGAGAGTGGTCAAAGCTTCGATGCTGGGGATGTTGGCCTGAGCGAGAATACCGACGTTGGTGCGCCTATCCTGCCAATGGATTTGCAGGATCTTGCGGAGGCAGCGTTGGTGGTTCCTCTCCAGTGCTTTGAGGTGCCTGCTGTACATGGTCCATGTCTCTGAGGCATACAGAAGGGCGGGTATTACTACTGCTCTGTAGACTATGAGCTTGGTGCCGGGTTTGAGGTCCTGGTCTTCAACACTCTCTTCCTCAGGCGACCGAAGGCTGCACTAGCACACTGAAGGTGATGTTGAACTTCGTCCTCGACGTCTGCCCTTGTTGACAGTAGGCTCCCGAGGTATGGAAAGTGGTCCACGTTGTCCAAGGCCTTGTCATGGATTTTGATATTTGGGGGCCAGTACTGTGTGGCGGGGACAGGTTGGTAGAGGACCTTTGTCTTACGGATGTTTAGTGTAAGGCCCATGCTCTCGTACACTTCGGTGAAGGTGTTAACGATGGTTTGAAGTTCGACCTCCGAGTGTGCGCAGACGCAAGCGTCGTCTGCATACTGTAATTCGACGACAGAGGAAGGGACGACCTTGGATCTGAACTTGAGGCGACGGAGGTTGAACAGTTTCCCGTTTGTTCTGTAAATTAGCTCCACTTCAGCGGGGAGCTTACCGAGGGTGAGATGGAGCATTGCCGCAAGGAAGATCGAGAACAGCGTTAGTGCGATGAGACAGCCTTGCTTGACCCCAGTCCGTACATGAATTGGGTCTGTGCTGGAACCGTTGGTCAGGATCACGGCTTGCATGTTGTCATGAAGCAGGCGGAGGATGGTGACAAACTTTTGAGGGCAGCCGAATTTGAGGAGGACACTCCATAATCCCTCACGGTTGACAGTGTCAAAGGCCTTTGTGAGGTCAAAGAAGGCCATGTACAGCGGTTGGTGCTGTTCCCTGCTTTTCTGTTGTAATTGGCACGCGGTGAAAATCATGTCCATTGTGCCCCTTAGTGGGCAGAATCCGCATTGCGACTCTGGGAGGAGCTCTTCAGCCACTGGGAGAAGGCGATTGAGGAGGATTCTTGCGATGACTTTCCCTGTGGCAGGCAGCAGGGAAACTCCTCTGTAATTACCACAATCGGACTCGTCACCTTTCTTGAAGATGGTCACCATTACGGCATCTGAGATCCCCTGGCATGCTCTCCTACTACCAGGTAAGAGAAATGAGTTCATGAATTCGCGTCAGTAGTGCTTCTCCGCCATGCTTTAGCGCCTCGGCAGGGATTTCATCTGCTCCTGAGGCCTTGTTGTTCTTCAGTTGTCAGATGGCCTTTTCAACCTCATGCCGGGCTGGGGTTGTGCCGAGATGGTGGCGGGTAGCACGCTGTAGGATGGAGTTGAGGACACTCGCGTCGAAGACAGAGTCTCGGTTAAGGAGATCTTCAAAGTGCTCCTTCCAGCGGGCACTGACTGCCTCCCTGTCCTTGATGAGTACCTCTCCGTTCTTGGCCCGCAGTGGGGTAGGACCTTGGGTGCTTGGGCCGTAGGCGGTCTTGACTGCGCTAAAGAATCCACGCACGTCGTGGTTGTCGGCTAGCTGCTGGATCTCCTGCGCTCTCTCCACCCACCACCTGTTCTTTAGGTCGCGAGTTTTTTGTTGGACTTCGGCCTTCATGCATCTGTAGAGCTGCTTTCTTGCTCTCGAGTTCTGTTGCTGTTTCCAGATCAGGAATTCCTTGCACTTGCGGCTTATTAGCTCCTGGATCTCCTGGTCGTTCTCGTCGAACCACTCTTGGTGTTTCCTGGTCGAGTGACCAAGCGTCTCTTCACAGGTGCTGATTATGGAGGCCTTGGAAAGTAACTGCCAATTAACAGTAAAGTCACTGATAAACTTGAGCACTGTTAAAAAAAAAATTATAAAGAGAAAGTATGTCCATTCAATGCCTGGCAATTTCGTGTGCAAAAACTCTACTAGGTTGCCACAAGGCAAGTCAGAGATTTCCCATAGTTCAGTGTTTACTCTAAGAACAATACTTCAGCAGAATGATTAACTGTGCATCTGAACTACATGGGCAGAGTTCCAGATAAAGACACTTGAGAACTTCACCAGCATGATTTATTAGGAACACAACACAAATCCCAGTGTCAAATACCCGCTGTTCTGCTTCTTCATTGAAGCAGCTACTTCATAAATCTCTGACACGTAATTCATGACTAGGCCATTTGCGTCCCATTCACACAAATGAAATGCTGTCAGTAAACGTTGTGTTTTTGTCACGAAGCAGAAGAGACAGTAACCTGAAAAAAATGCAAGCTCCCTTGATGGCCCAGTGAATAAAGGTAAACTAAATTAAACATTGTTGGACCATTTGTGGCTCTGGAAGCATAACCCAATCTCAACTGACGTGTGTGGTCAGTCTTCATCTAGCTAGATCTTGGTAATTTGTAGCAAGCCAGGGATTGGCCAGAGAACCGATTGGTTTTATCACTTGCTCTCACATGATGTTCCTTGATCGGAAGGCAGCAGAATAATATTTAATTAGAGAGGAACATAAGCTTTAACAGCCAAACGAAATGTACTAAACAGTAAAAGAATAAATTAACAGTATTACTGTAGATTTTACACTGGCCCAGAATTTGCGGTCAGGATGATGGTGAACTGGCAGGGTTCGTCGTCATTCCGCCTTTGAAACTGACCGCTACTTCGGGATTTGGCGCATGCGCAGGTGTAAGCGGAATTCCTGTAGTTGTGGTCTGTCATTGACACAACTACTCTTTAATATTTACATTAATGGATTGGCAAAACTACTTGAACAATCTACAGCACCCGGCCTCAACCTATATGAATCCAAGGTTAAATTCCTCCTCTATGCCGACGACCTGGTTCTGCTGTCACCAACTAAGGAGGGTCTACAGCAGAACCTGGACCTGCTGGAGTCGTACTGCCAGACTTGGGCCCTGACAATAAATCCCCAAAAAACCAAAGTCCTTGTGTTCCAGCAAAGATCCAAACAACATGGACCCACAATAAATTTCACAGTAGGAACAACCAAAATTGAACAAACCACTCACTACACATACTTGGGCTTAAAAATCAGTTCTACGGGAAACTTCAAACTGGCTGTGAATGAACTGAAAGAGAAAGCAAGAAGGGCTTTCTATGCCATCAAAAAATCAATCCAAATAGAAATCCCAATTAGCATTTGGCTCAAAATTTTCAAATCAGTAATTGAACCAATTGCACTCTATGGCAGTGAGGTCTGGGGACCACTAACACAACAAGATTTTGCAAAATGGGACAAACACCCAATTGAGATCCTACATGCGGAATTCTGTAAAAGTATCCTCCGGACTCAAAGGAAAACAGTAAACAACGCATGCAGGGCGGAACTAGGCCAATACCCATTAATAATCACTATCCAAAAAAGAGCCACCAAATTTTGGAATCACCTACAAATGAGCAACCCCCAATGCTATCACTACGACGCCCTGAAATGCCAAGAGCTGACCATAAAGAAGAATACCCTCAGTCAACTAGTCCTGGGACTCAATAAAGTAACTAATAACAATACTAACAATAACCAGTCCCAGGACAGTGACAGGGTAACACAAAGAATTCGACCCAACACAATCGTCGCTAAGCAAAAGGAAAAATATCTGTCATATTGGGCAGAAACAACAAAAACCCAAAGCAAACTCAATTGCTACTTGGCCCTAAACAGACAATACAACATAGCTGATTACCTGACCATGGTAAAGGATAACAAACTGAGAAGAACCTTGACAAGGTACAGACTTAGCGAACATAGCCTAGCAATCGAAAAAGGCAGACACAGGCAGACCAGGCTGCCAAGAGAAGACAGGATATGCTCTCACTGCAGTCAGGGAGTAGTTGAGACAGAGATGCACTTCCTCACAGCCTGTGGAAAATATCAGGGCATCAGAGAGAATTTCTATCAAAAATTCTCACAAATATGCCCTGAATTCAGAAATCTGACTGACAACCAAAAACTCCCATTCCTACTGGGGGAGGAGAGAAGCTGTGTAACACTGGCGGCACACTATGTTACAGCTTGCCATGAACAGAGGGACAACCAGTAAACTAAGACAAGAGTATATATAAACAAGGCGAAAATATATTTATAAACTCAGGGATATACCTGTTTATACACTGTATGAATGGAACCGCGTTTATGTGTTCAACCATAAATGTATTTTGATGCTTTGGCAACATAAGATGTACCTTATCATGCCAATAAAGCGATTTGTATTGTATTGTATTGTATTGACAGCTCAGACACTGGCTGTGTTGTGCCCCACCCCTCACACACAGCCGACAATCAGGGTAATCACTCAAAGCAGGGAAACGGATGAAAACTTTGACTCTTCCGCAGTAATTACGCTGTTAAATTTCCCACTAAACGTTAGACCCAAAGGGATTAGGTGTAACTGGGGTTTCAGCTGTGTATAGACTGCTAAATAAAGATAATGGGTCTGAAAAACTAATTTTAATATTGTGCAGTGTGAAATTTATCAATTTTAATAAAAATTTAAATTTAAGAAACTTAAAAAAAGCATTTTAAAAGTTTGTTCATCTTTATTTCAGGTTTGCCTTTTCCCCATGAGAGCCCCAATTTTTTTTATTGCTCTCTAACATTTTTTAAAAGTTAGAATTTTAAGAGCTTATCCACTTCCTTGTTTGCTGTCTGTGAGAATTCTGCCCTTTGATTGGCTGCTTAGACAGCTCGTTGACATCACAGCAGCTCGCACTAGGGGATTCGCCCTATACTTCTGTTGGTTTGAATTGAACATCAGAAAACCCAAACCTCTTGACATAGAGATCGCAAGATCTTTATGTGAAGCCTACTTCAGGGCCAGTGGCGAACACCTTTGCTTCGCCGCTGACTGCAAATTCCGGGCCAATATTATTAAGTTTAAACTCAATTAATTAGAAAATAACATTGTCATGGCTGCTGAGCTAAATTATAAAGTACATAATATTCTTATGTGGCAGTTTTTTTCCCCCTCACTATCCATGGAAGTTCTCTGACCTGAATCTCTCTCTGAAGACTTCAGACTCTTCAATTTAAACCTTTTGAAATACTTTCCAAAACATGACCGGAACAACGAAAATTTAAATAATTGTCTGTTAAACTCCAAAAGGGCTGCCAATCAAGTATATAATCAAACCAATTCTATAAGATGTTTGTTTTTGAATGGAATCGAGTGGGCCCCTCCCCCACACCTAGTTCAGGTCCTGGGTTTTTTCACCTCTCCCAGGAGATTACATGGCTGGAGGGGGTGGCGGGAGAAGTGTTTAGCCATGATGGTCTGGCCATCATGCTGCGAGGCAGGCTTGATGAACCAGATGGTCTTTTTCTGCCCATCAATTTCATATGTTTGTTTAAAGAAAGAAGCCTGTACCATTATTTATCTTAGTAAATCTCACATTAAGAATTACCAGAGCTATGCATGGAGCTAAATGTTGAACTGACCACACCATGAAATGCTCCAAGCTACTAGTGACCATTGTTGTAGAACTGTCTCAACTAAAGGATCCAAACATCAAACAACAGTTGTAAGAGGATAGTCAAGATATGGGTAGGGTCGCAAAGAGATGAAACATAGAAGATAGGAGCAGGAGTAGGCCATTCGGCCCTTCGAGCCTGCTCCGCCATTCAATGAGATCATGGCTGATCATCCAAATTCAGTACCCTGTCCTTGCCTTCTCCCCATATCCCTTGATCCCTTTAGCCTTAAGAAATATATCCAACTCTTTCTTGAATATATTTAATGAACTGGCCTCCACCGCCCTCTGTGGCAGAGAATTCCACAGGTTCACCACTCTCTGGGTGAAGAAATTCCTCCTCATTTCAGTCCTAAATGGCTTACCCCTTATCCTTAGACTATGACCCCTGGTTCTGGACTCCCCGGCCATCAGAAACATCCTTCCTGCATCTAATCTGTCCAGGCCTGACAGAATTTTATAGGTTTCGATGAGATCCCCTCTCAATCTTCTAAACTCCAGTGAATACAAGCCCAATCGACACAATCTTATGTTCTTATGTAATCTCTCCTCGTACGTCATTCCTGCCATCCCAGGTATCAGCCTGGTGAATCTTCGCTGCACTCCTTCCATGGCAAGAATGTCCTTCCTCAGGTAAGGCGACCAAAACTGCACACAATATTCAAGGTGCGGTCTCACCAAGGCCCTGTACAACTGTAGCAAGACATCCTTGTTCCTGTACTCGAACCCTCTTGCTACGAAGGCCAACATACCATTTGCCTTCTTAACCGCCTGCTGCACCTGCATGCTTACCTTCAGCGACTGGTGCACAAGAACACCCAGGTCTCTTTGCACTTCCCCTTCTCCCAATCTATTGCCATTCAAATAATAAGGAGACAAGCTTGCAGTGGAGAGTGAGGGGATGGCAGAGGTACTAAACAAGTACTTTGCCTCAGTTTCCATAGAGAAGATACATAATGTTCAGAAAACACATTTTAAAACAAAAGTAGACATGAATAAAAACAGAAAATCAAGATTCAACTATGTGAATAACTGAATGACAGCAAGCAAATAGCTAACATCACAGAAATCACTGTAATCTTTCTATAAATTAAATAATCAGCGTTCATTTAAAAAAATCAGGCCCAGCATAAACTTGTTTTTTTTAGCAAGTGCATCAATACACAGGAATACACCAGATTCCAATCGACAACCCCTAGAGCTACGCAAAAAATTATTAATTTTGGCACAAAAAACTGAATTGATTGCTCAATTGAGTCAAGTCTTTGGCATTAATCCATGTTTATGTGAGATCTCATACATGCTGAAACTGATTTAATTTTTCCAGACCCAATAAGCATGTCATTTTCATAATTTTTAATAATAAAAAAAAAATGAAAAGTAGAGGAAAATAAATTTAGAGAGTACATCGTTCGATGACCCACAGTGAACTCAGTAGTTTTGAAGAAATAAAATGATTCATAGCTAGGCACACTCACGCAGTGGAATTGGTTAGAAAACAGCAAGACCTCGAAATTCCTTACATCATGCCAGGTGGTAACCTCTCGCACTGACCCTGGGCACCTTATTTCCATGGATCACACAGCTGCCAGCTCCACTCTGGGTAAATCTCAGGCACTAGTCTGTTGGAACCTGTCTGCCCTTGGGGTAGGCTCCCCATCCCTACCAATAGTCTTATTGGCCCAATGGACAAGGGCACTGATCTGGCAATTTTTCAGCCCGAGAAGCAGGATCTCTTGGCTTAGGACATACCTGCCTGTCATTTACCTTCTAAGGGGTTTGATGGAAATTTTGACCTTCACAAGGCAAAGAAGAAACTTCTGGAAATGAGAGACTCAGCATGTCTGAGTCTCGGGCATTTTCCTGAGGGTTCCGCTGGTCTCTCTCTGGAGTTCTGTGCAGAGTTACGACATAAGACCAGCAGAAAACCATTAGAATTTGGCTACTAAACCTTTACATAGAATCATTGGCATGACGACTTTCCAAATTTCACTGCCAAAAGTTCTTTGTCAAATAGCCCCTGGAAGCATTTTAGCATCGGGACTATTGGGCAATTTGATGGGAATGTTTAAAAGAATCTTGATCCATTATAGATTTCTTTTTAATTGTTATGAATCAGATGACCTCTTAAATATACACTTGGTCAAGAAGTGGAGGAACCTCACGAAACCAGATAGAAGGAGATGTTACAAGTGATCCAGAGTGACGGTGATGTTTTGATACCTTTAGAACCCTTTCAAATAAGACAGACCTCATTTTAATGACACTATTATGGAGAAGTGAGTGACAAAGTTACACTATCCACGTGAAGCTGTATTTCATAGAACCTAATGCATGGATCAATGCCTATAAGGCCTGCATAGCATAAAACTTGAGCAATTTAAGAAATTTCATGAATTGCCTCAGCCTTCCTAAAGGTTTAAAAAAGGTTGCATTTCATGAGGTATTTATTGCTGCAGAGGGGGAGTTGAGATATGTTGCGGGAATGGCTGCTTGCCACTTCATCTTGGGTAATGTTTCAGATCGTTTCAACTATATTGTTTCTTGTCAGCTTCTAAACCAGTCTAATCAGACTACGGATTTGGGTGTTGGATGAGGCTTTCTGAACTTGCTGTCAGGCTGCTGTTCAACTTAATATTCGCAAAGAAAATTATTCTGCAGCTTTAGGAAAGTAAGAGCACAGTTGATGCTAAAAATAGCTTGTTGAGCTTTTTAATATAAGACAGAATCATATTTCATTTCAGCCTCAGAGGCCACCTTCCAAAATATGTGAGGGTGCCAGTACTAAGAATCTGATTTGTAAACTATTGAATCAGGTTAGGTTAAGGGATTCACCTTAGGTTAATCCCAATGGGCAAGGTAACATTAGGTACATTGTAGGGATGTATTAAACATGATTTTTAATGAATTCTGTCTCTGAGCTAATGTATTGGAATACCTAAACAGAACTAAGAAATGGAGGGGCAAAGCCCGCCTCACTCATCACTAGATTTCCAATGGATCCAACTAGATCTCCACTGGATTTCCAATTTCAAATCTGTTGCTGGAGGGAAGAAATAGTGGAGGGACAGTCATCATTGCATGCTGTTGGACACTCCGTGCAAGGACCCTTCAGCAGTGCTCTTTAAAGGGTACATCCACTACATACCGGTTAGTTGCTGCATTGTTCTTTTAGTCTGCTGGTTAACCTGGGTGTTTTTTGGCCTATTTTCTCACTTCTGTAACTGAAGGTTCTGCTGGTGCTGCACTGCTTTTGGCTGTTTTCAGAACAGTTTTACTGCAGTCTTCAGTAGTCTGGTAGGGCTTCCTTAGGGACTGAAAAACAAAGACAAGAATACAGGAGAGAGCAGGAGCAGCTGAGAGAAGATCGAGGAGGAAGGAACTGCGCAGGAGGCCATACCCACAGCAGGTCTTCAAGGAGCATTTCTCGTAGCTCAACTTCATTGAGGAGCAATGTCTCGGGCGCCTTCACTTCACAAAGAAGACTATCACTGAGCTATGCCACGTGGTGTAACTGCAACTTCAGACTCGAACCAGGGCATGAACAGCATTGCTTTGGCTGTCAAGGTCACTGTGACCCTTAACTTTTATGCAACGGGCTGTTTCCAGGCTGCAGAAGGTGACGTCAGCAACATCTCCCTGTATGCAATCCACTGCTTGATCAGGAAGGTCACCTAGGCTCTCTACCCCAGGAGGAACACCTACATTTCTTTCCCATGGACAGAGTGTAGCAGGACCGAAATTATAGGCTTCCTCAGGGTGCAAGATGTCATAGATTGCACCCACATTGCCTTGAGTGCTCCCCATCACCATCTTGCCAACTTTCTCAACAGAAAGGGATTTCACTGCTGTTTGTGAGGAACTTATGCAGCAGACGTCCACAAATCTGGATACCTGCTCAGGGCATCACTGCAAAGTTCCCCATGAACGGTCATAATTTACGATGGATTAAGGAGCTAGGGCAGGGGGATATGATGCCACTGGAGGAGACAAGCCCACCTGTACATCCGCTCTCCTGTAGAAGAAAATGGGTTAGCCTTCACGGGCAGGGGGAGAGTCATGGCCATATTGAGTGGCAACGCTGAAGACATCGTGCAGGGTTTCTTCACACCTTATCCTCTATTTCCGTTCTTATTTCTATCTCACTCGACACACCCTGTATGACAAAATGCAGCTACTTTCAGCAGCCACTTCTCTCTCTCTGCTCTCCCTTCACCCTTGGCCCTCTCTTTCAGTTCAGGTGCTGAAAATGTAGTGAGACTCTGCTACTTCAGGAAGAGGAGGCCAGCCTTCCTGAAGATGCTCCGTCACCTGATCTGGCCCTAGTAAGCACTAGCTCAGAGGTTGGCACCACACATACTTTAGAAGCTGGGCTAGAGGAGGGGTCTTCACATGAAGAATTGCTGGGCACAAGTGTGCAGCAACAAGGGCAGGGGGATAGGATGGCACAGGTGCCAGCTCGCCAGATAAAGATGGCTTTGAAGCCAACAAGCCAGAAGTGAAAGATTTAGTAAAGTTCTTTGATGGTTTCTGGACCTGTCAAAGAATCATGACCGTTTCAACGGGAATGGTTTTTGTGGTAATGTTTGTCCTTCTTACGCTTATTATGTGAAGATTTGCTATTCTCTTCTGTAACAGTGCAATCCTTTTTTGTGTCAGCCTACCTTTTTTTGAGACTATTTCTCCAGCACTTCAAATGTTCACTTTGTACACTTACTAAAAAAGAACATGGCCGTGCTCAAAATTATGATGTGTTCACACATACCAGAAACAAGAGTCATGGTCATGGAAGTGAATGCCATTAAAATGTTGAAGCCTTCAAGGCATAAATCATCAAACAAATTGATACAGATATTATAGAACATACGTCAGTCAAAATGTTTTGGCAAACTGTGGTCATAAAATTAAGCCAAGGACACCTGTCCATATTGGTTACTATATGGAGGTAAAGCTTTCAGCTGAAAATAATAACCACTGACAGAAGTGGTAATAACTCCCTTTCTTCAAATACTGTTTGACAGCAGATAAAGTTTCAGACGTTGGCCCAAAGGCTTACATAGGGTACAGGAAGAGGCCTGTCAGATGAAGATAAACATTAGCATTCACATAGTTTTACACCGTTAAAAAAAAAATTTCTCCGGGCCACTAGAAGATAATAAGTGAAGGAAACAGATTGTAATAATGTGAGCATGACTGATACAGCGGCATGGTCCCTCACTTCTGTGAGGCATGGACAAATAGTTACTGGATGAGGAATAATCATTATTTGGGAATAGGATTTATAGAACAGTGTCTTTGATGAGGTGGGATTTTAGGCATGTCTTCATTAAATGTACATTCTTGTAATTCAAAATTTTAAGTTGTATTTCTCATTAGCCATGTTGCAAAAGTCTGTTTGTTTTTTTCTATCTTTATTTATTATCAGCAACTTTTAATCCAGTTCAACGGGGCACTGGGGGCTATAAGTAAATCTTCTGGGTTTCAGTTAACTAACTGCATTCAAATACCACCTCAACTCAGGAGAGGTCAAAAGTCAGACAACATGAACCTAATCTGAAGAAATTCAGAAAGAATCCACAGTAAAATTGCACCTGAGAGAGGTGAGTTTTAATGAAATTGTAATGGAGTCTCACCACAGAGTAAAACCATTTGCATCCATGATTTCTTTTAAATCCATTCTAGAGAAATGCAACAGATTCGCACGCAAGATATATTTGAATTGCATGTGGAGAAAAAAAAATTCCCAAATCAAGTCATTCTGTAGCTGATATAACAACAACTTGTATTTATATAGCGCCGTTAACCTAGTAAAACAACCCTAGACACTTCACAGGAGCGTTATCCATCAAAATTTGGCACCGAACCACATGAAAGATATTAGGACACGTGAAAGAGGTAGGTTTAAAGGAGCGTTTTAAAGGAGGAAAAAGAGTTAGCATGGCAGAGAGGTTTAAGGAGGTTCCGAAGCTTAGGGCCCAGGCAGCTGAAGGCACGGCTGCCAATGGTGGAGCACTGAAAATTGGGGAGGTGTAGGAGACCAGAATTGGAGGAGTGCAGAGATCCCAGAGGGTTGTAGGGCTGGAGAAGGTTACAGAGATAGGGAGGGGCAAGGCCATGAAGGGATTTCAAAACAAGGAAGAGAATTTTAAAATTGAGGCGCTACCAGACTGGGATCCAATGTAGGCCAGCGAGCACAGGGGTGATGGGTGAATGGAACTTGGTGCGAGTTAGGACACGGACAGCAGAGTACAGGGGTGATGGGTGAATGGAACTTGGTGCGAGTTAGGACATGGACAGCAGAGCACAGGGGTGATGGGTGAATGGAACTTGGTGCGAGTTAGGACACGGACAGCAGAGTACAGGGGTGATGGGTGAATGGAACTTGGTGCGAGTTAGGACACGGACAGCAGAGCACAGGGGTGATGGGTGAATGGAACTTGGTGCGAGTTAGGACACGGCCAGCGAGCACAGGGGTGATGGGTGAATGGAACTTGGTGCGAGTTAGGACACGGCCAGCGAGCACAGGGGTGATGGGTGAATGGAACTTGGTGTGAGTTAGGACACGGACAGCAGAGTACAGGGGTGATGGGTGAATGGAACTTGGTGCGAGTTAGGACACGGACAGCAGAGTACAGGGGTGATGGGTGAATGGAACTTGGTGCGAGTTAGGACACGGCCAGCGAGCACAGGGGTGATGGGTGAAGGGGACTTGGTGCGAGTTAGGACACGGACAGCAGAGCACAGGGGTGATGGGTGAATGGAACTTGGTGCGAGTTAGGACACGGACAGCAGAGCACAGGGGTGATGGGTGAATGGAACTTGGTGCGAGTTAGGACACGGACAGCAGAGTACAGGGGTGATGGGTGAAGGGGACGTGGCACGAGTTAGGACACGGACAGTGAGCACAGGGGTGATGGGTGAATGGAACTTGGTGCGAGTTAGGACACGGACAGCAGAGCACAGGGGTGATGGGTGAATGGAACTTGGTGCGAGTTAGGACACGGACAGCAGAGCACAGGGGTGATGGGTGAATGGAACTTGGTGCGAGTTAGGACACGGCCAGCAGAGTACAGGGGTGATGGGTGAAGGGGACGTGGCACGAGTTAGGACACGGACAGTGAGCACAGGGGTGATGGGTGAAGGGGACTTGGTGCGAGTTAGGACACGGACAGCGAGCACAGGATGAGCTCAAGTTTACGAAGGGTGCAAGGTACGAGGCTGGCCAGGAGAGCATTGGAGGTAATAAAAGCATGGAATGTCTGATGCCTGTGCCATTACTACTTATTTGAATGGTTTACTGAACAATAGTATGGAGTCTAATTAAATATTGAACTACAAAATCACGTTTCAAAATAATTATTCAGAATAACTCGTTAAAATGAGCTGTGAAACATGTTCAAACCCCAATCGGTGATGAGATAGCTGATCTCAGGCACAGCAGTAACAAGGGTGCTGCAACTGGCTGTAATGTCCATATTAAGGAAGGGGAAACCTCCCTGCCTGCCTTGATGGAAATATGAGCGTGTGGACACTGGGTGAGGACAGTGTCAGACTCGGCTATAATGCCCTTCACAGTTGCAAACCAATTGACAATCTCTGTCACAACTCATCCATGAATCACAGCCATTTGAGACAACCACAACTCACAAAATTATAAACATAGAAGGGACTCTATCATCAGCAAAGTGATGGAAGGTGTCGTCGATACTGCTATCAAATGGCACTTACTCACCAATAACCTTCTCACTGATGCTAAGTTTGGGTTCTGCCAGGTCCACTCAGCTCCAGCCTTGGTCCAACATGGACAAAAGAGCTGAATTCCAGAGGTGGGCAAGAGTGACTGCCCTTGACATCAAGGTAGCATTTGACCGAGTGTGGCATCAAGGAGCCCTAGTAAAATTGAAGTAAATGGGAATCAGGGGGAAAATTCTCCACTGGCTGGAGTCATACCTAGCACAAAGGAAGATGTTTGTGGTTGTTGGAGGCCAATCATCTCAGCCCCAGGACATCGCTGCAGGTCTTCCTCAGGGCAGTGTCCTAGGCCCAACCATCTTCAGCTGCTTCATCAAAGACCTTCCCTCCATTATAAGGTCAGGAGTAAGGATGTTCGTTGATGACTGCACAGTGTTCAGCTCTATTCGCAACTTCTCAGATAATGAAGCAGTCCGAGCCTGCATGCAGCAAGTCCTGGACAACATTCAGGCTTGGGCTGATAAGTGGCAAGTAACATTCGTGCTACACAAGTGCCAGACAATGACCATCTCCAACAAGAGAGTGTCTAACAGCACTGTGGGAGTACCTTCACCACACGGACTGCAGCAGTTCAAGGCGGCGGCTCACCACCACCTTGGTGAGAGCAATTAGTGATGGGTAATAAATGCTGGCCTTGCCAGTGACATCCACATACCGTGAATGAATAGAAAAAAAAACTCAAGACCTTAAGAGAGGAGGGAAAAATTTGAAGTGGAAAAAAAGTGAAAATATCATACTGAGCTGAGAACATTTCTACTCTACTACTGACCACAGATACTGCTGAAATAAGCATTTTTAGAACATAAAGGGTTGATTCTACACTCCAGATGAATAACCCGTGATTTTCCAACAATGATTTTTAAGGGGTGATTTTCCACAATGCGCCCCATGAGCAATGCTCCCCACTAGAAGCGTGGAATCAGCTTTTATATTCTCATAACCCCACCACTTGTGGTAAGGGTGAACAGATGAGAACATAAGAAGTAGGAGCAGGAGTAGGCCATATGGCCCCTCGAGCCTGCTCCGCCATTCAATAAGATCATGGCTGATCATCGACCTCAACTCCACTTTCCCGCCCGATCTCCATATCCCTTGATTCCCCTGGAGTCCAAAACTCTATCTCAGCCTTGAATATACTCAAAGACTCAGCATTCACAGCCCTCTGGGGCAGAGAATTCCAAAATTCACAACCCTCTGAGTGAAGAAATTACTCCTCATCTCAGTCTTAAATGGCCGACCCCTTATCCTGAGACTATGCCCCCTAGTTCAAGATGCTTCAGCCAAGGGAAACAACCAAGTACCTGAAGGAAATTTTTTTGCAGGGCTGCAGAAAAAGGGCAGGGGAGTGGGATTAGCTTAAGTGCTCTTGCAGACAGCCGGCACGGGCTCGACGGGCTGAATAGCCTCCTATTGTGCTGTAACGAGTTTATGAGTCTAACTGATTTGTACGTAAATTACTTGCTCTGGTGACTGTACAACTTTGCTCAGAAGCAAGCAAAAGCCAGTTGTTCTCCATGATTTTACACAGGGGTAGATACAATTAGCATACCAGACAATCTAGGCATCATTTATTCACTTTAGGTTTCAGGTATTTAGTATAAGAAAAATACGACAGCGCAGAAAAATCAAAACCAGATATGTGTACAACATTAAATACAAAAAACAACCATCAAGAAGTATTCATCAAGCTTGATAATAACAGATGATTACAGGGTCAAGTATCGCAAGCTGCCATTGTACTGTCATTGCCTACAGTATCTGGAAATAAATTGTCACTATAGTAACTAGTTAGACACGTGGTCTTGCCTTTGAAGCAGGCAGAATTTTAAAAACACTGAAGAGAAATGGTGCTATCATTTTTTTAAAATAATTTTCACCATTTTGCTCATTATACACATTTAAAAACAAAATGTGGATGGAAATGTTGGATTTCACAAATAATTAGATCAAATTCTTATTTTTGTTATGACTGAAATTATTTCACTTCTTAAATTCTAAATGGTATACAATGAATATTTTATAGACATATTCTATAAATATTATGTGACGGGATTTAATTCCATCGGTGTCTGCTGATTGCCCTATTAGCTATGAACAGCATTTCATTACATATTTAAATATGGATGCCAACCTGTTATTTGTACAGAGACTATTCGGCTGTAAACAACAGGGTCAGTACACAGCTCCCTACCATGGATCTGAATCCACGTAATAAAAATAGAATGCGAAAAATGATGCCTCAACGTACTGAAATGTAATTTTGCAGAGTGCTCCATCCTCCCTGCCCTCAATTTTCCTTCCCAAAGGTGGCAATCCACCGTGGGATACAGTTCCACAGGTAGTAGCAACCTCTTGTACCCTAAACCAAATGGCTACGACTCTTCATGTGTGCCTCGGCAACGAGTGTCAGCAGGAAATTGGATGGGGAGTGGGCAGGCATCTCGGCTAAGCCGATCCTGTCCTCACCCCGACCCCGACATCCACATATTCTCCAGTAGGATTATGAGAATGCAGCAGGAACCTTGTCTGATGTTCTAGCCTTGGGAACTCTAATTCAGCACAGAGCAGCGATCAATACCACACCGTGTGCTGCACTTACCAATTCTTCGCAATGCCTCAAAATCTTTCTTTTTCTTTTTATAGGAACTATGAAACAGAAGAAGCTCTAAGTACGTGCATCAGGTCATGGATCTTCCTCTTTTGCTAGCTGGAGCCCAGCTGCTAGGCAACAAAAATAGGATAGGGTAGCTCCATGTGCAATGGAGCTCTTAAAAGGGAATACACAAAGTTTACAGTAACTTTTCATGATGTTGTTTTTAATGACACAAAAAATGTATAAATATTGAAAATGTAACAGTGTTTTGGGAGACAATTATAGGTAAGCTTATTTTTAAGTGTACTGAACAATGTAGTCCATACCTGGAAAGTAGACTACGTGAAACATTTACAGGAACAGATGCAAATAAAGGGCATTTAAACTCCATGCTAACGGAGCCATAAATGTTGAGGGCAGTGGTAAATTTGACTGCAACCAACAGTGTCATGCCAAGGTTGGCTGCAGGTGAGCCAGATTTGCACCTGTCTCCCCACTGACCCAGACATACGGAGACATTTGCCATCTGTCTTTGTCAGGTAGATGTGCAAAGGCCTGTAGATATGGTTGCTGATATAATGGCAAGTGTGGCCAGTGTTTATTAGGCATCTGCTAATCTGCCCGGTATGCCTTCTTTCATCCTGTTTCACTACAACTGTGAGATAATGTACTTGGAGAGCCTCCAAACCAATCCAGTTCATTAATTTGACTTTTCATTGCCAGAATGCTGCAGGATCTACACTTGCTTTGTAGCTCCACATGCTTCTGTGAAAGTTGGAATTAGAATAGGTCCTTTTGCTGTGCCCCACGTTTCATCTGTTGCAGCTGTGCTGAAATTCTGTCAATGCCTCACCTGCTTCCCGTGACTTACTGGACAATATAAGAACACAGAAACATAGAAGATAGGAGCAGGAGTAGGCCATTCGGCCCCTTGAGCCTGCTCCGCTATTTAACGAGATCATGGCTGATCATCCAAATTCAGTACCCTGTCCATGCTTTCTCCCCATATCCCTTGATTCCTTTAGCCTTAAGAAATATATCTAACTCCTTCTTGAATATATTTAATGAATTGGCCTCAACTGCCTTTTGTGGTAGAGAATTGCACAGGTTCACCACTCTCTGGGTGAAGAAATTCCTCCTCATCTCTGTCCTAAATGGCTTACTCCTTATCTTTAGACTGTGACCCCTGGTTCTGGACTCCCCCGCCATCGGGAACATCCTTCCTGCATCAAGTCTGTCTAGTCCTGTTAGAATTTTATAAGTTTCAATGAGATCCCCTCTCATTCTTCTAAACGCCAGCGAATATAAGCCCAATCGACCCAATCACTCCTCATACATCATTCCTGCCATCCCAAGTATCAGTCTGGTGAATCTTTGCTGCACTCCCTCCACGGCAAGAACATCCTTCCTCAGATAAGGCGACCAAAACTGCACACAATATTCAAGGTGTGGTCTCACCAAGGCCCTGTACAACTGCAGCAAGACATCCTAGCTCCTGTACTCGAATCCTCTCGCTATGAAGGCCAACATACCATTTGCCTTCTAAACCGCCTGCTGCACCTGCATGCTTACCTTCAGCGACTGGTGCACAAGGACACCCAGGTCTCATTGCAGTTCCCCTTCTTCCAATCTATTGCCATTCAGATAATAATCTGCCTTCCTGGATAACCTCGCATTTATCCACATTATATTGCATCTGCCCAATCACCCAACCTATCCAAATCATGCTGGAGTTTCTCTGCATCCTCCTCACAGCACACACGCCCACCCAGCTTTGTGTCGTCTGCAAACTTGGAGATATTACATCTAGTTCCCTCGTCTAGATCATTAATATATATTGTGAATAGCTGGGGTCCTAGCACCGATCCCTGCGGTACCCTACTAGTCACTGCCTGCCACTCGGAAAAAGACCCGTTATTCCAACTCTTTGCTTTCTATCTGCCAACCAGTTCTCTATCCAAGTCAATACCTTGCCCCCAATCCCATGTGCCTTAACTTTACACGCTAATCTCTTATGCAGGACCTTATCGAAAGCCTTCTGAAAGTCCAAATACACCACCTCCACTGGTTCTCTCTTATCTATTCTACCAGTTACATCCTCAAAAAATTCCAGTAGATTAGTCAAGCACGATTTACCTTTTGTAAATCCATGTTGACTTTGTCCAATCCTGTCACTGTTTCCCAAGTGCTCTGCTATTACATCTTTTATAATGGACTCTAGCACTTTCCCCACTACCGATGTCAGGTTTACCGGTCTGTAATTCCCCGTTTTCTCTCTACCACCTTTTTTGAATAGTGGGGTAACATTAGCTACCCTCCAATCCATGGGAACTGTTCCAGAGTCTATAGAATTTTGGAAGATGACCAGCAATGCATCTACTATGTCTAGGGCCACTTCCTTAAGTACCCTAGGATGTAGATGATCAGGCCCTGGGGATTTATCGGCCTTCAATCCCGTCAGAATTATGCTGTCAATTTCCCTAACACATAAGAAATAAGAGCCAAACGCAAACAGCGCAAGGAGCGCACGTCAACCCAAGCACCCCATACACCCGCCCCTTCAACCACCGTCTGCCCCACCTGCGACAGAGTCTGTAGGTCCACATTGGACTCATTAGTCACCTGAGAACTCATTTTTAATGTGGAAGCAAATCATCCTCGGTTCCGAGGGACTGCCTAAGAAGAAAGAAGGAGCAGCAGGAGTAGGCCCTTCGAGCCTGCTCCGCCATTCAATAAGGTCATGGCTGAATCATATGGAATGCTTTGTTCGGGAAAGACAATAAATTGTTGTTAATGACGGGTGCAAATAATAAAAAAATTTGTAGTAACAGAAAATGTGCCCAAAACATACTACTTTCACCTCCCAAAAGTCCAACATATAAAAACCCTCACAGCAAACAAATGAATATAGAAAAATGGGAAAGATATTTCACTGACGATACGTTCCTTTAACCCACTGAAAATGGGTTTATATAGCTGACAGCACAATTCTGGTTTAAAAAACACAAGGAATCGTGCTGTGGAGGCACTTGCATGTATCTGCATTAATGTCAGATGGGTAATGAGGCTCTTGCTTGACACGAGCAAAAACTCTTTTGTGCCATGAATGCTGCTGCTGGAAAACTGCACAGAGTAGGCCTAAAGCATACGAAACTCATTTTCTGACACTTCCCGACAATGTGATCACCAGCACTGCCAGTGAGACAGAACAAAATATTTATATTTATCCTACTGTAGATAAGGTTTAAACCATTCGATAACTACCACCAGCACCACTACGTGGTCAGGTACTTTGTGCTCTTTTTACTCACAATAGGTGGAGCATTCAAATGACTGTAATGCGAGTACGTGTGTGTGGATGAGATTTTGTACATTACATAATTCTCTTCCCAGCTTCATGTTCTTTCCATGCAACGCACCATTAGCTACTCGAGAATGGGCATCCGATTGGCTGCTTGGAATTGCAGAATATTATAGGGTGCATCGGCTGCACCTTCCCCCTCCTTGCTTCCATGGAACTTCATGTAAACAACCAGGAATAATCACAGATTCAAACCTGCTTTCTACCATTCCACCATGCACACTGTGACACCACATACTAAAATATACTCTGGAAGGAAATGTGATCACAGAATAATTCACCATCACAAATCTACAACTCGGAAAATTAGACTGGAAAATTTTGTTTTTAAAATAGTTATATAGTTCACAAATCCTTGAAGAAGGCGGGGCAAGTTGACAATACAATTAAGAAAGCGTATGCTTTACTTGGCTTTGTAAATAGGGACATTGTATAAAAAACAAGGAAGGCATCCTAAGCCTTTACAAATCACTGGTTAGGCCTCAGCTGGAGTAGTGTGTACAATTCTGGGGACCACACTTTATGAAGGATGTCAAGGCCTTGGCGAGGGTACAGAGGAGGTTTACAAGAATGATACAAGGGATGAGGGGCTTCAGTTATGTGGAGAGACTGGAGAAGCTGAGATTGTTCTCCTTAGAGTAGAGAAGGTTAAGGGGAGACCTAATAGAGCTATTCAAAATTATGAGGGGTTTTAATAGAGCATTAGGGAGAAACTGTTTCCTCTGGCAAGTGGGTGGGTAACCAGAGGTCAAAGATTTAAAATAATTGGCAGAAGAACGAGAGGGGAAATGAGGAGAAATTATTTCACACAGAGGGTTGTTATGATCTGGAACACACTACCTGAAGAGTGGTGGAATCAGATTCCATAGGAACTTTTAAAAGGCAATTGGACATGTATTTGAAGAGAACTACTTGCAGGGTTATGGGGAGAAAGCTGGGGTGTGGGACTAAATTCGATAGCTCTTTCAAAGAGCCAGCACAGACACGACGGGCCGAATGGCCCCCTTCTATGCTGTAAGATTCTATGATTCTATAATTAGAAATAATAAGGGGAGCAGGATAGTACAACGTTTTAGACACTGAGGTGGGCGGGAAAGCGCGGAATTTCTGCCAAACTTCCACTAGAGGTCTGGCGGCAGAGCAAGAAAAGCCGTGAGGAAATTCACCCCGTTGCGGTTTCACCTCAGGGGCCTTAGTTCAAATGCAGCCCAGACTTTTCAGTTGACTTTAAGGATCCAACATTAAATAAATCTAGGAAGTCTCAACCCAGCTCCTAGTGGATGTGGGTCGACAGCTTAAAACAGCCCCTTATTTGGCACTAAATCATCAATCTCAATCAGACCGGCCACAAAGAAGGCTATTGTAGGATAGAAACGTTTACACCTTTGTGCTAGCGGCGCTCCTCTGACACTGGGGACAAGACAAAATGACCTGTATTTTCCTCCGCTATCCTGCCTCAAATCGGGTGGGAGAGTGGAGGAAATCATAATCGAAGCCTACCACCATCTCAACCATATTACCTGCCTCCACCTTTACTTGAGCTCCTTCACAGCTTAAACCCTTATCCATACTTTTGTCACCTTCAGACTTGACTAGTCCAATGCCCTCCTTGGTGACTTCCCATCCTCCAACTTGTCCAAAGCTCAGCCAACTGTATCCTATCCTGCATTAAGGTACATTCGCCCATTACCCTTGTCCTCTCTGACCTACATGGATTAATTTCTTTCAAAGTATTACATTTAAAGCCATCCTATTCACTTCCCTTTATGACCTTGTCCCACCCTATCTCTGCAATCTCCTCCACCCTTATATCCATTCCTATGCCCTTCAGCTCAATGACTGTGAACTTGTGTGCATCCCCCTTCTCTTTGCCCCTACTGGTGGCAGAGCCTTCAGCCACCTTGGCCCTGCTCTCTGGAAGTCCCTCCCTAAACCTCTCTGCCAATCCACTTCTCTCTCCTCCTTTCAGAACGTTCTCAAAACCCATCTTTTGTCCAAGATTTTGGTCACTCCTCCTAATTTCTCCCTCCATTGCTTAAAGCTCAGGCACTTCAGGCACTATATAAATAGAAGTTGTTGTTATGATTTAGTTGATAAATTTATGCTGTCTGGATTTAGAATTTTCAAAATTGTGGTGATGTAAAAAGTAAGTAAAAAGTAGATACTCTTCATAGTACACTCTACTTTGTGTATCCACTCACAAATGTACTCAGACATGTTGGCCAGTCAGTTAAGATAGCCATCATGCATTCAGTCTTGAAGTGAAATAACTAAAATGTCTAATCAGACGTAGAACACAACATACAAGTTATATGATGCTGCATGGCTTTGTCCAACCTTCAAGTTCATTCAGCAGTAAATTTACTCTGCGTAAAGTCCGGTATCCTGTAACCAGAACAATAAAACCTGGATGGATGGATATTCCACAAAAGATAATTAACCTCCTTGGGATACTCGGTGTCATCTGACGGAAAGTATGCATTATTAAAATGGTCGGAATAAACTGAATAAACTAAACACTTGCAGGAGAAAAAGAGGGCTCCTAGCTGCAATGTCTAACATTTCTTAGCCATCTCCCCCCCCTGCCGCTGCCCCCCCCGCCCCCGCCACTCTTTCTACAACAAACAGAAGGGCAAGAGTCTGGGACACAGGCTTCTGTAAAATTACTGTCAGTATTGCATTGCTGTCAACACTGCTATATTGTTGGCCATAATATAATCAGCAACCCTAGAACTGGACTGGTACTGAGTTTGTCCTCCCCGAGATAAAGACAGGTCTAGTCTAACTGATGCTCCTCCTTAGGAATCTCAGACAACAAATGACAAAGCTTGGACCGTTAGGGCAAGTCAAATTCGGATGCCAATAGAGGCTTAGATTTAAACACTGACCCTCTGCTTGGGAATCCCACGCTCATCCGTGAGAGCTATTGACCTACCACTCGTATACATAAAAGCTAAAAGTGGTTTTCAAACTTTCCGATCGTGACACACTCCTGGGGATCCGATGACCAAGACAGCAAATCCGGAAGGTTGATGAGATAGATAGAAACTTGATGACCTTGGGGTTCCTCAGGAATCCCTTTGTAAACACCCTGGGGTCGGGAGGGTCCAGTTTGAATAAAGGAGTTGAATGCATATTCGATAAACAGAATAAACAAAGAGGTAATGATTACATTGTACCTCAGTGTAGCATTTGGAGAAATAGTTACCAAAACGATTCATGCAAGAGCTGGTTTCTTCACCAGATTAGCTTTAGAATCTGCACATTTAATTATTTAAAAATCCATTGAATTTGAATCCCAATCTGCTCCTAAATGTTCTATTACTGACTTGCTCATTGGGCCTACTTACCAAAAAGCAGAAGCGATTTGCATTTGCCAATTTTTTTGTTGACAAAACATAAAGGTACCAGAAATTAACTTATCGTGTTCAAAGTAAAGCTCAAGTTATGTCTGAAAGATGACTGAATGCTGCATTGCAGATTAAAGCTGCAAACATACCATCACTATTTTGGCCACAACACGAGAGCAAAATAGAAATTTTGAATAAAAGGATCAGCACAGGGCAGTTCTCTGTAAAATAATTAGTTACCCAGAGACACATTTCTATTTTTTCTAAAATATTTATTAATTCTGGATAGGTAAATTGTGTTTTAATTAAACCAGGGGGAATTCAACCCCCATGAAGGCACTGCAACAATAGATGAAATATCTAATATTTCAGAGCCCTCGCCATCACCTTCTAGTTTTCCATGGTAGTTAAAAAATACCCACTGTAATTATAAAGCTCATTACTGATTTATTTCATTCTCATGTACATATCTCCGTCACTTTAGATTCTGGCTGGTATAAACTGATTCAGCTGAGAGAGCTGGAGAGCAACAACATCTTAAAATAACTCTTACTTTTTTCTGTTATTTTAATTTATTTCTGATGTTTCTCCTTCGGAGTTTCAGGATATACACTATCTCCCTATCAAGATAGTAAGAATTATTGCTCTTGAGCCAGCCACAAGGGAAGTACAAGAGACTCATTGTTAGACTTCACGCCCCTCCCTATAGGCTGTGCCTGGTCTCTGATCGGTATATTTTCTTTTCCCTCCACGCCAATGGCACCTCCAAATCTGAAACTTGAGGCGTGAAAAATCAGAGTTGTGTGCATTGCCTCCCAATTCTTTGGCATTGCAACTTGCTGCCCCACTATGTTACTTTGAAATGTTTCCCTCTTTTGATACCATCATTATTCATTTTGACTCTTCACAGCTGCTGTTCATGTGTAGGCAAAACCTTTCTACAAAGGAAACCAAATCAGTGTAGAGAACGATCTCCAAAATTCTGCAGATCGCTACTGTCATTTCTACTTGTACTCAGCCTCTGAAAATCTCGGCTCCATTGAGAAACAACAATAATGGACAACATTTGGAGAAAAAGTCCACAGCTGTGCAGATGGACAAAGTTCTGATGAAAGGTTATCAACCTGATGCATTAACTCTGTTTCTCTCTTCACAGATGCTGCCTGACCTGCTGAGTGTTTCTTGCAATGTCTGTTTTTATTGCACATATACACAGGTCTTTATCCAAACTAGTCTGAAAACAGCAGAAGTAGCCCATCTACACTACTGTGCACAGACAAAATTGAGTAAACTGACTGAGCATCACAATAGTGTACTTGGTATTGATTTTAACCATTATCTTAAGCTGTGGCTATAATTTTGTGGATTCATGTTAGAGAAATAGACAGCAGTTCTGTGCTTCTTACTGTACTTAAATAAAAAACATTGAAATTAGCACTTGGGAGAATTCTGTATTCATTACATCCCACAGCAAGTCTGTGTAAGGAACATTCATTTTTCAAAGACTGCTGCTATCATGACTGGAAGTATTTTAATGATGAATTAACACACAGCAGAGTTTCTTCATCAGCTTCTTAAAAATGGAAGCATTCTAGACTGAAGCTGTTGTCACTACATGACGTGCAATACTATTCCATCAATCAAAAAACCACAACATTCTTACATTAGCAAAAAATCTGAAATACAAATATCCAATAATACTTGATCTACAGATTTCTGCAACGGGCTCTGTGCAGTAGGTTACACGCACAAACTGCATAAGAATACATGGCACCACTCAAACCAAAGCAAAAATATTGGATACTAGAAATAGGAAAAGATGACATTTTTTAAATCAAACATCCTTTATAGCTTATGGTTTTAGTACAGTGTGCTGATGCCCTAACATGATGCCTCATAGATGGTAGGAGGGTACACACCCCTCACATGGTAAGGTACTGATGCCATTTTTGTTGCTTTGATGACACTCCAAGAGGAAGCAGCAAGATCCCATGGTGAAGGGAGCAAAACTCTGAGCAGTCAGTTTCAGAGCCACGTCGATGCAAGCATGGGTGCAGCCCACTTGACCACCTTCTAGCCCAAGGATGGTGTGTATCATGAGGATACTAAAGTAAAAGGGGAGAAAAGCTGATTAAAGAGGGAGTCTCGCTCTCAAAATATGATACATGAAACTTGTATACAACTTGCCTTTTGTTAGACTTTATAAATTTATTTTTGCCAACAATAATCTTTCCCAAATACAGGCATACATGTTGAATCATTTCACACTCATATTGAGTAAATGCACCACTTAATAAATCACTTCACGGTATTCATCTCATCTGAAATGGAAATGCACTCATCGATGCTGAAGTTTGCAATTAAAATTAAAATGGCCTAAACTTGCTTCCCGCAGTGTTCCAAATTTGCACAACATTTAGGGTATAGCTTGAAGATATTATTATTATGTGTTGTGTCTCATTAGCTCTGCATTCCCTTTTAATAATGAGTTTAGAATCACTAGCAACATATTTTTAAACAATATAAGATATGGGAATAGCGCAGCTGTGCTCTGTGCCCATGTAAAACACATCTGGCACTTATCTGCAGCAGAGAATGGAATTTTTCCAGTAAACATTTACTTTCAGAAATTTATTAATCACCAGATCTACTGATAAATGTACAAGGAAAAATTATGTTCCTCAAATCTGTTTAAAGTAACTTGGGCAGCAGCTAAGATGGAATTTTGCTAAATTAATTTTGCCATTTATAAAATTACAATACAGTATATTTTTGTAATTTATGTGCTGCTGTAAACAAAATCCCTTTTATATGTTATATTCGTGCAGGAATCCTGAGGAAACAAAATGGAATTTTCAGAAGTTTAAGACAATGCAAAGATTGTCCTGATGTGCTTTAGTCTCTTCGTACATTAGCCCAGATATCCTCAATCTCATTTAAGCTTCGAACTGACAGCAGCAACTTGTCCACAGTCCATTCCTTGATACTAACAAACCTGCACAAATCCCACAGAGCTTCAGTGCAAAAAAGAAAAAACAGACTGGCTGAAGTACTTAAACACATAGAAACATAGAAGATAGGAGCAGGAGTAGGCCATTCGGCCCCTCGAGCCTGCTCCGCCATTCAATGAGATCATGGCTGATCATCCAAATTCAGTACCCTGTCCCTGCCTTCTCCCCATATCCCTTGATCCCTTTAGCCTTAAGAAATATATCCAACTCCTTCTTGAATATATTTAATGAACTGGCCTCCACCGCCTTCTGTGGCAGAGAATTCCACAGGTTCACCACTCTCTGGGTGAAGAAATTCCTCCTCATCTCAGTCCTAAATGGCTTACCCCTTATCCTTAGATTATGACCCCTCGTTCTGGACTCCCCGGCCATCGGGAACATCCTTCCTGCATCTAGTCTGTCCAGGCCTGTTAGAATTTTATAGGTTTCAATGAGATCCCCTCTCAATCTTCTAAACTCCAGTGAGTATAAGCCCAATCGACACAATCTCTCCTCATAAGTCATTCCTGCCATCCCAGGTATCAGCCTGGTGAATCTTCGCTGCACTCCTTCCATGGCAAGTATATCCTTCCTCAGATAAGGTGACCAAAACTGCACACAATACTCAAGGTGCGGTCTCACCAAGGCCCTGTACAACTGCAGCAAGACATCCTTGTTCCTGTACTCGAACCCTCTCGCTACGAAGGCCAGCATACCATTTGCCTTCTTAACCGCCTGCTGCACCTGCATGCTTACCTTCAACACGGTTATCATAACTAATCCTTTACCCCTTTCAGGGGAATATGGCACATATAAGCAGACCACACAAAAAATCCCACTCATACACGTTAGTATAAGGCCTGGTTTAATAAGGGATTATTTTAAGCAATAACTAACAAAAAAAACAAGCACCATTATGAGCACGTTCAGCACATCAGGAATAATTTTAACAGCAGCAAAGCGAAGACAGATAAGAAAGTCATAAAGTAATTAGTGACTACATGGTTCAAAGTAAGTATGACTACAGCAAACGAACTAAAAGGTTCAGTGATGATGCGAGTAAAATCTGAATGTTTAATTTGCTTCAGTACAAGGTAAGTTAACTTTTTTTTGGAAGTTAAAATGAAGTTCATCACAAGTTGCACTTAAAAAAGTATAATTTTTCTCTCCGAAAGACAATGATCCTTTGCTGGAGTTCAATTCCACCCTCTGGTATCTTGTCCAAGTGTACGAGCGAGATAATGAACATTTGCAGGCTGTACACATCACAGCCCATCTCCATCCAGTTCTCACACAACAGGTGCATTTTCCAGCAGGCATCGCAGTACAGCAATTAGGAGTGAGAGCCTGGGCTGATTTTTACGCTCTTCAGTTTAGGTAATGGCCCTTTAGTGAGTTACCAGAAAATGACCAGTACCTGTGGAATTGAACCCCAGCAAGGGGTCAGTGCCTTTAGGAGAGGAAAAGGAGGATTTTTAGTTTAAATCCCACATTTTTTAGAACTTAATTTTAACTTAAAAAAAGTAATTTCTCTTGTACTGGACCTAGTCACTTGCATCAGCACCGAACCACTGGCTGGAATTTTCCAGGGGGTCAGCGGCTGGTCGGGTGGGAAATTTGTTTTTTTTGACAGTGGGTCGGGACCCCACCGTCAAGCTGCCTTTCCCAAGTGTGTGTGTGAGCTCTGATCTGACCCGATCCACAGAGGCAGGCGACCCAATTAAACATAAGAACATAAGAAAGAGGAGCAGGAATAGGCCACTTGGCCCCTCAAGCCTGCTCCGCCATTCAATAAGATCATGGCTGATCTTGGGCTCAAAGCCACTTGCCCTCCCACTTCCCATAACCCTTCACTCCCTTATCTTGCAAAAATCTGTCTATCTCCACCTTAAATGTATTTAATGACCCAGCCTCCACGGCTCTCTGGGGCAGAGAATTCCATAGATTTATGACCCTCAGAGAAGAAATTCCTCCTCATCTCAGTTCTAAAAGGGCGACCCTATATTCTAAAACTGTGCCCCCGAGTTCTAGATTTCCCCACGAGGGGAAACATCCTCTCTGCATCTACCTTGTCGAGCCCCCTCAGTATCTTATATGTTTCAATAAGATCACCTCTCATTCTTCTAAACTCCAATGAGTATAGGCCCAGCCTGCTCAACCTTTCCTCATAAGTCACCCCCCTCATCTCTGGAATTAACCTAATGAATCGTCTCTGAACTGCCTCCAATGAAAGTATATCCTTCCTTAAATAAGGAGACCAAAACTGTACGCAGTACTCGAGGTGTGGTCTTACCAATACCTTGTACAGTTGCAGCAGGACTTCCCTGCTTTTATACTCCAGCCCCTTTGCAATAAAGGCCAACATTCCATTTGCCTTTTTGATTACTTGCTGTACCTGCATGCTAACTTTTTGTGTTTCATGCACAAGGGCCCACAGGTCCCTCTGAACTGTAGCATTTTGTAATCTCTCTCCATTTAAATAATAATTTGCTTTTCTATTTTTACTGCCAAAGTGTATAACCTCGCACTTTCCCACATTATACTCCATCTGCCAAATGTTTGCCCACTCACTTAGCCTGTCTATATCCCTTTGCAGATTCTTAGAGTCCTCTGCACAACTTGATTTCCCAACCATCTTTGTATCATCCGCAAACTTGGCTACATTACACTCGGTCCCTTCATCCAAGTTATTAATGTAGATTGTAAATAGTTGAGGCCCCAGTACCGATCCCTGTGGCACCCCACTAGTTACCTCTTGCCAACTGGAAAATTACCCATTTATCCCGACTCTCTGCTTTCTGTTAGTTAGCCAATTCTCTATCCATGCTAATATATTACCCCCAATTCCGTGAGCTCTTATGTTATGCAGTAACCTTTTATGTGGCACCTTATCGAATGCCTTCTGGAAATCCAAATACACCTGATCTACTGGTTCACCTTTGTCCACCCAGCTTGTTACATCCTCAAAGAACTCCAACAATAAACCAACTACAGGAAACTTTGTGTTATCCGGAGGCTAAATGTCCGGCAAGCTCGAACCACCGGCAAAAATCAGGAGCCATTTTTTTTCTTTTCGTTGCTTTTTTTCCCCAGTCAGGCACTGCAAGGTCTGCAGCTATAGCAACAGCTTCAGCTAGAAACGCTTGCAGCTGCAGCTGACTGTTGCTGTTGCTAAGCAACAGTATTTGTTGTCAGATACGGAGATGAAAACCTCCGTATTCTTCAACGTTAGAGCTGGAGTGTCCGGCAGTTTTGAGGGAACGGCAACAGCTCGGTCCCATCGGTGCCGGATAGCACAAAGTTTCCTGTATTGGGTTGTTGACAGTCCCTTAATAATGCTTTTAACCTTTCCTTTTAACTTTATCTGCTCGCCCACGGGGTCCACGCTGCTCGGGGACCACGTCTGTGAACCTGAGGTAGAAGTTGAATGGCCATTGCTCCAGCTGATTACTTGACAGCTTCAAATGTACAGTAAAAGCTTCCACCTGACAGATCATCACTTTCCTCAGCCACAAGCTGTTTATCAGTCCATTTCCAGCACAGATTCTTCTGCAGGCTTTCCACTCTCCACTCATTGAAAGACCTCTCTCACCACTGACAGAATGCATCTGTCAGCTCTACTTCACCTGCCATCTATTCCATCAACATGGGTGCCATTTAAGAACATAAGAAATAGGAGCAGGAGTAGGCCATTTGACGCTGCGAGCCTTGTGGTAAACCACTGTTATTGTTGTTGTTGTTGTTGCACACTGTTGTACCTATGCATGCCTCAGCATGTCTCTGCTGGCTCCGCCCCTGGCTCCACCCACAGGCCCAGGTATAAAGGTGACCGCTCGGCAGCCCCCTGCCTTCTTGGAACCCAGTCAACCACGAGAGACATGCTCTGTTCTTTGCTAATAAAAGCCTTTAGTTACTCTCCTAACTCTCCGTCTTTTATGAGTAATTGATAGCGCATCAATTTTATCAGCAAAAACAAAATGTTGACAACAAACGCTGAGCAGCAGGCTGCTGCTCCAAACGCTGAGCAGCAGGAGCTGCTGCGAGCCCTCAGACCAACATGCCTGGACCTAGACCCCCAAGAAGCGGGTTCGGCTACCAAATTCGCGCATTGGCTGCGTTGCTTCGAGGCCTACCTGCAAGCCTCAACTGTGACCCTGGACGACAACAAGTTGGAAATCCTGGCCTCAAAGGTGAACCACCAAGTTTATACAATAATCCAGGACGCGACGACCTACGCGGCGGCTATCGATCTGCTAAAAGGGCAATACGCACGCCCGGTAAATACGCTCTATGCCAAGCACCTCTTAAGATCCCGCAGACAGCAGCCCGGGGAATCGGTGGAGGCCTTCCTACGGGCACTACGGATACTCGGCCGAGGCTGCGATTGCAAAGAAGTATCAGCCGCAGCACACACGGAGGGACTGATCCGAGATGCTTTCGTCGCGGGTCTAAGGTCCGACTACTCCCGGCAGAGACTGTTGGAAAAGGGAGAAATGGACCTGAGAAAGGCAGTGTCCCTCGCGCTCTCGCTCGACGCGGCCCACAGGAATATGGACGCCTTCTCCCCTAACCGCTCCGCAACGTGGACGCCACAACCTTGGGTCATGGGACCGCCACCTTCAACTGCTGCTGCATTGTCCAAGGCAGAGAAATGTTATTTTTGTGGCCAGGCAAAACACCCCAGAGCACGCTGCCCGGCGAGAAACGCTACCTGCTCCGGCTGCGGGAAGAAAGGGCACTATGTCAGCGCCTGCAAAGGTAAAACCGCTAACGCCAGCAGCACCGCGTGTGAACCGTGGGGGCAGCCATCTTGTCCGCCATCTTGGGCTCCCCCAGCTGCGTGGGGATCGGGATCATGGGCGCCGCCATTTTGTCCGCCATCTTGGACGTCTCCAACTTCAACCACGGGGGACCCGGACTCAACCACCGCCTCATCTGACGACCACATCGACTCGCTTGACCATACGCTGGCCTCCGTGACGCTGGACCAATCTCTCCCTCATCAACTGTCCAGGTCCATGACGGACATTACGGTAAACGGCCGCGCCACTACCTGCCTTTTTGACAGCGGGAGCACAGAGAGCTTTATCCACCCCGACATGGTGCGCAGTTACTCTCTCCCGGTCCTGCCGACGCGCCATCGGATCTCTTTGGCTTCCAAAGCCCAGTCAGCGGACGTTGGTGGCTACTGTGTAGTGACCCTTTCAGTAAGGGGCACAGAATACAAAAATTTTAAACTCCTGGTCCTGCCCCATCTCTGCACTGCCGTTCTACTGGGGTTGGATTTTCAGTGCCACCTTAAGAGTGTCACATTGGCATACGATGGACCCCTCCCCCCACTCACAGTCTGCAGCCAGCAGCTTTTAAATCGCCTGCCGCGCACCATTTGCAGCCTCTCCACCCTTAAAGTTCCCCCCCCCTCCTTGTTCGCTAACCTCACCCGCGACTGTAAGCCCATCGCTACCAAAAGCAGGCGTTACAGTGCCGGGGACAGGAGCTTCATTAAATCCGAGGTAGCGAGACTCCTGAAGGAAGGGATTATTGAAAGTAGCACCAGCCCATGGCGAGCACAAGTGGTGGTAGTGAAGACTGGCGAAAAACAGCGCCTAGTTATTGACTACAGCCAGACGATCAATCGCTACACCCAGCTAGATGCATACCCACTCCCCCGCATATCTGACATGGTCAATCCGATAGCACAATACCAGGTGTTCTCGACGATTGATCTAAAGTCGGCATACCACCAGCTCCCCATCAGGGCTGAGGACCGCCAGTACACAGCTTTTGAAGCTGACGGTCGTCTCTACCACTTCCTCAGAGTTCCCTTCGGCGTCACCAACGGGGTTTCAGTCTTCCAACAGGAGATGGACCGGATGGTTGACCAGAACGCGCTCCAGGCTACTTTCCCCTATCTAGACAACGTCACCATCTGCGGCCGCGACCAGCAGGACCATGATGTTAACCTAGAGAAATTCCTCCGTACGGCCCAGCGGCTGAACCTAACATACAAGGACAAATGTATGTTTCGTACCAAGCGCCTTGCCATTCTTGGCTGTGTAGTGGAGAACGGAGTCATCGGCCCCGACCCCGACAGGATGCGCCCCCTTATGGAGCTCCCCCTCCCCCACTGCCAAAAAGCACTGAAGAGATGCCTAGGGTTTTTCTCGTACTATGCTCAGTGGGTGCCCAACTATGCGGACAAAGCCAGACCCCTCATCAAGTCCACCTCCTTCCCCCTGGCAGCAGAGGCCTGTGCAGCCTTCACTCTCATAAAAAGAGATATTGCGAGGGCCACGATGCACGCAGTGGATGAGTCCATCACTTTCCAAGTGGAGAGCGACGCATCCGACTTTGCCCTAGCTGCAACCCTTAACCAGGCGGGGAGACCCGTGGCCTTTTTCTCAAGGACCCTCCAGGGCCCCGAGATTCGACACTCCTCTGCCGAAAAGGAGGCCCAGGCCATTGTGGAAGCTGTGCGACATTGGAGGCATTACCTGGCCGGAAAACGATTTACCCTGCTCACTGACCAGCGTTCAGTAGCTTTTATGTTTAATAATAAGCAGAGGGGCAAAATCAAGAATGACAAGATCTTGAGGTGGAGAATCGAACTCTCCACCTACAATTACGATATCTTGTACCGGCCCGGGAAACTCAACGAGCCCCCAGATGTCCTATCACGTGGTACATGCGCCAACGCGCAGGTTGATAGACTGAAGACCCTCCACAATGACCTCTGCCACCCGGGGGTCACCAGGTTTTTTCACTTCATCAAATCCCGTAACCTGCCCTACTCCATCGAGGAGGTCAGGACCATGACCAGGAACTGCCAAATCTGTGCCGAGTGCAAACCACTTTTTTATAGGCCAGACAGAGCAAGCCTGATCAAAGCCACGCGCCCCTTTGAACGGCTGAGCGTCGATTTTAAAGGGCCCCTCCCCTCCTCTGACCGCAATGTGTACTTCCTCAACATAATTGACGAGTACTCCCGTTTCCCGTTTGCCATCCCTTGCTCAGACATGACCAGTACCACGGTCATTAAATGTCTGAATGACCTCTTCGCCTTGTTCAGTTTCCCTAGCTATATTCATAGCGACAGGGGCTCATCCTTTATGAGCGACGAACTTCGTCAGTACCTGCTCGCGAGAAGTATTGCTACAAGCAGGACCACCAGCTACAACCCCCGGGGGAATGGCCAGGTGGAAAGGGAGAATGCGACAGTCTGGAAGGCAGTCCTTTTAAACTTGAAATCTAAGGGCCTTCCGACCTCTCGCTGGCAGGAGGTCCTCCCTGCGGCGCTCCATTCCATTCAGTCACTGCTCTGTACAGCCACCAATGCCACCCCTCGTGAGAGAATGTTCTCCTTCCCCAGGAAGTCCACATCGGGGATCTCGTTACCGACATGGCTGACTTCTCCAGGACCCGTCCTACTGCGGAAGCACGTGAGGTCCCATAAGACGGACCCCCTGGTCGAGAGGGTGAGCCTCCTCCATGCCAACCCTCAGTATGCTTACGTGGTGTACCCGGACGGGCGGGAGGACACAGTCTCCATACGAGACCTCGCACCTTCGGGTGCCCCCGAAACACCTCCTTCGCCACCCACCACTACCCACGCCTACCCCCAGTACGCTTACGTAGCGTACCCGGACGGGCGGGAGGACACAGCCTCCACACGAGATCTCGCACCTTCGGGTGTCCCTGAAACACTACCATTGCCATCCACCACTACCCACAACCCAACCCCGCTAGACGGCATGCCGCAGCCTCAGGACCCGTCATTGACCACCCAACCACTCAATGAGACGCCTGATTCAACGTTGGATGCTGCACCATCACCGCCACCACCACGACGATCAGGACGGCATACAAGGCCACCTGATAGACTTACTTACATGAACCTTTAGTACACTTCACCCCGCCGGACTCAATTTTAAACAAGGGGTGAATGTGGTAAACCACTGTTATTGTTGTTGTTGCACACTGTTGTACCTATGCATGCCTCAGCATGTCTCTGCTGGCTCCGCCCCTGGCTCCACCCACAGGCCCAGGTATAAAGGTGACCGCTCGGCAGCCCCCTGCCTTCTTGGAACCCAGTCAACCACGAGAGACATGCTCTGTTCTTTGCTAATAAAAGCCTTTAGTTACTCTCCTAACTCTCCGTCCTTTATGAGTAATTGATAGCGCATCAAGCCTGCTCTGCCATTCAATAAGATCATGGCTGATCTTCCACCTCATCTCCACTTTCCTGCACTATCCCCATATCCCTTGATTCCGTTAATATTCAAAAATCTATCGATCTCTGTCTTGAATATACTCAATGACCGAGCCTCCACAGCCCTCTGGGGTAGAGAATTCCAAAGATTCACCACCCTCTGAGTGAAGAAATTTCTCCTTATCTCAGTCCTAAATGGCCGACCCCTTATTCTGAGACTGTGACCCCTTGATCTAGACTCCCCAGCCAGGGGAAACATCCTCCCTGCATCTACCCTGTCAAGCCCTGTAAGAATTTTGTATGTTTCAATGAGATCACGCTCATTCTTCTATACTCTAGAGAATATAGGCCTAGTCTACTCATTCTCTCCTCATAGGACAATCCCCCCATCCCAGGAACCAGTCTGGTGAACCTTTGTTGCACTCCCTCTATGGCACGTATATCCTTCCTTAGATAAGGAGACCAAAACAGTACACAATACCCCAGATGTGGTCTCACCAGGGCCCTATATAATTGCAGTAAGACATCTTTACTCTTATACTCAAATCCTCTTGTAATAAAGGCCAACATACCATTTGCTTTCCTAATTGCTTGCTGTACCTGCATGTTAACTTTCAAAGATTTGTGTACAAGGACACCCAGGTCCCTCTGAACACCAACATTTCCCAATCTCTCACCATTTAAAAAAAATACTCTGCTTTTCTATTTTTACTACCAAAGTGGATAACTTCACATTTCTCCACATTATATTCCATTTGCCACGTTCTTGCCCACTCACTTAGCCTGTCTATATCCCTTTGAAGCCTCCTTGCATCCTCCTCACAACCTACATTCCCAACCAGCTTTGTATCATCAGCAAACTTGGATATATTACGTTTGGGCCCCTCGTCTAAATCATTGATGTAGACTGTGAATAGCTGAGGCCCAAGCAGTAATCCTTGCGATACCCTACTAGTTACAGCCTGCCACTCTGAAAATGGCCCATTTATTCCTACTCTCTGTTTTCTGTCCATTAACCAATCCTCAATCCATGCTAGTGTATTACCCCCAACCCCATGAGCCCTAATTTTGTTTAATAACCTCTTGTGCGGCACCTTATCGAATGCCGTCTGAAAATCCAAATACACCACATCCATTGGTTCCCCTTTATCTATTCTGCTAGTTACAACCTCAAAAAACTCCAACAGATTTGTCAAACACGATTTCTTTTTCATAAATCTGTGTTGACTCTGCCCAATCCTATTATTATTTTCTAAGTGCCCTGTTACTACGTCCTTCATAATAGATTCTAGCATTTTCCCTACTACCGAGGTCAGGCTAACTGGTCTGTAGTTCCCCGTTTTCTCTCTCCCTTCTTTCTTAAACATGGTGTGGAGATGCCGGTGTTGGACTGGGGTGGACAAATGTAAGAAGTCACACAACACCAGGTTATAGTCCAACAGTTTTATTTGAAATCACAAGCTTTTGCAGCGCTGCTCCTTCGTCAGGTGAAGTGGAGAGATGCATAAAGACACAGCTTATATAGTCAGAGAACACTGCCAGATGATTACAGGTAATTGTCCTAACTGCCATTTATCACACCTCGGCAGAGAGATAATCACAGCAATCAAAGGTGTGAATGGTGTCCAAACAGGTCAGTCAGGAAAACATTACATCAAAGAACAATGAGGTTGGGTCACAAGGGGTCAAATGTTGCAGATGCTGGGGTCTGTATGAAAAACAAAAAACATTTTTTTTGCTGGAAATAAGCATTCTCCAAGGCAGCCTTTGAGACACACAACAACGCAAAATCGTAGAGCAGAAACTGATAGCCAAGTTCTGCACTCATGAGGACGGCCTCAACCGGGATCTTGGGTTCATGTCACGCTACATGTAACCCCACCTGACGTAGGGTCATCCAGACTCGAGTCGTCGTTGGCTGGTTCTTTCTACACAGATGCGGCCGGACCTGCTGTGATTTCCAGCAAAAAAAATGTTTTTTGTTTTTCATACAGACCCCAGCATCTGCAACATTTGACCCCTTGTGACCCCACCTCATTGTTCTTTGATGTAATGTTTTCCTGACTGATCTGTTTGGACACCATTCACACCTTTGATTGCTGTGATTATCTCTCTGCCGAGGTGTGATAAATGGCAGTTAGAAAGATTACCTATAATCATCTGGCAGTATTCTCTGACTATATAAGCTGTGTCTTTATGCATCACTCCACTTCACCTGACGAAGGAGCAGCGCTCCGAAAGCTTGTGATTTCAAATAAAACTGTTGGACTATAACCTGGTGTTGTGTGACTTCTTACATTCTTTCTTAAACAGTGGGGTTACATTTGCTACCTTCCAATCCGCAGAAACCGTTCTAGAATCTATGGAATTTTGGAAAATGACAACCAATGCATCCACTATCTCTATAGCCACCTCTTTCGAAACCCTAGGATGTAGGCCGTCAGGTTGAGGGGATTTATCAGCTTTCAATCTCATTAATTTCTCCAGTACTATTTTTTGATTAATACTAATTTCTTTCAGTTCCTCATTCTCGCTAGACCCTTGGTTCTCCACTATTTCCGAGAAGTTTTTTGCATCTTCTTCCGTGAAAACAGACACAAAGTATTTGTTTAATTTCTGTCATTTCCTTATTCCCCATTATAATTTCTCCTGTCTCAGCCTGTAAGGGACCCACATTTACTTTTGTTAATCTTTTCCTTTTTACATATACTGTCTCACCTTGGTCCTCAGAAACCCACCACGATCAACCCCAACACCAGCAGCACCAACAACAACACTCCTGGTCCCTCAATACCTCCTCTCTGGTGAAGAAGGCCCAGCAGCACCTATATTTCCTAAGGAGGCTGAAGGGATGTAACCTGTCACCCCTGATCCTCTCTAACTTTTACCGCTGCATGATAGAGAGCATCCTGACAAACTGTATCACAGTATGGTATGGCAGCTGTAGCTACTATGACCGGAAAGCCCTGCAGCGGGTAGTCAAAACTGCCCAACGCATTACCGGCACCCGGCTACCGACCATAGAGCACATATACCAGAAACGCTGTTTACGGAGGTCACGGTCCATCATCAAAGACCCTACCCACCCCAGCCACAGTCTGTTCGCCCTCCTGCCATCTGGGAGATGCTACGGATGCATTCGCACCCGTACGACCAGATTTAGGAACAGCTTCTTTCCCAGGGCTGTCATCCTACTGAACTCCACAAATAAACTCTAAAGCCTGCACATCTGCCAATGCACTTTATTATGGTTATGTTTATGTTAATGTATTACAAGCCAAATGTATGTTGAATGTTTAAATGTCTTAATCTAAATGTACACTCTCGGGAGCCGCAAGCCTACATTTTGTTGTACTGCACTTGTGCACTAACAATGACAATAAAAGTTGATTTGATTTGATTTGATTTGAACCTTCTCCGCAATTACCTGACGCTGCACAGGACACGGGGCATCAGCACCCGAGCACATTGCTGCCCGGGAGGCCAGGGACCGCCTCACCATGGCCACATTTACTTCACTTGGCACTGTACACCCTGGCTGCCACATGATGTGCCAGGTTAGCAACACCCCACACCAACACCATAACGCATTCCTACAATGCCCAAGCCATTCCTTTCACACTCACCACCATTGTGGGGGGGTATTGTTATGTCTCACCATTCACTGCAACTCACTAAGCCACTTCGAAAGGTGCACATAAATCTGTCCAAGAATGCAAAGTGTAAAAAATAAAGGTTTCAATGTTTGACACCACATTAACAGAAACTTTACATGAACATTGCATAAAACACCCAAGTGCCTACCATTGTGTGTTGTCAGTTGGTATGATTGCACTAGGATGAGGGGGAGTGTGAGGGGTGGCTAGTGAGATGGGGGTGTGATAGTGTAGTTATAGAGAGAGGGATGGGTGAAGGTGCAAGCTAAGTTTTGTGTGAATAAGGATGTGCAGGTGTAGGGTAGGGAAGGCTGGGTGATGGGGATGTGATGAGTGGCACAGCAGGATGAGGTTGAGTTTGGCGTTGTACTAATGTTTCGTGATCTAATGAGATCATTGAAAGGTTTGCGACACTGCACCCAGGTCCTCCTGATGACATCCTTGCTTGTGACCTCCTGTGCAATGTGCACCCAGGCTGCTTTGGTCTCCTGGGGCGGTCTCTTCCGTCCATGGGATGGGAAGAGGACCTCCCTTCCCATGGGAAGGAGTCATGGGTGGACCTGGGTGCAACCCTGCACCTCTGTGCAGTGATCGTCAGTGTTTGCAGCATTTCAATGCTGTAGAACACTCACAGCACATATGTCAAAACAAAAATACGATAGCAAAATACTGCGGATGCTGGAAATCTGAAATAACAACAGAAAGAACTGGAAAAACTCAGCAGGCCAGGCAACATCCGTGGAGAGAGAAACAGAGTTAACGTTTTCAGGTCGAAACCCATCAGATGTCAAAACAAAGTTGGCCATGGTCTCTTTAAGGAAACCAGCTGATGACGTGTCATGAATGACGTCACCAGACCCGCTTTCTCTAATTGGCCCGGGAAACGCGCTGGGCGGGCTTAACAAGCCCAATCAACGTAAATTCATTTTCCAGAGCGGGATGGAGCCAGCAGCGGGGCAGTGACCCGCCACCGACATCACGCGCCCCAGACCCGCTGAGGTGAGGAAAATCCAGCCCTTAGTGTTCATACCATAGTGCTGCACAACCTCCATCAAAATAACCTCATCATTTATCTCTGCTGTTTGTTGGATCTTTGAGTGTGAATTGCTGCCACGTTTGCCTGCAGGACAGTGGCTGCACTTCAAACAGCAAATCATTGGCTGTAAAGCACATTGGGACATGAAAGGTACTATATAAATGCAAGTTCTTTCTTTCCAGTATACACATTCTTAAAAACCAATTATTTTCATTACTAACTTATCTGAGGCCAATTGTAGCAAACCTGGGATCTTTCCTGCCTGCATAGCTCCATTTATCGATTGAATCATTGGAGAAGCTCATGTAGGACTCTTGCTGGAGGTTAGAGTATACTCAACAGTCAATCTTGCTTTTTAAAATAAAACATCTACTATAGATTTTTTTTTAAACCCTAATGACACCAAGTTTGAAGGAAGAGTTTGAGCTTTAGAGGAAACAAAGAATCAGTTATACAAATAGCTTGATTACAACCAGAGGATTACCGGCTGAAAAGTGGGTCAGCATCAAAAACAAATTCAATCCAAAGTGGTTTGAATTGAGAAATAAATATTAGAATATTGCGAAATATTTGTATTTGGCCCAATTTAAAGCATCACTTTCGCCCTCCAATGTTTTCCTTTATTTGCCTGAAGATGTTGACTCATGCTGAGATACAATTTCATGGACACCAGTCACCCTTAACTAAGTGCCCATTCTTCATTTTTGATTCCAAACAATGAATGCTGGTAGGCTTTTCAACAGGAGTGGCATTTATACAAGTGTACTTCCTGGCAAGAGTCACGAGATTGTTTTGATCTCTTCTGGGGCTGCCATTTGCAGAATTGTAAAAGGACATTGTGGTGTACGTAACTTGTTCCACCTTAAGAGAACTTAAACCTGTTCCACCTTAAGAGATGTACTACTTCCTCTGGCTGCTGTATACGGTAATACCGGTGGTGACCACACCGGTATATAAGTGCTGTGTAGTAATTTGCTGGGTAATACAGCCCTAACCTCCGAATAGTAAAGACCTATTGAAAAGTAATTCTTGTAGTCTGTGTCAGTAATTGACCTTAAATATAACTGGAACACACAGACTTAACAGTGGCAACGAGTCCGATCTTACCCTGCGGCAGTTTACATCCACGGCAGCTTCGTCCTCAGAACGGGCGTCGAGAAGCGGCATCCACCCGTAGCATCCTGCTGAACAGCACGTCGCGCGGGAGGCATCGAGGACCCGGAGTGAAGAAGAGAAATTCTGAACTCGAAGCCCCCATCAGCGGCAGACAGCTATCTTCCTTCTACCACGGTGGTGGGTAAGCCAATCAGCGAAAGTCGGCCGCGTTGGCTGTAGCGAAGGGGAGGGAAGACGGAGGAAAGAGGGCGGTGAAATCGACCGCGGCCGGTGAAAAGGGCCGGGCCGCATTCGGGCCGAAAGGCGCAGCGACTGGGGCAGCTGAAGGCGCGAGAGCCGCGATGAATTCGAACGCAGCGGGTGCACATAACCGGGCTGCAAGAAGGGCTGCGAGGCGCGACGGCAGGGAAGCGCGAATGCCCACGGGAACCGCGGTGGAGTAGAAGCAGCGTCGGGGGAGTTGTTAACCACTGGGGAGGCGAGACCGGCAGCAGCACAGCAATCGCCATTGCAGCCAGCGGGTGAAGAAGACGAGCGCGGGAAAGACCGCCAAGCGCGGGAAGCCGCCATTTTGGAAAAAAAAAAATTGCAAAGATGCCTAAACATGGGAACATTAATACTTTTGATAGCGACATCGAAGATTGGACCACGTATGTAGAACGCATAGAAGTTTATTGTAGAGCAAATAAGATACCAGATGGGGAGAAAGCACTAACCTTATTAAACTTAATGGGTGCGAAGACATACGGGCAATTGAAACACCTTCTATCACCAGAGAAACCGGCGGATAAGACTTTCGCGGATATTGTTACCGTCCTGAAAAATCATTTAAGCCCCACGCCGCTGATGCTAGCGGAACGATTTAAATTTTACAGCAGAAAGCAGCTGAAAGATGAAAGCAATGCTGAATTTTTAATTGAATTGCGTAAGCTAGCAAAGTACTGTCAGTTTGGAACAGGACTAACAGATGCGCTCAGAGATAAATTTGTGTGTGGATTGTTAAAAGAAGAGACACAAAAGCGACTGCTTGAGGAGAATGAGCTGACGCTTGATAAAGCTGTCGCTATGGCAGCATTGCACGAAGCCGCAGCGAGAGGCACGGCGGTAATGCAGCTACGGTCACCGGAACTCAGCACAAATCAAATGGTCTTGGGTACAGTAAAATGTAATCGTTGTGGAAAGACAACGCACGATCAGAACCAGTGCTGGTTCAAAAATAAGGAATGCAGAAAATGTGGCAGGCTTGATCACATAGCTAAAGTATGCCGGTCAGGAGAGAAGACCAGCAACAAAAAGTCACCGCAGGGAAAGTACAGAAAGGTACACAAGGTGACAGAGAACAGTTCGAACGAACAGAAGTCAGATTCAGACGCCAGCAGTAATGAACTGGGTAGCTTAAGAGTACACAACGTTGGTAAGGAAGCAGACCTCCAGACAATTTGGGTCACACTTCAGATAGCAGGAGTCCAAGTGAAGATGGAATTGGACACTGGATCGGCATTGACGGTCATGAATAAGAAAGATTACAAAAGGTTATTCCAACATATTCCCCTACGGGATACGGAGATTGTATTGAAAACATACACGGGGCAAAGAGTATACCGCATCGGAAAGATAGAGGTAAAGGTGGTCCACAAGGACAAAGAAAGCCGAGGAATGGACTTATATGTGCTACCTGAAGGAGGTCCACCACTACTGGGGCGGGAGTGGATTAGAAAAATGAATATGGACTGGCATTCCTTAAAAGCACTAACGGTAGATGCCAGGGAAACAGATGTCAAACCTAAACGATTGTCCAGAATATTGGACGATGCTAAAGAGGTGTTCCAGCAGGGACTGGGAACACTGAGAGGAATTACGGCAAAGATCAAGATTGAAGAACATGCACAACCAAAATTTTTCAAAGCCAGACCGGTACCCTATGCGATACGACCTGCTGTGGAAGCGGAGCTGGAAGCGCTAGAACGTTCAGGAGTACTGTCTAAGGTAGACTGGAGTGAGTGGGCTACGCCCATTGTTCCCGTGATGAAACGTCCTTCGAGCAACAAGCCGGGAGAACCAGGGAAGGTTCGCATCTGTGGAGATTTCAAGATCACTGTTAATCCGGTGCTTCACACGGTGCAGTATCCGCTTCCGCGGATTGAGGATATCTTCGCTTCATTGTCGGGCGGGAAACACTTCACCAAGATAGACCTGGCGCAGGCGTACTTACAGATGGAAGTTGAGGAAGAGTCACGCCAGTACCTCACGATCAACACGCATAGAGGCTTGTACCGGTAGAATAGACTGGTTTTTGGAGTGGCATCGACTCCAGCAATTTGGCAGAGGGCTATGGAGCAGGTATTACAGGGAATTCCAGGCACACAATGTTACCTGGACGATATTCTGATTACAGGAGATGGTGACGAGGAACACCTCGCAAATTTGGAACTGGTGCTCATCAGATTGAAAGAATATGGACTTCGAGTTAATCGGCAGAAATGTGAGTTCTTTCAGAAGCGGATCTCGTACTGTGGCCATGTCATTGACCAGGAGGGACTTCATAAGTCTCCTGACAAGATCGAAGCTGTTGTGAAGGCTCCCGCTCCGGTTAATGTATCTCAGTTGAGGTCGTTCCTAGGATTGATTAACTATTACCATAAGTTTCTGCCAAAATTATCCACGGTACTGCACCCGCTGAACGCTCTTTTGCAGAAGGGAGTACCATGGGAGTGGAGCGAGGACTGTAAGAAGGCCTTTCGCAAAAGCAAGGAATTGATAACCTCAGAGGAAGTGTTGGCTCACTTCAACCCAACACTGCCTATTCGTTTGGCTTGTGATGCTTCTCCATATGGTATGGGGCAGTACTCTCACACAAGTTGCCAAATGGCACGGAGAGGCCAGTCGCGTTCGCATCCAGATCATTGACCTCCGCTGAGCGCAACTATGCTCAGATAGATAGGGAGGCTCTCAGCCTTGTGTGGGGAGTAAAGAAGTTTAATCATTACCTGCAGGGCCAAAAGTTTACGCTTCTGACAGACCATCAGCCGTTGGTATCCATTTTTAACCCTAAGAAGGGTGTGTCGGTGATGACAGCACAGAGACTCCAGAGATGGTCCCTTTTCCTAGGGGCACATCAATATCAGATAGAATTCAAAGGTACAAAGCAGCATGGTAATGCTGATGGGCTGTCGCGCCTGCCACTACCTGAAGAAGAGGAGACAACGAAGGTTGACCCTGTTGAGTTATTTCACTCGACCATCATCGAGTGTTTACCAGTCACCAATGCAAGTATTGAAAGAGAAACCAGGAACGACCTGACACTGTCCCGAGTCTACGAGGTGACAGTGAAGGGATGGCCAGCACATGGTGATTCTCTGTTACCGGCATTCTCGGCAAGATGAGACCAGCTGTCCGTCTGTCAAGGAACATTGATGTATGGAACGAGAGTGATTATTCCTCCTAAGTTAAGGGAAAGAGTTCTAAAGGAACTGCATGAAGGTCATCTGGTGGCCGGGTCTCGACCAACAGATAGAGGAGCTGACGAAAAGCTGCTCAGGGTGCCAAAAAGTGCAAAATGCACCTCCGATTGCACCGCTGCATCCATGGGAATGGCCTTCAGCCCCATGGCAACGCATACATATTGACTTTGCTGGTCCATTCATGGACTCCATGTTTCTAATTGCGGTGGACGCACATTCTAAATGGCCAGAAGTGATCAAGATGACTACCACTACTTCAGAAAAGACAATTGCGGTGTTAAGAACGATATTCGCAAGGAACGGATTGCCAGAACAAATATGTTCCGACAACGGACCACAGTTCGTGTCAGAAGAATTCCAAAAATTCTTAAAGAAGAATGGGGTGAAACATTATACCTCTGCCCCATATCATCCGGCTACAAATGGGTTGGCCGAGAGATTTGTACAAACATTCAAAAAGGCAATAAAGGCCATGAGCGAAGATCAGATTCCACTACAACATAAGGTGGACAAGTTTCTACTGGCATATCGAAACGCCACTCATGCAGTGACAAACCAATGTCCTGCCATGATGTTTTATAACAGGAGGTTGCGGTCCAGGTTGGACTTGTTAAAACCAAATGTGCGGAGGGAAGTTGAAAACAAACAGTTCCAGCATATAAATAACAAGACCACTCGGAGTTTCGAGGTAGGACAACCAGTGTTGGCCAGGGACGATGGAAACGGGAAATGGCAATCCGGAACAATTCGGGCCAGACAAGGACCCCTGATGTACACGGTAGATGTTGGTAAAAATGTAATACGGCGTCATGCTGACCAACTGGTAGAATCGAGAACAAGGGTCGAACCCATGGTTACGACAGAGACAACCGTGGAAGAAGTTAGTGAACCTGAAGCATCTACCTCGGCAGTGAATGTACCTGATGATGATGTCCAAGACATAAGAGACCAACTAGAGGAGTCACCTCAGCAACAAGAATCAGAGACCCCTGAAAGGCATTATCCAACTCGAATCAGGAGGCCTCCTGAGAGACTGAACCTTTGAACTGTTTCTACATGAAGTTGTATATGTATATATGTTATTATGTTATGTCAAATGGGGATATAACTGTTAAGCTAAAAAGGGAGGATTGTGGTGTATGTAACTTGTTCCACCTTAAGAGAACTTAAACCTGTTCCACCTTAAGAGATGTACTACTTTCTCTGGCTGCTGTATATGGTAATACCGGTGGTGACCACACCGGTATATAAGTGCTGTGTAGTAATTTGCTGGGTAGTACAGCCCTAACCTCCGAATAGTAAAGACCTATTGAAAAGTAATTCTTGTAGTCTGTGTCAGTAATTGACCTTAAATATAACTGGAACACACAGACTTAACAGACATTGGGAGTCATTTTGACTGTGTGCGATAGTATAAAATGGGCAGCAGCGAATCGGCAACCCGTTTTACATCTCTCCCCATTTTCATTTTCATTTCCATTGAAGTCAAGGGAGTTTTACACTATCGCATGAAGTCAAAATTACTCCCATTAAATCTCAGCAAATTTTCCACTAGAGTGCACATTCAGCCTTTCCCCCGTTTCAGACCAGTTCAGTTGTTTTTTGTCTGCAAGATTATGATCTAAATTCAGGGTGGTCTGAATTCTGGGTGGTCTGAACTCAAAGCCTGATGAATGTGAATCTTCACTCTAGAAGAATGTCAGCTGCCATTTTGTTGCACCACATAAATATTGACAAAGAAAGGTCCTCAGTACTCTTCATTCACAGCCTTTGCCCTCACTAGAAAAATATAAACTTCCTCTGAAGAGAATGGTTTTCTGGTTTAGAAAAAAGTCTCCCCAGATGATGATAAACACAGTCATCTGAGAGGTTAAAGGTGAGTGATACAGGTTATTATATATTGGATGGCAAAATCTATTGGTGTAGGGAAATACTCTATATAAATTAATGGCCAAGTTTCGAAGTTGAAAACAAACGGTCGCTGCTTCTTCTTCTTAGGCAGTCCCTCGGAACCGAGGATGACTTGCTTCCACATTAAAAATGAGTTCGCAGGTGACTGATGAGTCCAATGCGGGACCTACAGTCTCTGTTACAGGTGGGGCAGACAGTGGTTGAAGCGGCGGGTGGGTGGAGTGCTTGGGTTGACGTGCGCTCCTTGCGCTTGGCTTCCGCTTGCTCCTGGCGAAGAGACTTGAAATGTTTGGCGCCTTCCCGGATGCTTCTCCTCCACTTTGTGTGGTCTTGGGCCAGGGATTCCCAGGTGTCGGTGGGGATGTTACACTTTTTCAAGGAGGTTTTGAGGGTGTCCTTGAAGCGTTTCCTCTGCCCACCTGGGGCTCTCTTGCCGTGCCGGAGCTCCGAGTAGAGCGCTTGTTTTGGGATTCTCGTATCGGACATGCGGACAATGTGACCCATCCATCGGAGCTGATTGAGCGTGGTCAAAGCTTCGATGCTGGGGATGTTGGCCTGAGCAAGAACACTGACGTTGGTGCGCCTATCCTGCCAGTGGATTTGCGGGATCTTGCAGAGGCAGCGTTGGTGGTACCTCTCCAGTGCTTTGAGGTGCCTGCTGTACATGGTCCAAGTCTCTGAGGCATACAGCAGGGCAGGTGTGTGGTGAAAGAGACTGCCAGAAAAATCTGACTTTTGAAGGAATGCCTGAGGGCAAACACAATTAACAGTTACCCATCACTGCTCGGCTTCCATGTATTTCTAATGTCACCTGACTAGATCGGAATTATTCAAAACCAGACCAAATTCAAATAATGTTCAAGCATATCCTTCTTTTTCATTGTATTATTTTGGGACCGTATCAGCATTTAATATATCTTTAGTGCACCTCTGTTGCTCGTAAAAAAAACACACCTCTTACTGTTTTGCCTGCTGTTTCCATTTGATTTGCGGCAATAGTTTCAGTAATGTACAAGACTGGTGAGCAACTGGACATAGCTGTACTTCCCCCCGCCAACTCACTCCATTAAATTCAGATAACTAGTATTCTACTATATAATATTTTCAGATCAAACTGATGTTGCCACAAGGGCAAGTGGGACAAAGTGAAAACCAGTATCAACTGAAGCCAGCCCTCCCAAAGCATACACTTTAAAAATGGATGTGAAGAGATCAGTTGGCAAGATGGTGGCACTTTCCCAACTCAGGAGGTCGGAATGAAGCAAAAGGGAGTAAGAGATAAATAACTGGGCAGTCTGGTCATACAGCAGGTTGGTGTTGCGCCCAATATTCTCAACACAAGAAGTTCACTATCCAGATCAAGACACTCCGGGCTACTCCCACACAAACAGAAAATAAAGGAAATAAACATCAGGTCTGTCAGCATTTAAAAGTGGAAAGATAAATTAACAGTTCATTTCCACAGTGGTTGGGGGGGTGGCGGCGGGGGGAACCTTGGAATCATAAATGTTAAAAGTGTTACTACTGAGCTAAATGTAAGAAAAAAAAGCAGGAGACTGGCAGGAGAAGTCCTGTCCTGAGCCGAAAGGCAAAATGTGGGGGTTCAGTTCTGTATAGCCAGTAGTTGTACAGAAAGTAAGATCATTCTGAGAGTACAAGTGAGACAGTCTACTGCTGTGGAATAGTGTGGTGAGTTCATTAGTTTCTTTATGTACAGGAAGCACAGTGAAGCTGAGTGGAATAACTGCATTTTGATTACAACAGGTACTTTGTGTGTTCATGTGTTGTGAAATAAAGTAGCTTAACAATTCGTATCTGGCTTCGTCTTCTCAACTGTTCACGCGATCCACCTTTGGAGAGATTAAACGACCACATGTGCAGACAACATGTCTCTGGGTCAGGGGGTACTTTGTTACACCCCTGGGCTGTGCTGTCGTACAGCAGATATAGGGCAGTGTGAGTCAACTCCCATAAAAGTAAGACGCTCAGACTGCTTATGGGAGTGACTGTCGCCACTGAACCAGAGCTGGTATCTGTGGCACAACTGATGTTATAACACCTCCAAATAACCACACATAGCACTGGCAGAGGCTAGGGAGCCCTTCTCCTCAGTGAGGGAAAGCTGAGTTGGCATGAGAAGAGTTTGGGGCCTGAAAAGAGAATAACTTACAAAAATAAAACAAAAGGTAAAATAGATGAGTGGAGAATATAAATTATGTAAACAAATATAGTTTGAATAACTCAACTCTGATGGGTGGGTTAAAATATTATGGGCAGGATTTTCATTGGGCCGTGGAGGCGGGATTGGAGGCGTGCGGGGGGTTAAAATCCTGAAATCGGGGGTCCCGACCCCATCCCGCCTCCATGCCAGTTTCAAAGGAGGTGGGTGCCCGCCCCGCTCTGGGACCCGCCTCCCTGAGGTGGGAAGGAGATCAGTGCCAATTAACTGCCTGTTAACAGGTACAGGAAACTTTGGTTTATCTGGAGGTTGTATGTCCGGAATACTCGATCTAACGGCAAAAATCAGGAGCCGTTTTCTGTAAGTTTTTTTTAGATCTCGTTCTTTTTTTTCCCCCAGTCAGCCACTGCAAAGTCTGTAGCTATAGCAACAGCTTCAGCTACAGACGCTTGCAGCTGCAGCCGACTCTTTAGAAGCTGTTGCTAAGCAACAGTGTTTGTTGTCAGATACGGAGATGAAAACCTCCGTATGCTTCAACATTAACTTTGTATGTCCGGTAGTTTTGATAGATCGGCAACACGCCGGTCCCGTCGGTGCCGGATATCACAAAGTTTCCTGTAGTTAACAGGCAGTTTTTAGCCCAATCCCTATTTTTAATGTTGAAGTGTGGGATTCCCGACGGCTCCAAACCACGCCAAGTTAGAGGAGGCGGACCGTCGGGATGAAGGGCTTGGAGAGGTCGAGATGTCCGGTGTTCAGGTGAGTGATGTGTGCATGAGTGCAAAGGTAAGTGTGTTTGGTGTGTGTAAAGTGTTTAAATAAGTTTTACTTACATGTACTTACCTTTACAGCCTTCCTTCCTTCAGGTCTCGGGAGTCCCTCATCTCACCGGCACAGAAAGCAGAATGGCTGTGAGCTGTCAAAAATTGCAGCATTCAGCTTTCTGTTCCGGGGAGATCTCTAATTCAACCTGAGAGGAAGGAATTAACTTGTAGTACAGATTGTCAGTGTTTGGCAGCTTCAAACAGCTGTGAAACGCTGATATTTCATCTGTCAAAAGGTCTTGACAGATGAAATTTCAATCTGTGATGTCACCTGTTGCCGGGTGGCCCTCAATTGCCTGCTGTGCCCGCTGGGCGGGCTCAACAAGGTCAATCAAGTCAAAATCACGTGGGTTGGCTAGAACTCGATGGAGGCGGGACTATAACCCCAAAAGTTGTAGTCCCACCTCCTACCCGACTCAATGAAAATCCAGCCCTATATCTTTGTCATTCTCAAAATGGAATCGCACCATTCCACAGAATAGTCAAAGCAGAAACTGGAAATTTTGGACGCGTCACTGATTTACTGCATTTATGTACACATCTATAAGCAGTAAATAATAAAACTGACTGGGACTTAATTTTGCAGCATCCGTTTTCACACTGATTTAGTTAAATGGTTCAAACAAACCACTGAGACACATTGATGGTTAAATATTGGAGAAGAAAGGTGTCCTGTGCATTCCAAAGAAGCTGATGTTTAAATTAAAATTGAAAGGGCAATAGGATGGTGAGCATCTTTCAAGACCAGAGACCGAGTCTAAATTCTCCCTATGGAAGTAATCAGGCTTTACTTAAGCTCACACAGAGTTGCATTTCTTGTTGTAAAACTGGTCTTCCACTGGTGCTATGTAGTCTCATGTTACAGTGCGGTAGGTCAGGAGTAATAAAGGACACCATGAGGTGGTCTGGTGTCTATTTGTGGAGTACTGCAATTTAGTGCTGGGAACCAGGGTTTGAGTTCCAGTCACAGACTCTAGTCAAGTCCCACTACCCCCAGTGGGGCTTTTGCAAGTTTTCAGCTGAGCCATTATACAGACCACTTTATAGTAACTGGCACTCCATCCTGGGGCGGGTAGCAGGAACCAATGCAATTCTGAAAATCACATCTTCAGTGTTATTATAGCCAGCCATGAAGAAGTCCACAGCCCAGATCACCAGGTACTTCTGAATGAATATGATGGCCAAGGTAGAAATGGAAAAAACAGAACTTACAAAAAAAAAGCAGTTTCTTGCTGTCCTAATAATGCAGCTAACCATCTTGCCTCATCTGTAATTATGTTATTCTAATCTGAGTGTTGCAGGAGATTTTGCAGCTTCAACACAAAACAGCAGCGTCCACTACATAAGTCGTAACATCGTCCCATCCTGACATATTCTGTGTCGTGTAAGGTTCGCAAAATTCTACAGATTCCCCCAAACCAAGAAAAGAGGAGATTTTGGACTGTTTAAAAGAATGTTGGGCCAAAAAGGGGCTTAAAGTTAAAACCCGAGGATTTTGGTTATTTTAAAAGGACATGTCCAGGCCTGTGGAAGGCTGCGACAAAGGAGTTGGGATGGGCCCCTGTAAAACAAACAGTTTGAGTATTGGCATAGGCCAGATTGTCTGGGAATGTTCTGGACCGTCTCAGTCATTCCACATAAATGACAATAGGCCTACGGAAGGACAGTTGCCGCCAAAATTACAGAGCCATCAAGAATATGAATAATACAGTACGTGCCACTGATTAACAAAAGGGACCCTGACCCCAGCAGGAGAAGACAAAACTCACTAATCGGACAAAAGTTTAAACAGCCATTAAACACTAATTTAAGTTTCGACGAACCATCCCGAAACTAGTTTACACCAACTTAAGTCAATTAAAAGTAGATGGGACCAGCCAGGAACCCATTAATGAATTTAAAACTATTAAAGTTAACAAGCCCACCAAAATTAACAATGGGCCAGAGAAGATTTGGCGGGCAGATAAGCAAAGCCTCAAACAGTATAATTGAGGCCTGCTTTTACACAGAAACAGTCAGAGAGTCATACAGACAGTCAGTGAAGGTTATTCGGACAAGGAGTGAAGTTGAAAGTACAGTTCATACAGACAGAGGTACAGCTAATTCGAAAGATACCCCAGCCTTGGGACAATCAATCAACAGAAGGAGAACGGAAAGGAACCGCGGCAACCAAGGGCCCCAAGAAACAAACAACCAACAATATTACCAACAACTAGGTAATATTGGGCCACCGCGACCAACAAGAAACCAACCTGGAAGAAACCGAAGATTCGCAAGTTTGTTTCCATTCTACAAGCTATCCTGACTTACCCCATGGTAAGATTTGATGAAAAGGACTCTAAACCCTATACCTAACCAATGGAAATTGGGTACTTACCCGATAGCTCCAATACGCACCCGACCGCATCAGCGGACACGCGAAGACTGAAAACCCAACGCAGGTGAAGACTTCTACCACGTCCGGGGTACGGCAGGCCCCAACCGCCAGACCAAGGAGAACCCCGAAATCATGAACCTCTACAACTGTCAAGAAAGTCATTTGGTGAGCATTTCCCTGGTCCTCTGGAATCCAGCCTAGTTAGTGTAGTGGGATTGGGAGGGGTGAAGTATTTTGTCTATTGTCATTCTCCCTCGTATTTTCCGAAGTGTTACCCCTTTTAGAGTGATAAGATTGTTGTGTTGTGCATATTTTCTTGTCTCAAATAAAATCCAAGTTATTTCACCAACTCAGTTGTCTGCTGCAATTTCATTACAACCCCCAAATAGGTCCAGGTCTAGAACCAAGGGAGTGCGAGCGATTCGAACCGCTCATAAGTCAGAGGCGAAGCTGACCCACACACCACCCCTTACAGTCGCAAGTTAAGATTGTGGGCATACAAAAACATAAGAATAAGGAGGAGGAGTAGGCCATACGGCCTCTCGAGCCTGCTCCGCCATTCAATAGATCATGGCTGATCTTCGACCTTAACTCCACTTTCCTGCCCGATCCCCATATCCCTTGATTCCCCAAGAATCCAAAAATCTATCTATCTCAGCCTTGAATATACTCAACAACTCAGCATCCACAGCACTTTAGGGTGGAGAATTCCAAAGATTCATAACCCTCTGAGTGAAGAAATTCCTCCTCATCTCAGTCTTAAATGGCCGACCCCTTATCCTGAGACTATGCCCCCTAGTTCTTGATTCTCCAGCCAGGGGAAACAACCTCTCAGTATATACCCTGTCAATCCCCCTCAGAATCTTGCATGTTTCGATGAGATCACCGCTCATTCTTCTAAATTCCAGAGAGTATAAACATAGAAAAATAGGAGCAGAAGTAGGGCATTTGGCCCTTTGAGCCTGCTCTGCCATTCAATATGATCAGGGCTGATCCTCTATCTCAATACCATATTCCTGCTCTCTCCCCATACCCCTTGATGCCTTTGTGTCTAGAAGTCTAGCTATCTCCTTCTTAAATATATTCAGTGACTTGGCCTCCACAGCTGTCTGTGGTAGAGAATTCCACAGGTTCACCACCCTCTGAGTGAAGAAGTTTCTCCTCATCTCAGTCCTAAATGTCCTGCCCCGTATCCTGAGACTGTGACCTCTCGTTCTAGAACCCCCCCAGCCAGGGGAAACATCCCCCCTGCATCCAGTCTGTCTAGCTCTGTCAGAATTTTATACGTTTCCACAAGATCACCTCTCATTCTTCTAAACTCTAGTGAATACAGGTCTAGTCGACCCAATCTCTCCTCATACAACAGTCCTGCCATCCCAGGAATCAGTCTGGTGAACGTTCGCTGCACTCCATCTATGGCAAGTATATCCTTTCTTAGGTTAGTACACAGTACTCCAGGTGTGGTCTCACCAAGGTCCTGTATAACTGTAGTAAGACATCCTTGCTCTTGTACTCAAATCCTCTTGCAATGAAGGCCAACATACCATTTGCCTTCCTAACTGCTTGCTGCACCTGCATGTTTGCTTTCAGTGACTGGTATACAAGGACACCCAGGTCCCTTTGTTCATCAACATTTCCTAAGCCTCTTTGCATCCTCCTCACAACTCACAATCCCACCTAGTTTCGTGTCGTCAGCAAACTTGGGAATGTTACATTTGGTTCCCTCATCCAAATCATTGATATATATTGTGAATAGCTGAGGCCCAAGCACTGATCCCTGCGGTACCCCACTAGTCACCGCCTGCCACCCCGAAAAAGACCCATTTATTCCTACTCTGTTTCCTGTCTGTTAACCAATTTTCAATCCATGCCAGTATATTACCCCCAATCCAATGTGCTTTAATTTTGCACACGAACCTCTTATGTGGGACTTTATCAAAGGCCTTCTGAAAATCCAAATACACCACATCCACTGGTTCTCCCTGGTCTATTCTACCAGTTACATCCTCAAAAAGCTCCAGGACATTTGTCAAACACAATTTCTCTTTCATAAATCCATGTTGACTTTGTCTAATCCCGTTGATTTTTTCTAAGTGCCCTGTTATCACATCCTTGAAAATAGACTCTAGCATTTTCCCTACTACTGATGTTAGGCTAACCGGTCTGTAGTTCCCTGTTTTCTCTCTCCATCCTTTTTTAAATAGTGGGGTTACATTTGCCACCCTCCAATCTGCAGGAACTGTTCCATAATCTACAGGCCCAATCTATTCAATCTCTCCTCAATCTTGTGAACCTTTGTTGCACCGCCTCTAAGGCATGTATGTCCTTTCTCAGATAATAAGACCAAAATTGTGCACAGTACTCCAGGTGTGGTCTCACCGAAGCCCTGTACAATTGTAGTAAGACTTCCTTACTCTTGTACTCCAACCCCCTTGCAATAAAGGCCAACATGCCATTTGCCTTCCTAATTGCTTGCTGGACCTGCATGCTAACTTCAACACAAAAGCAAAATACTGCAGATGCTGGAAATCTGCATGCTAACTTCCCGTGTTTCCTATACGAGGACACCTAAATCTCTCTGAACACCAACATTTAAAAAATATTCTGTTTTCTATTCTTCCTACCAAAGTGAATAACCTCACATTTCCCCATATTATACTCCATCTGCCGCCTTATTGCCCACTCACTTAACCTGTCCATGTCTCTTTACAGGCTCTTTGTGTCCTCCTCACAGCTTACTTTCCCACCTAGCTTTGTATCATCAGCAAACGTGGATACATTGCACTTGGTCCCTTCATCTAAGTCATTAATATAGATTATAAATAGCTGAGGCCCAAGCACTGATCCTTGCGGCACCCCACTAGTTACAGCCTGCAAATTGGAAAATGACCCATTTATCCCTACTCTCTGTTTTCTATTTTAACCAAGCCTCTATCCATGTTAATACATTACCCCCAACCCCATGAGCCCTTATCTTGTGGAGCAACCTTTTATGTGGCACCTTATCGAATGCCTTTTGGAAATCCAAATATACTACATCCACTGGTTCCCCTTTCTCTACCCTGCTAGTTACATCCTCAAAAAACTCTAATGAACTTGTTAAACACAATTTCCCTTTCATAAAACCATGCTGATTCTGCCTAATCATATTATGATTTTCTAAATGCTCCTGTTATCACATCCTTAACAATGGATTCCAGCAGTTTCCCAATGACTGATGTCAGGCTAACTGGCCTGTAAGTTCCCTGTTTTCTCTCTCCCTCCTTTCTTGAACAGCGGGGTTACATTTGCTTCCTTCCAATCCCCTGGGACCGTTCTAGAATCTAGGGAATTTTGGAGGGTTACAAACAAAAACCTGTTCCTTGGTTGGTTCCATGACGTATTGTTCCAGGAAACTGTCTCGAATACATTCCATGAACTCGTCCTCCAGACTATCTTTGCCAATTTGATTTGCCTAGTCTTTATGAAGATTACCACTAATGCATCCACTATCTCTGCAGCCACCTCTTTTAGAACTCTCGGATGTAGGCCATTAGGTCCAGGGGATTTGTCGGCTTTTAGTCCCATTAGTTTTTCAAGTACTTTTTCTCTACTGATATTACTTTAAGTTCCTCACTCTTATTAGCCTCTTGATTCCCCAGTATGTCCTGGAACCAACCAGAGATCAGGCCATCTTAGACTGGGTATTATGTAACGAGAAAGGATTAATTAGCAATCTTGTTGCAAGAGGCCCCTTGGGTCGGAGTGGTCACAATATGATCGAATTCTTCATTAAGATGGAGAATGAAGCAGTTGACTCGGAGACTAGGGTCCTCAATTTAAATAAAGGAAACTATGATGGTCTGAGGAGCGAGTTGGGTAGGATTGATTGGGGAATGGCACTCAAAGGGTTGACGGTGGATAGGCAATGGCAAACATTCAAAGACCGAATGGATGAACTACAGAATTTGTTCATCCCAGTTTGGCATAAAAATAAAACAAAAAAGGTGACCCAACCGTGGCTAACAAGGGAAATTAGGGATAGCATAAGGTCCAAGGAGAGGGCATATGAATTGGCCAGAAAAAGCAATAATCCTGAGGATTGGGAGCAGTTTAGGATTCAACAAAGGAGGACAAAGGGATTAATTAAGAAAGGGAAAATAGAATATGAGAGTAAGCTTGCAGAGAACATAAAAACTGACTGTAAAAGCTTTTATAGATATGTGAAGAGAAAAAGATTGGTGAAGTCAAGCGTAGGTCCCTTATAGTCAGAATCGTGGGTATTTATAATGGGGAACAAAGAAATGGCAGACCAACTAAATACATATTTTGGTTCTGTCTTCACAAAGGAGGACACAAATAACCTCCCAGAGATGCCGGGGAACATAGGGTCTGATGAAAGGGTGGAACTGAAAGAAATCAGTATTTGTAGGGAAATGGTGTTAGGAAAATTGATGGGACTGAAGGCCGATAAATCCCCAGGGCCTGATAATCTACATCCCAGAGTACTTAAGGAAGTGGCCCTAGAAATAGTAGATGCATTGCTGGTCATCTTCCAGAACTTGATAGACTCTGGAACGGTACCCATGGATTGGCGGGTAGCTAATGTTACCCCACTATTCAAAAAAGGTGGTAGAGAAAAGGCGGGGAATTATAGACTGGTAAGCTTGACATCGGTAGTGGGGAAAATGCTAGAGTCCATTATAAAAGATGTAATAGCAGAGCACTTGGAAAGCAGTGACTGGATCGGACAAAGTCAACATGGATTTACAAAAGGTAAATCATGCTTGACTAATCTACTGGAATTTTTTGAGGATGTAACTGGTAAAATAGATAAGGGAGAACCAGTGGATGTGGTGTATTTGGACTTTCAGAAGGCTTTCGATAAGGTCCCGCATAAGAGATTAGCGTGCAAAATTCAGGCACATGGGATTGGGGGCAAGGTATTGACTTGGATAGAGAACTGGTTGACAGACAGAAAGCAAAGAGTTGGAATAAACGGGTCGTTTTCCGAGTGGCAGGCAGTGACTAGTGGGGTACCGCAAGGATCGCTCCTAGGACCCCAGCTGTTCACAATATATATTAATGATCTGGACGAGGGAATTGGATGTAATATCTGCAAATTTGCAGACGACACCAAGCTGGGGGGGAGGGTATGCTGTGAGGAGGATGTCGTGAAACTCCAGCTCGATTTGGACAGGTTGGGTGATTGGGCAGAAACATGGCAAATGCACTATAATGTGGATAAATGTGAGGTTATCCACTTTGGTGGCAAAAACAGGAAGGCAGATTATTATCTGAACAGCAATAGATTGGGAGAAGGGGAAGTGCAACGAGACCTGGGTGTCCTTGTGCACCAGTCGCTGAAGGTAAGCATGCAGGTGCAGCAGGCGGTTAAGAAGGCAAATGGTATGTTGGCCTTCGTAGCGAGAGCGTTCGAGTACAGGAACAAGGATGTCTTGCTGCAGTTGTACAGGGCCTTGGTGAGACGACATCTTGAGTATTGTGTGCAGTTTTGGTTGCCTTATCTGAGGAAGGATGTTCTTGCCACGGAGGGAGTGCAGTGAAGATTCACCAGACTGATACCTGGGATGGCAGGAATGACGTATGAGGAGAGATTGGGTCGATTGGGCTTATACTCGCTGGAGTTTAGAAGAATGAGAGGGGATCTCATTGAAACTTATAAAATTCTAACAGGCCTAGACAGACTTGATGCTGGAAGGATGTTCCCGATGGCCGGGGAGTCCAGAACCAGGGGTCACAGTCTAAGGATAAGGGGTAAGCCATTTAGGACAGAGATAAGGAGGAATTTCTTCACCCAAAGAGTGGTGAACCTGTGGAATTCTCTACCACAAAAGACAGTTGAGGCCAATTCATTAAATATATTCAAGAAGGAGTTAGATATATTTCTTAAGGCTAAAGGGATCACGGGGTATGGGGAGAAAGCAGGGACAGGGTACTGAATTTGGATGATCAGCCATGATCTCATTGAATGGCGGAGCAGGCTCGAGGGGCCGACTGGCTTACTCCTGCTCCTATCTTCTATGTTTCTATGTTATTTTGTTTATACGTAAAGCTCTGAAATTGCTACAACTAAATGGGAACTTCCTTTAAATAGTAGTCGCTTATAATTGCACAGTATCACTAGAAACATTTTAGTTTGATTTTTGCTGCTCAACATTATATCATGAGGGTCTGAGGAGAACCTCAGAACCTCAAAAGAAATGTAAGAGGCAACAAGGCAAAGCTACATCACATTGACACAACTCCAGTATTCCCAAGCAATGTTTAATTATGACATGTTATCCAAAAACAAAACTTGGGCGATACGCAAGGAGAGACTGAGCAACGACATGAAACATCAGCACATTTCAATGGAATGAAAGCAGATGAGATTTGGACAGAATAGCCTATGACCCACTCAAGAAAGGGAGGAGTGTTGCTCCACAGTGCAGTAAAAAGCTCAACAGAACTCAAAGTTGTGCATGCGGAACTGATAAAAGAATGACCGGAATGGCAAAGGCAGGGTTCAAGCTCATGTAAAAATCCCACTCAAGTGCAGAACTGGTAATGTCTCAGCCAACCAATTTTACTAAACTGTTCCAAGTCCGTGTAAGGGTCGATGAGCAGTTAACAGCAAAATTTTATCACATTAAAATATGCTGCATCCATGTGCATGTCCCAAGCCATTAGGACTCAGTCTCATGGAACGTCTTGCAGCTTCTCACAGCATATAGAACACCTCACACTCCCTTAGTGTCCGGAAGACCCAGCTCACCCCATCCCCAGCTAAACCCAGGTCATGAGTGCTCAGGGGATAGAGGTAGCAGAGCTCTGGTCACTGGAGCTGGGCACTACACACCCACCTAGACTGGAGCGATAGCTATTCACAAATTGCCTCCACTCTCCATGGTGATGAGTAATCTCTGACCCCTAAATTTTATCTTCACTGATTTGTTCTAAAAATAAGCTGTTCAAATGACACAAGCTCAAACATGAGAAGAATGGTTAATGTGGATTTAAGCAGATCATTTAACTTGGGCTGCAATAGAATAACTAGATGACATGAATACAAAATTAGCAAGCCTCAAGCAAGACTAGAGATTAGAAGGTTCCCCACCCAACCTCCAGTGTAGTGGGTAAGTGGGAAATACTGCCAACAAAAGAAATTAATGGTATGCTAATAACCTTGGCAAAAAAACAGCTGGACAGATATCTGTTTAAGAATAGGATTGAAGTTTCTAAACAAAGATAGGCACAGGTGATCAATTACTCCATGTAAAATTATGTTTCCTGCGCTGCTGACTCCACAGATGTATTATCTGTAGAAGGTTAACTGGTCAAAGTTAAAATAAAAATTAAAAAACTGAAAGTATTGGAAATCTGAAATAAAAGAAGAAAATGCTGAGGAAGTGCCTTATATTCAAAATATTACCCCATCTTTTTTCTTTACAGATGCTGGCTGACCATGTTGTGTATTTCCAGTATTTTCCATTTTTGTTTTCACTGGTGAGATGTTGTAGTGTGGATTTTAAAGTTGGTTAAATGATGGCCTATAATTTTCTGTCAAAATAACGGTGAGGTTAATAGTGCTTACCGTTATTTATATGCAAATGCTACAGCAACTTCAAGCAAGGGCAGATGAGGGGTTAAGCACGGAAATCCAAAAAGTTGCAGTCCGAATTGTGCCGCTCCTCCGTTTGCTTCGCGAAATCAGCATCTCACTGCCTGGCTCACCATTCAATTGCATTGAACAGCGTGAAGTTGCTGTACTTGTGCGGTAGATAAGAACTAAACTCGCGACAGAAAGTTAAATCAAGTCATTTCAAGTCTAAGTACTCATTTAAGGACGTGATAATTGTTAATTACTGCCAGTCAACCTCTGGCACTGAAAATTAACTATTATAAGTGTGAAGACTCATTCCTTTAGGTTTTAATTGTTGTTGGTAATTTTTAAAACGTAAAATTTAAAAAATATGTACTTTTCCTTTCTGTGTATTTTTTTGTCTCTTAATCCAGTCTCTCTTTATTTCTCTTTTTGTACCCGATTTGATATTGAATTCACCCACTATAATTAACACTTCCTTCCAGTGCTTGCGCTGTTTATTTCACAATCCTTCAATCTGATTGGTTAAGGAGATACACAGTTGCTTGCCCTGTTCACTCAGGTCCCAGATACCCAGTTTCCCTCACTGCGACGTTTTCAGCTTGCACTTTCAACAATATGCCACGCAAAAAATTAAAAAACTTAAATGTGCAAGGGCAAGTCTAACTAACAATGCCGTTAGATGCCCTGCAATAGCAAATTATGGCCTATTTTGTTTAATTACTCGAGGTTGGGAAGAAGCTTCACCTTTTTGGAGGTTCACCTATGTTTGGGTGCCTCCCTCAGGAGATGGAGCAGGTTGGATAGAGACCATAATGACTAAATGGCAGTTAATGAACCAGTAGTGCCAGCCTTTTATGGAGGCAGTCTGCCCCAATCTGTACCCAGCACTATTAGAGGAAATGTGTGCGCACAGCGATCTGACATCAATTTACATGTAATTTATACTGTTGCACCCTCTCCAGAAACAGGCAGATGCAGATAGCAAACAAGCCAGAGAGGAAATTCGAGTGTAGTGCTTTTCAGACAGAGAACAGGGAAGCAGCGATTAGTGCCCTTTTTTCTTCTGCATTGCACCTGTTTCTCAGGCTGGGAATTAGACAGAGGAAAATCAGCTGTATACAGTCTATTCAGGAAGTTATATTGAATCAGAAATAACATCAAATAATACAGTGTTTCTCAACCAGGAGCATGTGATTTCATCTGCTGCAGGAAAACTCTTACACTTGAATCCCTCCCCTATCATCCTCCTAAAATCCTAGAAGATAACTAAACTACTTCCTCTGAGGACAGATATACCCAGTGACAAATTTCTCAATACACTTATTCCTCTCCAAAACTTTAGACAGGTGAAATGATAACAACTCCCTTCTAATAATGCCAACACTTTAACTGAACATAATGAAAGTGCCAAATTTTGATTTTAATTATTTAAAGTAAATTTTCCATCTGAATGAACATTGTGAATGCCAATAATTTCCACCATCCTCCATTTCCAGGAGAACATTTATTTGCAGTTTTTTCTCCTGGGGGGAATAAGTGAAATTAGTTCTAAAAGTTTGGGTATTTTTGGGACCTGCCAGACGGACTGCAAAGTATTTTCTGGACCCATTCTTTCCTAGATCCGAATGCACCCTCTGTAAAAGCCTAATGTGCTGTAGATGCATGACTAATTGTTATCTACAACCACAATAAGGAGTAAACCAAATGTGGGTAAATTGGTGCTATTAAGTGTGAAAATTTCTGAGAGCACCAATGTGCAACCTATGACTTTATTAAGAAGTGCAGAGAAGTTTCAAATGAAAATGGAATGGTGAATGTTATCAAGAGGTGATCAGCAGGGTTTATTTGGAACTGTTCAATTATCTCCAGAATAGTATGCCTCACACTAGCAAAGATGGAAGTTTAATCACCAATGATGACAGAAGATGCACTAGTTGGAAGAGCATTTCTGACAGCTCCTAAATCGACCTCTATATTTTATAGAATATGAAGATGAGGCACCTGAACTAAATGCAGAGAGAAAAAATAGTTGATGCAGACTTATTAAACTCAAGGCCTGTGTTTGAATCAGGTTCTAGTACTTGTTGCAATTTCATTAGGGTCTTATTAGATCGGTTAAATGCTGAGAAGTAGGGAAGGATTCCACAGCTAAAGTAAAACCAACCAAATCATTGTCTTAAAATAACCTAATATCTGGTGAAAGCAACATATTTATAAAGTGTGCTTGAAAATCTAATATAATTAGTGAGAAATTATTGAGGTGATAAATTAGTATTTACACATACAGGAAACTTTGTGATACCCGGCACCCGACGGGACCGGCGTGTTGCCGATCTATCAAAACTGCCGGACATACAGTTAATGTTGAAGCATACGGAGGTTTTCATCTCCGTATCTGACAACAAACACTGTTGCTTAGCAACAGCTTCTAAAGAGTCGGCTGCAGCTGCAAGCGTCGGTAGCTGAAGCTGTTGCTATAGCTACAGACCTTGCAGTGGCTGACTGGGAAAAAAAAAGAACGAGATCTAAAATAACTTACAGAAAACGGCTCCTGATTTTTGCCTTTAGATCGAGTATTCCGGACATACAACCTCCGGATAAACCAGTTTCCTCTACATGTACAATTTCCATATATGAAAAAAAACCTATTTAATGAGAAGTCACTTATGAACTGTATTTTAAATCTGGTGTAACCTTTCTAAAGGCCCCAACGTTATGCCAGACAGCTTGAAACTGTCTCCTGAAAGCAGGGGCGGTTACCAAAGTGTTTTTTTTTGGAGATCACATTAGGTGCCACGAGGAAAACATCTGTGGATAACAGTGCTAATATCCGCATTTATAGAAACATAGAAGATAGGAGCAGGAGTAGGCCATTCGGCCCCTCGAGCCTGCTCCGCCATTCAATGCAATCATGGCTGATCATCCAATTTCAGTACCCGGTCCCTGCTTTCTCCCCATACCCCTTGAACCCTTTAGCCTTAAGAAATATATCCAACTCCTTGAATATATTTAATGTATTGGCCTCTACTGCCTTCTGTGGTAGAGAATTCCACAGGTTCACCGCTCTCTGGGTGAAGAAAATCCTCCTCATTTCTGTCCTAAATGGCCTACCCCTTATTCTTAGACTGTGACCCCTGGTTCTGGACTCCCCGACCATCGCGAACATCCTTCCTGCATCTAGTCTGTCCAGTCCTGTCAGAATTTTATAAGTTTCAATGAGAGCCCCTCTCATTCTTCTAAACTCCAGCAAGTAGAAGCCCAATCGACCCAATCTCTCCTCATACATGATTCCTGCCATCCCAGGTATCAGCCTGGTGAATCTTTGCTGAACTCCTTCCATGGCAAGAACATCCTTCCTCAGATAAGGTGACCAAAACTGCACACAATACTCAAGATGTGGTCTCACCAAGGCCCTGTACAACTGCAGCAAGACATCCTTGTTCCTGTACGCAAACTCTCTCGCTACGAAGGCCAACATACCATTTGCCTTCTTAACCGCCTGCTGCACCTGCATGCTTACCTTCAGCGACTGGTGCACAAGGACACCCAGGTCTTGTTGCACTTCCCCTTCTCCCAATCTAATGCCATTCAGATAATAATCTGCCTCCCTGTTTTTGCCACCAAAGTGGATAACCTCACATTTATCCATGTTATATTGCATCTGCCATGCTTCTGCCCAATCACCCAACCTGTCCAAATCATCCTGGAGTTTCTCGGCATCCTTCTCACAGCACACACGCCCACCCAGCTTTGTGTCGTCTGCAAATTTGGAGATATTACATCTAGTTCCCTTGTCCAGATCATTAATATATATTGTGAATAGCTGGGGTCCAAGGACTGATCCCTGCGGTACCCCACTAGTCACTGCCTGCCACTTGGAAAAAGACCCGTTTATTCCAACTCTTTGCTTTCTGTCTGCCAACCAGTTCTCTATCCAAGTCAATACCTTGCCCCCAATCCCATGTGCCTTAACTTTACACGCTAATCTCTTATGTAGGACCTTATCGAAAGCCTTCTGAAAGTTCTCCCTTATCTATTTTGCCAGTTACATCCTCAAAAGATTCCAGTAGATTAGTCAAGCACGATTTACCTTTTGTAAATCCATGTTGACTTTGCCTGATCCTGTCACTGTTTTCCAAGTGCTCTGCTGTTACATCTTTTATAATGGGCTCTAGCATTTTCCCCACTACCGATGTCAGGCTTACCGGTCTGTAATTCCTCGTTTTCTCTCTACCACCTTTTTTGAATAGTGGGGTAACATTAGCTACCCTCCAATCCATGGGTACTGTTCCAGATTCCATCGAATGTTGGAAGATGATCAGCAATGCATCTACTGTTTCTAGAGCCACTTCCTTAAGTACCCTAGGATGTAGATTGTCAGGCCCCGGGGATTTATCGGCCTTCAGTCCATCAATTTCCCTAACACCATTTCCCTACAAATACTGATTTCTTTCAGTTCCTCCCTTTCATCAGACCCTATGTTCCCCGACATCTCTGGGAGGTTATTTGTGTCCTCCTTTGTGAAGACAGAACCAAAATATGTATTTAATTGGTCTGCCATTTCTTTGTTCCCCATTATAAATTCCCCTGATTCTGACTGCAAGGGACCTACGCTTGACTTCACCAATCTTTTTCTCTTCACATATGTAGAAAAGCTTTTACAGTCAGTTTTTATGTTCCCTGAAAGCTTACTCTCTCATTCTATTTTCTCCTTCTTAATTAATCTCTTTGTCCTCCTTTGTTGAATTCTCAACTGCTCCCAATCCTCAAGTTTACTGCTTTTTCTGGCCAATTCATATGTCACAGAATCACAGAATCACAGAAACCCCACAGTGCAGATAGAGGCCATTTCGGCCCATCGAGCCTGCACCGACACATATCCCACCCGATCCCCGTAACCCCTACACATATCCCACCCTATCCCCGTAACCCCACGTATTTAATCCCCCTAACACTAAGGGTCAATTTATCATAGCCAATCAACCTAACCTGCACATCTTTGGACTGTGGGAGGAAACCGGAGCACCCGGAGTAAACCCACGCAAACACAGGGAGAATGTGCAAACTCCACACAGACAGTCGCCCGAGGCCGGATTCGAACCCGGGTCCCTGGCGCTGTGAGGCAACAGTGCTAACCACTATGCCACCGTGCTGCCCCTCCTTTGATCTTATGCTATCCCTAATTTCCCTTGTTAGCCACGGTTGAGTCACCTTTTGTTTTATTTTTATGCCAAACTGGGATGAACAAATTCTGTAGTTCATCCATGCGGTCTTTGAATGTTTGACATTGCCTATCCACCGTCAACCCTTTGAGTGACATTCCCCAATCAATCCTACCCAACTCGCGCCTCAGACCATCGTAGTTTCCTTTATTTAAATTTAGGACCCTAGGGCTAGATTTTCAGTTGCTTGCGCCAGCAGTTAGCGCCTTAAGAGAAGTGATTTTCGGGCGCTATGCGTGTAGCGCCTGGGCGCAGCGCAGTTTGCGCCCCGCCCCAAATTAAGTTGCCCGTTAGCGCCGGCGCAAAGTTTAGCGGCCGCCCGGATGCGCGCGCAGAAAAATGACGTTACATCCTCGTGCAACGCCCTTTGGCCGCCCCGAATCCAAACTTCAGTCGGACCGCCCCATTGTGCGCCTGGCGTCCAGAGCGTTTGTAAAATGGAACGCAACACACCCTGGGGAGCGCAAATTAAAGGGCACTCGTACAAAAGGCACTCTGCATGTGTTGTGTGGAAGTAAGCTGTGTGTTGTTCTGATCATCATCATCCTCCTCCTCCTCCTCCTCCTCCTCCTCCTCCTCCTCCTCCCGTTTCACCCCAGACTTTGCATTTGAAAAAAATACATGCACCCTTCCCCTTTAAGAGCTCACTGGCACCAGAGTGTCTGCCGTGCGCTGCGCCCGAGCTCGGGTGTTGCGCTCTCCACCGCCGGCTTAGCGCCTAAAGATACTAGTGGAACGCCTCTTTTAGCGCTCCACCAACCTCTTAGGGCGAAGCCACTGAATTTCCGGCAACGGGGCGCTACTTTGGGGCGGGCGATAACTTCGGGCGGGCGCTAAGCTTAGCGCCCCAAAACTGTCTATACTGAAAATCTAGCCCCTAGTCTCTGAGTCGACTACTTCATTCTCCATCTTCATGAAGAATTCGATCATATTATGATCGCTCCGACCCAAGGGGCCTCGTACAGCAAGATTGCTAAGTAATCCTTTCTCGTTACATAATACCCAGTCTAAGATGGCCTGATCTCTGGTTGGTTCCTCGACATATTGGTCCAGGAAACCATCCTGTAAACACTCCAGGAATTCCTCCTCCACAGTATTGTTACTAATTTGGTTAGCCCAATCTATATGTAGATTAAAGTCACCCATGATGACTGCTGGGCCCTTATTGCACGCTTCTCTAATTTCCCTTTTAATGCCGTCCCCAACATCCACATTACTGTTTGGGGGTCTGTATGCAACTCCCAATAACGTTTTCTGCCCCATGGTATTTCTCAGTTCTACCCATACAGATTCCACATCATCAGAGCTAATATCCTTCCTTACAATTGTGTTAATCCCTTCTTTAACCAGCAATGCTACCCCACCTCCCTTTCCTTTTTGCCTATCTTTCCTGTATATTGAATACCCCTGGATGTTGAGTTCCCAGCCTTGGCCACCCTGGAGCCATGTTTCCGTAATCCCAATCAAATCATATTCGTTTACCTCTATTTGCGCAGCTAGTTCATCCACCTTATTACGAATGCGCCATAGAAAATTATATTGCGCCATATCACGATGACATGTCTCATGCAATGAATTAGGATAATGGGCAATGCCAATAATATCAATAATTGATGTTACTATCGTGCTAATTGTTTTTCAGAACAGTACTTACTCTAAGAAGCAAAACTAGACATCGTATATTCTTTTAACTCTTCCAAAGCCACTGGAGATCTCACTTATCAATTAAAATGAGAAATCGGAGTTACTGGCTCAAGGAAAGTTGTTATTCACATGATAAGCTCAGACGAGCAGTGCTGTGAAACAAATTCAGCCACTCCCCTCCCAACACTTAGCTCTTCGGTGGAAGCAAATTAAAAAATAGGACAGTATAACAAATCTAATTTTAACCAGCAGTCTCAGAAATAAATGAGCAAACCACCACCTCTCTCACCCCCCGTTAGCCAAATTATTCCAGGGAGAGATGCTGCTTTCAGAAGCCAGTCGCAGAGCAGGCACCAGGAAGAGTGCTGACTATTTAATTGGATTCATGATGACTGGATACACAATTGAAGAGAATTAGTTCCCTGCGGTATGTGGCAGCTCACTGAAAACAAAGCCACACTGCTCTTACTGTAGTACTGTTCTTGTTCAAAACTTGACAATATATAAAGATTTAAACAGGTATGCTTGGGAAGGTGGGAGACACCAGATTAATACAAACAGATGCCCTGCCTTCTGTCTGCATATATTCTTCATCAAAATTTATGTTTCGATCGTTCTTATAAGTTAACTTTTTTATTTTTGGCCCTTCCCCTCGTGTCACACACTATTTAAGAGGACAAGCCACCAGTTGTCAGAACCCCATTCCACTCGGGGTTGCCCCAGTGACTCCGTGCATGCACTTTAATCAGATAAGTAGAGAATAATGGACGATTGAAATAAAATAGCATCATAAATTGCCAGTCAAAGCTCAAGCAATTTATCATCTGAAATCCCATTACTTGCATCCTATCCCTTTTTATATTATAGACATATATACACTGTGGCCATGAAATTATGATGTAGAATAATCAAGCATGAGTGCTCTTCTATTTCTTTTAAATTTTTATCGTTTAGTGCAGATTTCTTCACATGTTTCCTCCAAAATGTGTCACTTCACTATCTACATTACACTTCATTTGACATCTGTCTGACTCATCTACTAAACTGTCTACAACCTCCCAAAGTCTCTTACAGTCTTCTTCACAGTTAACCACACTCACTATTTTCTATCATGTGCAAATTTTGATACTGCACTCCCTATACCCGAGTCCAGATCATTGCATATATTGTGAAGGGCAATGGTGCGAACACTGATCCCTGGGGAAGACCACGATTTACATCCCTCCAGTCTGAAAAAGATCGATTAACTGCGACTCTTTTCTGTCCGTTAGCCAAATTCCTATCCATGCTGCCACATCCCCATTATATACATGGCAACAGTCAAACAGTCAGTGTTTCATGCTGATAGTCAGGATGTTGAGGGCCCAGTCCATTTATCAACATATATGTCAAGAAAGAATCAATGCAGGCCATGCCCCTCTCTCATCAGCATTGTTGCTAATAGGAATTTGTGCCTACAATATGTAGCGGCTGGAATCACTTCCATTAGCAGCATGAACTCAAGTTGGAGTGGCACTGAAGGGAGAGGGAAGGAACTGGATATCAATTAAAGGGATGGGAGAAATTACATAGAATAGAATTACTTCGAATTTTACAGCACAGGAACAGGCCATTCGAACATAAGCCGGTGTTCATGTTCCACACGAGCCTCGTTCTACCTTACTTCCTCTCACCCTATTAACATAACCCTCTATTCCTTTTTCCCTCATGTACTTATATAGCTTCCCCTTAAATGTATGTATGTTATTCGCCTTAACCACTCCATGTGGTAGAAAGTGCCACATTCTAACCACTCTCTGAGTAAAGAATTCTCTTCTGAGTTCCTTATTGGATTTATTAGTGACTTCTTGTACACAAAATTGTCTGCCGCATTTCCTACATTACAAAGTACTTCATTAGTTGTAAAGCACTTTGGGACGTCCTGAGATCGTGAAAGGCAGTATATAAATGCAAGTCTTTCTTTCGGATATGTCTGAATGTAAATGCTGACATCAGTGTATTTTTCCCTCTATTATCAATTGAATGTGTTAGTCCTATTAACTGAAAGTTACACAAGACTGGTTTCTCATCAGGATTTCAGTGGTTGATTTAACACTTAGCACTGTATGCTAAAAGAATAATTTTCTTCCAATCTAAATGCCATTTAAAAAAAACACAATTGTGTACCAAGAATGACATACTTTGAATCTCTCTGCATATAAATATGCACCCAATACAAAGAAACTCTGACACCTATGTCTATTTTCTGTTTTATTTTTTATAAAAAGGCTACACCCTATGTACATATATTTCTCATAGAACAGCCCTGAACTGGGCAATTGAACCCGTCAGTCGACAAAATAATCTCCCTGCAGGGATTGAAATATGGCCACTCAGTTTTCAACCTCAGCTAGAGTAGGGGTGCGGGGGGGGACAGGGCAGGGGAAACAGTGTACTGCCCCAAAAACAGTCAGGAGCGAGACAGGGATGCATTTAAATTGTTTAGGTGGCATGATAAAACAGAAGACCAAAGGGTCAGATGCAAGAAATATGTATTGAGACTGTATGACTGCCGTTGCTTTCTTTGTCTATTTTGCCACTAAGATAATTTGCACTCAATGTTTTTTTTTAAATCAGACGTTTAAAACAATAAGTATTTGTTGAAAAATGTATAAAATCTCTTAAGTGACATCAATCAGCACACACTATGAGCATTGTGACTTAAGTAAATGCATACTGCATCAGGTGACACGCCCTAGTTCATTAGACAAAATCCCCCCTGCCCCTTCTTATAGGATTGGATTCTTTGAATCTCTCCTCAGTCACTGGTGTAAGGTTAAGATGCTTCTAAAAACATTGGCCCAGCAATTCGGGTCTCCACGGGTGAGTACGCATGCCATTATTATCTTAATGGCAAGAAACGGGAAAGTACTGAAGTACAAAGGGATCTGGGGGTCCCGGTGCACGAAACTCAAAAGGTTAGTATGCAGGTGCAGCAAGTGATTAAGAAGGCCAATGGAATGTTGGCTTTCATTGCTAGGGGGATAGAATATAAAAATAGGGAGGTATTGCTTCAGTTGTACAAGGTATTGTTGAGACCGCACCTGGAATACTGCATACAGTTTTGGTGTCCATACTTAAGAAAGGACATACTTGCTCTCGAGTCAGTACAAAGAAGGTTCACTCGGTTAATCCCGGGGATGAGGGGATGGACATATGAGGAGAGGTTGAGTAGATTGGGACTCTACTCATTGGAGTTCAGAAGAATGAGGGGCGATCTTATTGAAACATATAAGATTGTGAAGGGGTTGGATCGGGTGGATGCGGGGAAGATGTTCCCGATGATGGGTGAAACTAGAACTAGGGGGCATAGTCTTAGACTAAGGGGCTGCTCTTTCAAAACTGAGATGAGGAGGAACTACTTCACTCAGAGGGTGGTAGGTCCATGGAATATGCTGCCCCAAAAAGCTGTAGAAGCTACATCATTACATAAATTTAAAACAGAAATAGACAGTTTCCTAGAAGTAAAGGGAATTAAGGGTTACGGAGAGCGGGCAGGAATTTGGACATGAGTCTAGGTTCGGATCGGTCATGGCCCTGTGGGCAGCGGAGCGGGCCCAGGGGCCGTGTAGCCTGATCCTGCTCCTATTTCGTGTGTCTAATTCTGTTAGGTTCAGGAGATGGTTCTGTGATAGTGGATTGGCGGTTAGGATCAGATCAGCCATGATCTTATTGAATGGCGGAGCAGGCTCGAGGGGCCGATTGGCCTACTCCTGCTCCTATTTCTTATGTTCTTATGTACTCACCCGTAAGCCCAATGGACGTGCCGGAAACCGGCACTTCCGTTCCCCTGAAAGAAAGGGTTCAGAGGTGGAACGCGTGCGCAGGAGAGGCAGCGCATGCACATCGAACTTACTTTTTTTTGCAGGTTTTCCCGGGAGGATAAGTCTCCAGCAGCTACACTTTTAAAAAGCAAGCTTGCTTTTAACAAGGTAAGTGGTGAATTAATTAAAATTAAAACATTTTTTCCACAGGTTTATTATTTTTAAATACTTTAAAGAAAGGTAAGTTTATTTTTAGCCCCGTTAGAAAATGTAATTAATTTTTTCAAAAATTTAAATTATTGTTTAAAATAGTTATTTCATGTAATTTATAGTTATTTTAAAAATGTGATGTTTTAAAAAAAAATTATTTGAAGATTTAGTGATGTTTTGGGGCTTATAGTATTTATAGGTTTGACAGGTCTCCTGTCAAACTTATGAATGAAGCATTCCCTGCTACCATTGGCTCTCCATGGCCCACGTGATCCCAGGGGATGCATTGAACTAACTGCGCCCCTGGGATACGCAAGCACTGCGCGCGCGCCGGCAGTTGAGCAGGCCCAGGATCGGAATCCCACGCGGGCCCACAGCTCAATGGCCGGCGTGGTAGGTAAGTGCAGGTCGGGGGCTTGCCCCCGACCCGAATTTCTGGGCCAATAGCAATAACTGTGACCTATGTTACCCTGTACTGTCAAATAGGTTCAGGTTAAATAATTTACATACCGCATTGTGACTACATCAAGAATTTTTTCTTCATTTCTCAGTGTTTCCAAGGGTCTTATCTTCCAGTGTAACTCTGAAAGGCCTTTTAGACACAGAATACAGCAGGCATGATGACCTGTTTGTTTGAGCGTCATTTGATGATGATATTTCATTCCCATAGTGAGCAATAAGTAACAGAGTCCAGAGTGGAATGTGGCACATGCCATTGATGAGGAAGAAAAGGAATAAGAGCAAGAAAATAAAAAAACAGGAAAAGGAAGAGAAAGAGAAGAAAAAAAATAGGTGAAGGAAGCAGAGGAAGATAAAGAATAAGTGAAGGAGAACTGCTATCCACTACAAAAAAATCATTATTTATTGGTGGAGGAGATACTGGTGTTTGCCAGAAAAGCTGGAGGGCAAAGAATGACAGACCTGTTAATACGGTCTGCTATAGGAAACATTAACTGGACTAAAGGGAGCAAATGACAGGTCATCATCGCTGCTGCGTCCCATGTCTGAATTTACTTTCAAAGTAATTCTAGGGGAAAAAATCCTTAAAAACACTAGCATTGAAACATAGAAGATAGGAGCAGGAGTAGGCCATTCGGCCCTTCGAGCCTGCTCCGCCATTCAATGAGATCATGGCTGTTCATCCAAATTCAGTACCCTGTCCCTGCCTTCTCTCCATATCCCTTGATCCCTTTAGCCTTAAGAAATATATCCAACTCCTTCTTGAATATATTTAATGAACTGGCCTCTACTGCCTTCTTTGGTAGAGAATTTCACAGGTTCACCACTCTCTGGGTGAAGAAATTCCTCCTCATCTCTGTCCTAAATGGCTTTCCCCTTATCCTTAGATTGTGACCCCTGGTTCTGGACTCCCCGACCATTGGGAACATCCTTCCAGCATCTAGTCTGTCTAGTCCTGTTAGAATTTTATAAGTTTCAATGAGATCCCCTCTAATTCTTCTGTACTCCAGCGAGTACATGCCCAGTCGACTCAATCTCTCCTCGTACGTCATTCCTGCCATCCCAGGTATCAGCCTGGTGAATCTTTGCTGCACTCCTTCCATGGCAAGAACATCCTTCCTCAGATAAGGCGACCAAAACTGCACACAATACTCAAGATGTGGTCTCACCAAGGCCCTGTACAACTGCAGCAAGACATCCTTGTTCCTGTACTCAAACCCTCTCGCTACGAAGGCCAACATGCCATTTGCCTTCTTAACCACCTGCTGCACCTGCATGCTTACTTTCAGCGACTGGTGCACAAGGACGCCCAGGTCTCGTTGCACTTCCCCTTCTCCCAATCTATTGCCATTCAGATAATACTCTGCCTTCCTGTTTTTGACACCAAAGTGGATAACCTCACATTTATCCACGTTATATTGCATCTGCCTTCTTCTGCCCAATCACCCAAACTGTCCAAATCATACTGGAGTTTCTCGGCATCCTCCTCACAGCACACACGCCCACCCAGCTTTGTGTCATCTGCAAACTTGGAGATATTACATCTAGTTCCCTCGTCCAGATCATAATATATATTGTGAATAGCTGGGGTCCAAGGACCGATCCCTGCGGTACCCCACTAGTCACTGCCTGCCACTCGGAAAAAGACCCGTTTATTCCAACTCTTTGCTTCCTGTCTGCCAACCAGTCTCTATCCAAGTCAATACCTTGCCCCCAATCCCATGTGCCTTAATTTTACACGCTAATCTCTTATGCGGGACCTTATCGAAAGCCTTTTGAAAATCCAAATACACCACATCCACTGGTTCTCCCTTATCTATTTTACCAGTTACATCCTCAAAAAATTCCAGTAGATTAGTCAAGCACGATTTACCTTTTGTAAATCCATGTTGACTTTGTCCGATCCGGTCACTTTTTTCCAAGTGCTCTGCTATTACATCCTTTATAATGGACTCTAGCATTTTCCCCACTACCGATGTCAGGTTTACCGGTCTGTAATTCCCCGTTTTTTCTCTACCACCCTTTTTGAACAGTGGGGTAGCATTAGCTACCCGCCAATCCATGGGTACTGTTCCAGAATCTATCGAATTTTGGAAGATGACCAGCAATGCATCTACTATTTCTAGGGCCACTTCCTTAAGTACCCTAGGATGTAGATTATCAGGCTCTGCGGATTTATCGGCCCTCAATCCCATCAATTTCCTAACACCATTTCCGTACAAATATTGATTTCTATCAGTTCCTCCCTGTCATTGGACCCTATGTTCCCAGACAACTCTGGGAGGTTATTTGTGTCCTCCTTTGTGAAGACAGAACCAAAATATGTATTTAATTGGTCTGCCATTTCTTTGTTCCCCATTATAAATTCCCCTGATTCTGACTGCAATGGACCTACGCTTGACTTCACCAATCTTTTTCTCTTCACATATATAAAGAAATCAGAGTCCAACCGAGCTGGTTGGAACTGACCTTCCATCCAGGGCATTAGCTGCTGTTTGATTAGGACACCTCCAGGAGGCTGGTAATGTTTTTTGGCTTAATACAAACTTGCAATAGATTCCAATGATTCTAATAACGTGGTTTTGAAATGACGAGTATGATAGCATATTGGCTATGTTACTGGACTAGTAATCCAGAGGCTTGGACTAATGATCCAGAGACATGAGTTCAAATACCACCACAGCAGCTGTGGAATTTAAATTCTGTTAAATAAATCTTGAATAAAAAGCTAGTATCAGTAATGGTGACCATGTAACTACCAGATTGTCGTAAAAACCCATCTGATTCACTAATGTCCTTCAGGGAAGGAAATCTGCCGTCCTTACCTGGTCTGGCCGATATGTGACTCCACAGCAGTGTGGTTGATTCTTAACTGCCCTCTGATATGGCCTAGCAAGCCACTCAGTTGGATTCAAGGCGGCGGCTTCTCGAGGCCAATTAGGGATGGGCAATAAATGCTGGCAACGTCCACATCCCATGAACAAATAAAAAAACAATTAAGAATACCAGCGTACGGGTTAACGCCTCCACTAAAGTAGCAGAGAGAGGAAAAGTGTTGTTTGTGTGCTAGCTTCGCATGATAAAATTTCAGGACTAGTGTGTGTGTGCCTTGTTCAAGAGGCAGCAACCATGTAACTTAGTTAATAGAATCTAAATGTGTTAGATCGAGAGATAGATGATGCTGGGAAGCTTGAATTTACCTTTAGTAAAAACTTAGTAATTTGGATCATCAGGGTCATTATTCCAGTGCTCTGTTGTCACACCATTATATAAATGGGGCCTTAACAGACTCAGTCCCGAAACATCATTGACTGCTCTGGACTGCAAACTCCACTGTACAATGGGTTAGGAAATATGCACTTTTGACACTGACTTGGTGTAAAAATGGATAATCTATTCTCTATCTTAAGTGGTCCAGTGACCCAGTGCCTTGGAGTAGCACAACCCTCCGCTCCACCATGTTCCTTATCTCGATGCTGGTAAATGCAGAAGTGAAGCTAGGAGATAGGCATAGTCATGGGGAAAGTTTTTACCAAGTAACTCTGAAGGACTGTGCTGACTGAACTATGGGAGCAGGTTGTCCACCTGCTCTCTCGCCCACATGGTGATTGGTTAAAATGAATTCCCAAACTTATCAATAAAAAGTATATTCTTCAAAATTACTTGATAGATATAGCCCAACGGACACGGAGATAAGATTTCCTATTGTCATATATGTAGCAACATAGTAATTATTTGTGAGGGTTTCATGTTTGTTATTTCTAGCAAAATCATTAAGTGTGTTCTAAAAGAACAGGTTTTTGATTTTGCTAGAAATATCCAACAAAAGAAATTTCCAGGACTAAATTTACAAATTGACTACACATAGCAACCTTACCCCACAGTTCCTCATTCTTGACACACACTGGGCAGTTGACAATATCAATCTAAAGCTTAAAAGCCGAGAACTTGGCCACAAGCAAAAGGGACACTTTTACAATTACAGTTAATCTTTACTTTTCAGTAATGTTTAAGTACACTTGGATATTAATTGTCTCATTACTGGGTTACTGAGGCTGCATTTAATTAACACCACAGTACAGTTCCCAGTAATTACAACACTTTCTATTCTTTTATCAATAAGACTGAACTGCTCTACTCTGCTTCCGTACTGGGTCCTGGGCACCTTCTCCTGGACTGAATTCCATTTTTCCACTGGTTTCTGGACTTTACTGTGACCTCCACTGCACCACTGCTTTCTACTGAGACTGGTCCATTTCCACAACCAGGCCTGCTCCATTCAGTTTCTGTGGGGTCAGTTTCTGCTCCAATGCTAATACACTCCTGTTGGCTCCCACCCTGCTCTGGATGCTGCTCCTCGATACGGAATGATTATGCCTACACTATCTGATCTTGCCTTCAAATGCAATCCTCCCTCTCGGAAGAACTAGACTGTTAGCAGTTTGTTCGACCCCAAATTAAGCTTTCAACCTCATATATCCTCCCCATTACAAGGGCAATATTTTCCATCTCCATAGCATTGTCCACATTAGCCCATTTGCCATCATGCCTTTGTCAACTCCAGACTCAGTGCTACAATGCCCTCCTAGTTGGTCGCCCATCTTCCATAGACTTTACTTCATACCCCACACCCCTCTGCCACACCGAATCCTACATGCCCATCAACCCTAGCTGGAAAACATTGTACTTGATGACAAACATTGGCTCATGGTCCCCCAATGCCTCAGATTTAAAACTCTCATCCTTGTGTTTAAATCCGTCCAATCGCCTTGCGTTTCGAGATCTTCTCTCTAGTAACTCTTTGTAGTAACATTTAGCACTATCCTTGTCCATAATCACATTTTTTTTTTAGGAGACATAATGATAGAAGTCTTTTTGCCACCAATTATGAGGCTCAAAACTGCTGGTGTTACTGTGAAAGGAAACTATAAATGTTGCACAATAACTTAGCCCAGCTAACATGTACGGCAGGGCCCCAGCTAAGGAAACCAACTTGTTGAACAAAATTTTTTTTCTGGTACCAAGCTTGCACAGTGGATTTAAACTGCGGAATGCCCAACTTCAAATATTTACATTGGTGATCTTTGCTGTTTGCCCCTGGGGTCTGGCTCAGTGATTGGCAGGAACCTGGGGTGACGTGCCGAGGTCAGTGACATAATTGCACAAAATGATGTGTTATTAAAATTGACCTCTCCTAAGAAATTTGAATATCTTCATAAAGGACTGAGCTGGGAAGAATATTCTTAAGAGGTAGGGTCTGGGACATACATTAAGAGGAAAGTCACATTTTTAACAACTTCAATGTACCTGTATTTCTATTTTTTAATAGAAATCAACAACCTGAGCATATGCGCTTTGCTTTGCATTTTGAGCAGGAAGAAAGGTAGCACCATTTACAAACAAAAATGTCTCTGCTGAACTCTAACTTCTGCTATATATAAAAGACACCTTTTTAAAAATTTGGGCTTGAATTGTGAGTTGTCGCTGGTGAGCTGCTTTTACTTGTGTTTCATCATTATAAATTTAATAGAGGGGTGAATTACAGCTTTAATGGTCAAAGTGGACTAATATTTTTTGATACTGTATGATCAAGATGCTATTAGTGTCAGCTACATCATTTTTAAAACCCTTTCAAAACAGACAGCTACTAGTTGTTAACTAAAGGAGAAATGCATTCTTATTTGAATGCAAAAGCCTCAAAAGTAAGATGACTATAGCGTTAAGTACCAGCACTGACGGGTAATTAGATAAACTGGCAGTGTTCTCACTCAGTGAGTGTGTAAACCTTCCTATGCCCACTTGACCCGTGTACTTTCAAGCTTAGCGAGAGCATTTTGAGCCTTGCAACTACATACATTAGAATGAGGTACTAGTGGTTATAGGTCTGTCACTGGTGGTGGGAGCTATTAAGATGATGAATTAAGGCTGCAGTTCTAATACATTATCGGTCTAATACCCATAGCTGTAGAGTGTGAAGCAGAGCCAGCAAGACTTGAATTCTACTGCGACCTGTGCCCAACTATGACTTACATTCTTTCCCCTAGGTGAGAGCCCTGTGCTTGCACGTTCTCCCAGCAGCTACTTTTAATGTCAGAGAGCTCATGCGGCAGCATCCCCTCTCTCACACATACAAAACTCAATTGTATCTTCCTAAAGTGCCCAGCAGAGCGAATAAACTGCATGAACACTTTTAAACACAGCTTCACCTCAGACTGGATTTATATTACACACATGGTGTGAGACTTGCCACTTTGCCTCGAAGCACACCTGAAGCTTATTTACCTCAATGTGAAAACGGCAGTATAACAGTTGCTTAATATATCACAGGAAAGTACATTCACATAATAGCAAAGCTTCTTGCCTCAACTGCTATTTTTCTTGCAGCATTTAACAAAATGCACTACATCAGACCAAAACAACACTGCAGAGTTCCTCCATAATTCAGTATTTTTTAATAAAAAGCTCCCCTCTCTCCTCCCCACCCCCACCCCCTCTGGGACCAGTTATCCCACCACTTTCTAACCTGCTTGACCTGAATACTGGTCTTGGTCTGGACTCGTGTGTGCAACACCACGCAAGATCGACGAGTAAATACTGCTGAATAAAAAGTGTGAACCACAGAGTACTATCCACAATTAGGGAGAATCTCTTTGTTTAAGTGCTGATCAGTGATGGTACAGGGTAGAAATTCTATGGGTAAATAAATTAATTAAAAATTCTCACATTAAAATAGAAATTAGTGCAGTGAGTATGTGGAACATATAATTAACTAAATTGAAAAAGAGTTGCATAAATATCTGCCTGAAGATAGGAAAGAAGGCCATGAGGGTAAATAGATGATCAAACACTCTTACGAAACTCAATGGTTCATGTGTCTTTGAGACTATGGGTGAGTTACCTCTGGATTGCAAATGGTCAGAGTTGTACGGGTGGTTTTTGTGGTTCGATAAATATTCTGTAGTTATTCCCCTTGGAGGTCAGGGAGAAATTCACTGAACTTCTTGGATGCTTTATCTGCAGTCAGTCAAGAAGCTTGGGTCAAGTCCATGGCAGGAAAATTATATACGGTCTGTGGAGGGAATGAGCTGAATAATCTTTGCTTGTTCTAAACTTCAATGTATTCTTATGCCTTTTAAGTAGCATTGCTGATGACATAGGGACAAATGATATAGTTTAGTACCCATCAGTGATTGTGCTTATCATCATTACTTTCTCCTTTAAGATACAATTGTAGACTGCAGCATTTCTGCAGACTTACTCAGGAGAGTTTGCTAATAATAGATTTGTCTTGCTAGCCTCATTGAGGCATTATACAAAGAATTGTTTCAGTATAGATGATTTAAAAACTAAATATTAAAACTAAGGTGATTATTTTAAACGTGTCTCTTAACCGTTCCATCGTCCTTCTCTTGAGGACAAATTAATGCCACACCACTGTGGACATGGAAAAATTGTTAACTACCAGGCCCTGAATTTCCACAGTGATTCTCCCATTCTCCTGCCATAATGCCGGCAGGAATTCGGCAGAACCCCCAGGAAAGTGCCATTAACCGCCAAATTTACAGCAGGAGATGCTCGCAAAACTTCAGGGTCCATATTTAGTTGAAAGTTGCATGAATTCTAAATTCAGATGCAAGAAGTTCCAATGAAGTAGCACAAAACCCAACCAACTGAATAACAATGAGGCATGAAAAAAAAATCCTGCTAGTGGTTTAATCCTGCTGGTAATGCTGCTAGTCTGGCCCTGATACCACATGTGAATGGCAAAATTCTCTTTTGCCAGGTTTGTACCTGAGAATTTGGAGAGAATAAACTGAGCATGGATGAGAAGACTTGGGCTGGAAATAAAAGCGCAAAAAAAGTAGTAACCTTATTGTGAGCTGGAAGCCAATGTTGTACGGCTTGCTCTATTGAAAAAAATTAAAATATATAAGTTTTGTTCAAGTATTGTCAGATGTTCTTTTATTTTGGTAATACATGTGAGCCTGAAGTTGGAAGGAGACTTCAAGGATTTCACTGGAGTCTTCCTTATTATTTTACTTTCCCTATTATTCTGTTTGAACACCAGATGTGTGAAATGGCATCACCTATATTTTTCTTGAATGGGTGATTTCATGGTGGGTGAGTGATTTAGTATTCTGTAAGAGAGACTGTAGATACCTGGGGTTTTTATTTCCTTGTCCCTCCACTGGGAAAAGGGGCAATAGCTGGTGTTTTCTTTAGTGAGAGGAGCCTCTCTTCTGTTTGTTTTGATGCGGCAGGCGGGGAGCTGATCCTCTGAAAGGGAACAAGCACCTTTCTCTGTTAACAGAGCATTGGATGTGATGAAAACCGTTATAATTAGGTCCTAGTATGATGAGCAAGGAAGGGTCCTGCAGGCTATAATCAAAACTGTGTGGATCAGAAATACCTAAGCACAGGAGGATATCTTTCTATACTTGAACATGGTGAATGACCAAGTCCTGGACAAATCCAGCTCTGTTGTGGGTATTATTAGCAGAGGTTCATTGGCACTATGGAGCTTTGTAAGGGAAACCAACTTGCTGATACCCCAGAGGCAGTGATTTTATTTATTACTCTGAATCGCGTACAGCTGCTACTCCAGATTCCAGGCAGTTCTCATTTTCTCTTTGTTATACATTATTTTGAATTATACAGGAAACTTTGTGCTATCCGGCACCCATGGGACCGAGCTACTGCCGTTTTTTTAAAAGCTCCGGATAGACCAGCGTCAATGTTATCAGATAGGAGCTTTTCATCGCAGTATCTGACCACAAACACTGTTGCTCAGCAACAGCTTGTAAACACTCGGCCCAGTAGCTTGGAAGCGTCTCTGAAGCTGTTGCTAAGCGACAAAGACGCTTTCCAGAGCCTGCCTGTGAAAAGAATGTTAGGAGAAAAAAAAACACCTAACCAAAACGGTTGCTGATTTCTGCCGTTAGATCAAAGTTGCCGGACATTCAACTTCCGGATAGCTCAAAGTTTCCTGTACATGAATATTCTCTTAGAATGTTTTTTCTTGCTCACCTAATGTACGCGTGCAGTAAGGGCACAGCAGTTATCATGGGTGACAAAAATCTACATATAGATTGGGCTAACCAAATTAGTAACAATACTGTGGAGGAGGAATTCCTAGAGTGTATACGGGATGGTTTCCTGGACCAATATGTCGAGCAACCAACTAGAGATCAGGCCATCTTAGACTGGGTATTATGTAATGAGAAAGGATTAATTAGCAATTTTGTTGTGTGAGGCCCCTTGGGGAGCAGCGATCATAATATGATAGAATTCTTCATTAAGATAGAGAGTGAAATAGTTGACTCAGACTAGGGTTCTGAATTTAAATAAATGAAACTACAATGGTATGAGGTGCGAGTTGGCTAGGATGGATTGGGGAACGTTACTTTGATGTTGACGGTGGATAGGCAATGGCAAATATTTCAAGATCGCATGGATGAGCTACAGAATTTTTTCATCCCTGTTTGGCATGAAAATAAAACAAAAAAGGTGACTCAACCATGGCTAACAACTGTTGTACGAGGCCCCTAGGGTCGGAGCGATCATAATATGATCGAATTCTTCGTTAAGATGGAGAATGAAGTAGTTGACTCAGAGACTAGGGTCCTCAATTTAAATAAAGGAAACTACGATGGTCTGAGGAGCAAGTTGGGTAGGATTGATTGGGGAATGGCACTCAAAGGGTTGATGGTGGATAGGCAATGGCAAACATTCAAAGACCAAATGGATGAGCTACAGAATTTCTTCATCCCAGTTTGGCATAAAAATAAAACAAAAAAGGTGACTCAACCGTGGCTAACAAGGGAAATTAGGGATAGCGTAAGATCCAAGGAGAGGACATATAAATTGGCCAGAAAAAGCAATAATCCTGAGGATTGGGAGCAGTTTAGGATTCAACAAAGGAGCACAAAGGGGTTAATTAAGAAAGGGGAAATAGAATGTGAGAGTAAGCGTTCAGGGAACATACAAACTGACTGTAAAAGCTTTTATAGATATGTGAAGAGAAAAAGATTGGTGAAGTCAAGCGTAGGTCCCTTGCAGTCAGAATCAGTGGAATTTATAATGGGGAACAAAGAAATGGCAGACCAACTAAATACATATTTTGGTTCTGTCTTCACAAAGGAGGACACAAATAATCTCCCAGAGATGCCGGGGAACATAGGGTCTGATGAAAGGGTGGAACTGAAAGAAATCAGTATTTGTAGGGAAATGGTGTTAGGAAAATTGATGGGACTGAAGGCCGATAAATACCCAGGGCCTGATAATCTACATCCCAGGGTACTTAAGGAAGTGGCCCTAGAAATAGTATATGCATTGCTGGTCATCTTTCAGAACTCGATAGACTCTGGAACAGTACCCATGGATTGGAGGGTAGCTAATGTTACCCCACTATTCAAAAAAGGTGGTAGAGAAAAAGCAGGGAATTATAGACCAGTAAGCCTGACATCAGTAGTGGGGAAAATGCTAGAGTCCATTATAAAAGATGTAATAGCAGAGCACTTGGAAAGCAGTGACAGGATCGGACAAAGTCAACATGGATTTACAAAAGGTAAATCATGCTTGACTTATCTACTGGAATTTTTTGAGGATGTAACTGGTAAAATAGATAAGGGAGAACCAGTGGATGTGGTGTATTTGGACTTTCAGAAGGCTTTCGATAAGGTCCCGCATAAGAGATTCGCGTGCAAAATTAAGGCACATGGGATTGGGGGCAAGGTATTGACTTGGATAGAGAACTGGTTGGCGGACAGAAAGCAAAGAGTTGGAATAAACGGGTCGTTTTCCGAGTGGCAGGCGGTGACTAATGGGGTACCGCAAGGATCGGTCCTAGGACCCCAGCTGTTCACAATATATATTAATGATCTGGACGAGGGAATTCGATGTAATATCTCCAAATTTGCAGACGACACAAAGCTGGGTGGGAGGGTATGCTGTGAGGAGGATGTTGTGAAACTCCAGTACGATTTGGACAGGTTGGGTGATTGGGCAGAAACATGGCAAATGCACTATAATGTGGATAAATGTGAGGTTATCCACTTTGGTGGCAAAAACAGGAAGACAGATTATTATTTGAATGGCAATAGATTGGGAGAAGGGGAAGTGCAAAGAGACCTGGGTGTTCTTGTGCACCAGTCGCTGAAGGTAAGCATGCAGGTGCAGCAGGCGGTTATGAAGGCAAATGGTATGTTGGCCTTCGTAGCAAGAGGGTTCGAGTACAGGAACAAGGATGTCTTGCTACAGTTGTACAGGGCCTTGGTGAGACCGCACCTTGAGTATTGTGTGCAGTTTTGGTCGCCTTACCTGAGGAAGGACATTCTTACCATGGAAGGAGTGCAGCGAAGATTCACCAGGCTGATACCTGGGATGGCAGGAATGACGTATGAGGAGAGATTGTGTCGATTGGGCTTATACTCACTGGAGTTTAGAAGATTGAGAGGGGATCTCATCGAAACCTATAAAATTCTGTCAGGCCTGGACAGACTAGATGCAGGAAGGATGTTTCTGATGGCCGGGGAGTCCAGAACCAGGGGTCACAGTCTAAGGATAAGGGGTAGGCCATTTAGGACTGAGATGAGGAGGAATTTCTTCGCCCAGAGAGTGGTGAACCTGTGGAATTCTCTGCCACAGAGGGCGGTGGAGGCCAGTTCATTAAATATATTCAAGAAAGAGTTGGATATATTTCTTAAGGCTAAAGGGATCAAGGGATATGGGGAGACGGCAGGGACAGGGTACTGAATTTGGATGATCAGCCATGATCTCATTGAATGGCGGAGCAAGCTTGAAGGGCCGAATGGCCTATTCCTGCTCCGGTCTTCTATGTTTCTATGTAACAAGGGAAATTAGGGATAGCATAAGATCCAAGGAGAGGGCATATAAATTGGCCAGAAAAAGCAACAAACCTGAGGGTTGGGAGCAGTTTAGGATTCAGCAAAGGAGGACAAAGGGATTAATTAAGAGGGGGAAAATAGATTATGAGAGTAAGCTTTCAGGGAACATAAAAACTGACTGTAAAAGCTTCTATAAATATGTGAAGAGAAAAAGATTGGTGAAGTTGTGGGAAACTACAGTCTCCCGCGTAAAGAAATAGGCAACACAACGAGCTACAAGAAATAGGTCTTTACTCCAACTCTCACAATACAGTACTGAATTCGTAAAGCCCGCGAACCTGTGATGACTCACGGATTGGTCACCTGCTGGAACCTGATTGGTTTTCCTTCTCTCAGCAGCAGGCAAGTCTGAACATGCCTTATTCCTCTCAGCTTGCAACTGTCTTGCGGGGGGAGGGGAATACAGCAGTTAAAAGGGAATTATACAGGTTTATCTACATACACACAGTGTTTCCCCAATGTGGCACATACGCCACCCCCAGAATCCTCGTTAACTGTAAAAGTCAGTCTCTGCGGAGGTTTGACCCAACGGCCGTAGCGGCTGTAGTAGCCATCTGGCGTGTGAGGAGGGCTGTCTGGGAGGTCGGCCGGTTGGTTCGTCGGCTGGTCTGGCGGCTGGTCTGCCGGTGGGCTGGCTGGACGGGCTGCCGGCGAAGGTGGGGCGGCGGCCGGGAAGTAAGGTTCTGGCGTGTCTTGGTCCTCTTGTGGGGCCGCTGCCAACGCGGGAGGTCTGCCCCGCCGTGGGGGAAGAGCCGGACGAAACGGGAAGCTGAGGTCCAGGTGCGCCGGTTTGAGGCGGTCTACTGAAATAAGGTCCGGCTTCCCGCCGACGTCGATAAGAAAAGCTTTGTCCCCCGTCTCCAACACTGAGAAGGGGCCGGTGTATGGTGCCTGCAGCGGGCCTCTGTGCGCGTCCCGGCACACGAAGACGAACTCCGCATGTCGTAAGTCCCGAGGCACGTAGGACGGCTGCGGGCCGTGTTGCGAAGTGGGCACTGGACGGAATTGCTGGGACGCGTCCTGGTGCAGGGAAAGCTGTCTGGCGGCCGACCACGGCTCCGTTGTCAGGGGGAGGAAGTCGCCTGGTACTCTGAGCGGTTGGCCGTAGACCATCTCGGCCGCGGAGGTGCGGAGGTCCTCTTTGGGTGCGGTGCGCAATCCCAGGAGGACCCAGGGTAGTTTGTTGATCCAGCTGGTGTCGGCCAGGCTGGCGCGGAGGGAGGCTTTCAAGGAACGATGAAAGCGCTCGCAGAGCCCGTTGGCCTGCGGGTGGTAGGCTGTTGTCCTGTGCAACTTGGTGCCGAGGCCAGCGGTGATGGCATTCCACAAGTGGGAGGTGAACTGGGGGCCTCTGTCCGAGGATATGTCGGTCGGCACGCCGAACCGGGCCACCCATGTCGAGACGAATGCTCGCGCGACGTCGGTCGTGGTGGTGGAGGCGAGGGGAACCGCCTCGGGCCTTCTGGTGGTGCGGTCGACGATCGTGAGCAGGTGTGTGAAACCGTGCGACAGCGGCAAGGGGCCTACCAGATCGACGTGGACGTGGTCAAAACGCCTCTCGGGCACCGGGAAACACTCCAATGGCGCCTTGGTGTGCTGCTGGATCTTAGCGCGCTGACATGCCACGCATGTGTTGGTCCAGTCTCTCACATCCTTGTGGAGTCCAGGCTAGACGAACTTGGCGGACATGAGTTTCTGAGACGCACGCATCCCTGGATGTGAGAGGCCGTGGATGATGTCGAAAACTCGCTTGCGCCAGGCGGATGGGACGACCGGCCGAGGCGAGGGGACTGAGACGTCGCACAGGAGGGTTGTGCCGGCTGCGTGGAAGTGGATGTCGGCCAGAGTGAGGCTGGTGGTTGACGTCCTGAGGGCCTGGATCTCCGCGTCGGCGGCCTGGTCTCTCGCCATGCTGGCGTAGTCGACGCCCAGGTGCACTGCGTGGAGCGAGGGTCTTGAGAGGCAGTCGGCCACCAAATTGTCCTTGCCGGCAACGTGGCGGATGTCCGTGGTGAACTCCGAGATGAAGTTGAGTTGGCGCTGTTGGCGCGCGGACCAGGGTTCGGTTACTTTGGCCATGGCGAAAGTGAGCGGCTTGTGGTCCACGAATGTGGTGAACGGCCGGCCTTCCAGGAGGAAACGGAAGTGCCGGATTGCCAGGAACAGGGCCAGGAGCTCTCTGTCGAACGTGCTGTAGGCCTGCTCGTTCTTGCGCAGCTGTCGGCTGAAAAATGCCAGTGGCTGCCACGCGCCTTCGACCCACTGTTGCTGGACAGCGCCGACGGCGTAATCCGAGGCGTCCGTGGTGAGGGCGGTCTTGGCGCCCGGAATGGGGTGGGCCAGTAGTGTGGCGTTGGCCAAGGCGCTTTTGGTCTGGTGGAAGGCTGTCGCCATCTCGCTGGACCAGGTGAGTTGCTCTTTGCCCGTTTTGCCCCTGGTGGCTTCGTAGAGGGGGCGCATGAGTGAGGCGGCCTTGGGCACGAAACAGTGATAGAAATTGACCATCCCCAAAAATTCCTGCAGCGCCTTGACCGAGGTGGGTTGGGGAAAGTCCGCCACTGCCTGCACCTTGGAAGTTAGGGGAATGGCTCCCCTTGGCGAGATTCTGTGGCCAAGAAAGTCAATTTGGGCTGCTCCGAACTGGCATTTGGCCGGGTTGACGATTAGCCCGTGTTGGCTGAGGCGCTGGAAAAGAGAGCGCAAATGCGCGATGTGCTCGGCCTTGCTGGTGCTGGCCACGAGGATATCGTCCAGATAGACAAACAGGAAGCTCAGGTCCCGTAGGACGGAATCCATGAGCCGTTGGAAGGCCTGTGCGGCGTTCTTGAGCCCGAAGGGCATGCGCAGGAACTCGAACAGTCCGAAGGGGGTGATGACCGCTGTCTTCTGGACGTCTGCGTGGTGGACGGGGACCTGATGGTAGCCGCGAATCAGGTCGACCTTGGAAAAGACGGACTTTCCTGCTAGGTGTGCCGAGAAGTCTTGGATGTGCGGAATGGGGTATCTATCGGGCGTGGTGGCGTCGTTGAGCCATCTGTAGTCACTGCAGGGCGCCAGCCACAGCCCGGCTTGGGCACAATGTGGAGGGGGGATGACCAGGGGCTGTTCGAGCGGCGGATGATGCCCAGTTTCTCCATGGTGGCGAATTCTTCCTTGGCCACCGCCATCTTGGCTGGGTCCAGGCGTCTGGCTCGGGCGAACACTGGTGGTCCCGTAGTGGCGATGTGGTGCTTGACACCATGCTTGGCTGCCGCGGCTGAGAAGGTCGGTTGTGTGAGCCTCGGGAAATCTGCGAGTAGGCGGGCGTAGTCGTCATCCGCCGGGGTAGAGCAGGACCCGACGAGGGCCGGGCTGTTGCTCTGCTGGCAGGCCAGTGAAGTGAAAGTTGCTGCGTCGATCAGGCGCCTGTCGCGGACGTCGACCAGGAGTCCGTGGGCGCAAAGAAAATCGGCGCCCAGCAAGGGATGTGCCACCGAGGCCGTCACGAAATCCCACGTAAATCGCTGGCCGTTGAAACAAACCTCGGCCCGTCGCTTTCCAAAAGTAGCGATGGCTGCGCCATTTGCCGCCACGAGGGGTGGGCTGCTGCAGCCTGCCTGGATGTCGAGCTGGGAGGCAGGAATTATGCTGCATTGGGCTCCGGTGTCGCAAAGGAATCTGCGCCCTGAAAGGGAGTCGGTTATGTACAGCAGTTTACCTGCGGTGCCGATGGCCAGCGTGGCGGCGGGGGTGCGGTCGAGCGGGCCTAGACGGCGGCGCGGGGCTGGCGCGTTGGGCCGGGCGGCCATCTTCGTTTGATCGAAAGAGCAGGGTGCTCTGCAGCGTTGGGCCTTGTGGCCGAAACGCACGTGGTAGTAGCATAGTTCTGCGGCCTGGCATGGCGGCGCACGCTCAGTGGTGTCGGGGAGCCTCGCGGCTGCACAGCCGAGTTGGGCGACGGCGAAGACTTTGTCCGCGGCGGCTGCCAGTTGTACGCAGTCCGTGATCGGGGACCCCGCGAGGGCAGTCTGTACCTGCTGAGGAAGCAGGCTGAGGAAAAGGGCCCGAAACAAGAAGCACTGCAGTTCAGAGCCCAGGAGCGCAAGCATGCGGCTCATCAACTGGGTCGGGGTAGAGTCGCCGAGGCCTGGCAGTGAAAGAAGCCTACGGGCCCTCTCCTCCCCGGATAGGCTGTAAGCCTGCAGCAAGCGGCCCTTAATGGTTGAGTACTTGCCGGTCTGTGGTGGGTTCCCCAGCAGGTCGAGAACTTCGGCGGCGGTGGAGCTTGCTAGTGCTGAGACTACGTGGAGGTACCTTTCTTCATCGTCTTGAACCCTGCGAAGGGTGAATTGGGCCTCCGTGTGCGCGAACCAAGCTGGTGCTTGGTGTTCCCAGAAGATGGGGAGCTTCAAGGATGCGGCGCCGGCCGACATCGGGCTGCTGCTGGTTGCCATCGGGTCATTGCTGGCCTCTGTAGGGCTACGTGAGTCGGGGGCTTCGGCCGCCGACATTCGGGGTCACCAATGTGGGAGACTACAGTCTCCCGCGTAAAGAAATAGGCAACACAGCGAGCTACAAGAAATAGGTCTTTACTCCAACTCTCGCAATACAGTACTGAATTCGTAAAGCCCGCGAACCTGTGATGACTCACGGATTGGTCACCTGCTGGAACCTGATTGGTTTTCCTTCTCTCAGCAGCAGGCAAGTCTGAACATGCCTTATTCCTCTCAGCTTGCAACTGTCTTGCGGGGGGAGGGGAATACAGCAGTTAAAAGGGGATTATACAGGTTTATCTACATACACACAGTGTTTCCCCAATGTGGCAACGCCACAAAGTCAAACATAGGCCCCTTGCAATCAAAATCAGGGGAATTTATAATGGGGAACAAAGAAATGGCTGATCAATTAAATACATACTTTGTTTCTGTCTTCACAAAGGAGGACACAAATAACCTCCCAGAGATGTCGGGGAACATAGGGTCTAATGAGAGGGAGGAATTGAATTAAATCAGTATTTGTAGGGAAATGGTGTTAGGGAAATTGATGGGATTGAAGGCCGATAAATCCCCAGGGCCTGATAATCTACATCCTAGGGTACTTAAGGAAGTGGTCCTAGAAATAGTAGATGCATTGCTGGTCATCTTCCAAAATTCTATCGACTCTGGAACAGTTCCCATAGATTGGAGGATAGCTAATGTAACCCCACTATTTAAAAAGGGTGGTAGAGAGAAAACAGGGAATTATAGACTGGTAAGCCTGACATCAGTAGTGGGGAAAATGCTAGAGGCCATTATAAAAGATGTAATAGCAGAGCACTTAGAAAACAGTGACCGGATCGGACAAAGTCAACATGGATTTACAAAAGGTGAATCATGCTTGACTAATCTACTGGAATTTTTTGAGGATGTAACTGGTAGAATAGATAAGGGAGAACCAGTGGATGTGGTGCATTTGGACTTTCAGAAGGCTTTCGATAAGGTCCCACATAAGAGATTAGCGTGTAAAGTTAAAGCACATGGGATTGGGGATAAGGTACTGTCTTGGATAAAGAACTGGTTGGCAGACAGGAAGCAAAGAGTTGGAATAAATGGGTCTTTTTCCGAGGGGCAGGCAGTGACTAGTGGGGTACCGCAGGGATCGGTGTTAGGACCCCAGCTATTCACAATATATATAAATGATCTAGACGAGGGAACTAGATGTAATATCTCCAAGTTTGCAGACGACACAAAACTGGGTGGACGTGTGTGCGAAGAGGAGGATGCAGAGAAACTCCAGTACGATTTGGACAGGTTGGGTGATTGGGCAGATGCACGGCAAATGCAGTATAATGTGGATAAATGCGAGATCAGCCATGATCTCATTAAATGGTGGAGCGGGCTCGAGGGGCCGAATGGCCTACTCCTGCTCCTATCTTCAATGTTTCTATGTACACTTGCTATTTAAAAAAAAAAGCAAAATCACAATTTAGAGAAAACAATCCTGGCACCTGTCATTAATAATTTTAAAAGCGATATAGAGGAAAGAGAAGGGATAATTGGATGCGTAGGCCAGGTGGATCAATTGTCTTCTCCTCCCTGAATGCATTTCTGGGGCAGGTCAAACTGACTCAAAGATCAAGCCCTTGATGATCATGAAAAACAGTGCAGTGGTGTTTACACATACTATCTGAAAGTTAAGGACCAATTTCTATTTATAACTTTGATGTGATTGAATTGACAATTAACATAAGTCTGCTTTAAACAGCAGAGAAAATGGTAGAGATTTTATTGAATTGATATCAAACTAGGTCGTGACAAATGAAAGAATTATTTTACAATATATGCTTAAGCAGACCCTCCAAAGACATGAGGCGAAGTTTATCTTAGTAAAGGGAAAAAGGATGGCAAAGATCCTTTAAGGATGGATATCATTCTGCTAATGCCTCCCCATCACAGCACAGCAACTAATAGATGTTTCCAACCGTAGATACTTGAAGTTTAATAAAAGAGAAGTTACTATCCTCACACTTCATCAAAATATCAACATCAGCTGCAGACATACAAAAGCACAGAAAAAAGCATTGTAATTGTGGGTCCCAAAAAATTCTGTTAAAATACTGCTGTTTATAATCAACAGCTTGATGATGGTAACACTAAGTTCTAATTTTGACAAACAAAGTGCATTTTGCACATGGTTTCAGGTTTCCAGCAATTACAGAGCATATTGTGTTAACAAAGCAATGAAATAAAAATTCTTCCGACAATATTTTGCATTGTTATTTCGCACAGTCTGTGAAAGGCACTGTGCTCAGAATCAGAATCAAGCAAGATAATGGATCGTTTTTATTTGAGTTGACCCTTTGAAGGTCTGCATTGGCATTTTTCTGCAGCAAATAAAAATATATCTAGGTTAATATTTTAAACGGTTTATTCAAAAAATATTGCAAATTACACAGTCATTCAGATCACTTCTAATTCTGCTTCTGCATATTCAGATTTAATAATTTACAGAGAATAATTCTGGATAATGTTGCAGGAAAAGAATTTTTAAAGCTGACAGGACTTTCAGTGCTAAGGGTTGAGTAACCAATTTCATACAGGTTTTAGGCAGTTGTATCCCAAGGCAATCAATATTCAAAGTGACATTCTATGTTTTAATTATTGTTCTCGGTTTATCATTATATAAACCACTAAGAGAAAATAATTTGGGATATTTAAATTATTTTCAATCTTAATCCTAAATAAATGTCAGCAAAATCAGTAAAATACAATCAGAAAAGGGGTCTTTAATCTCCTGTACAGATTATTCTTGGGGAGCAGGATTCACCTATCACAACTCCCAAGTCAGGAGCTGCCAATCAACTGTCAAGCAGCAGAGCTTCAGTGTGTCTCCCATCACTGGACTGTCAGTGCTGCAGCTGATGTGTTCGATTCAGAGAGCCCACTCAAGGCTGCCCGTCAACTCCTTTTCTCATATCAGCTCTGGAAATGGTTTGGTGTGAGAGGCAGAGACGGTTTGAGCTCTTTTGAACCCAGCAAGTATTGGAATCTATAATAAATGTATTTTGTTCAAAAGAAACCCTGTGCGAGGGAATGAATCAGGCAAATGGTCAACTGGTTCCAAGAAGCAGTGTTAAAAAGACAGATTTTTTTTTTAGGTATAAATGTTAGAATTTTGACCAAAGTAAGGATCTAGAGAGCAGAGTAAAATTCACAGTACATTAGTCAGTAGTGGTTTAAGATTGGTGGGAAATCAGTAGGAGGAGTTGCGTAGTTCTGATAAATCTAATACCTACAATCATACTAAAAAAAATTGTTAAAATGTACATACAATGTGTAAAAAAACAATTTAGATTATTAAAAAGTAATTTAAAAAAAACACATTTTGGGGGTAAATGTAATAGTTTCTCCTTTTCCTCACCAAGCTTTCACAGGTCACACATCATAGCGATGGTGAGTGAGCAGCCAACTTGCTCCCAGACATTGCCCCTTAATAAGCCACCAGGTGTGCAGGAGTAGCTTAGTGTCTGACCTTCTGATTTTCCCTCCCCCAACAGAGAGGAAGCACTTGACCTTTAACCTCTCCCTGCTTTTGACATCATGGCTCAGGTTTGGAACTTACCATCAGGTGGGAGTGAGGGCAGATTTCCTCTATACACTTTTTATAGCTAAAACATAAAAGTGCTATTTATACTCGGATTTACAATTTCAGCACAAAATGGTGAAAGGAGAAATCTTTCCCTATGTGGGGAATTGTAGCTTTAAATTTTCACCCAACTTCCCACTCCTATTCCCAGGCCCATTTTTGGCACAGCTCTCCTAATCGAGGGATACCTAGGATGCACTGGGTCATGAACAATGGAATTTCCTCTCTATAAATTACCATTTTTAATGGCTGTGCATTTTGTATGTGTACACCCAATGTAGTAAAGTGTAACATTACAGTGCAGTTTTTAATTTAGATTTTCATTAATTTCATTGTGGTAGCACTAATCTTGTCACAATTCCATTCAGTCCATTCATTTAGTGATGAATGTTTGGTAGGATAGGCTCCTCTAGCACTGTCTGCATTCATAAACTGTGTAAGCTGCAGTGCAGCAGATTCTGAAATTTAAAGTGATTTTACAGCTGAAAAAACATCTAAATTCATTTCCAAAGAAAAAATGTAAAAGTGCCACAATCTTTTCTGATTCACAACACAACCATTTTACAGGTGGGGTCTGAGCTACAAATGAACAGTTCTAATGGACGGTTGAAGAAGGACACATTGACATATTTCATAGCACTTTATAAAATGCTGCACTGTACAGCACTTAAAATAGGGCTGCAAAATATGTTAATGTATTTGTTACTAATATATCTTATTGCTGTACTGCTTTTACGATGCAACAGCAGCATGCAAGGATAAAGCGGTATAAAGCGACAGCTCTCTGACTGCTGCAGGGCAGCAAAGATATTTCAGTATTTTAAAAATAAAATTTGTCTCCACTCCTTTCCTAAACAGGCCAACTCGTGCTAGGATATGGTGCCACAAAGAAGGGTTTCACAATGGAAACAAATCTGGTCTACACATACATGCACACACTGTCCAGCAGGAGTCACTGGATGGTAATCAGGCAGGTAACATTCGTGCCACAAAAGTGCCAGGCAATGACTATCTCCAACAAGCGAGAGTCTAACCACCTCCCCATGACTTTCAACGGTATTACCATCACCGAATCCACCACCATCAACATCCTGGGGTCACCATTGACCAGAAACTTAACTGGACCAGCCACATAAATGCTGTGGCAACAAGAGCAGGTCAGAGGCTGGGTATTCTGCGGCGAGTGTCTCACCTCCCGACTCCCCAAAGCCTTTCCACCATCTACAGGAGTGTGATGGAATACTCTCCACTTGCCTGGATGAGTGCAGCTTCAACAACACACAAGAAGCTCGACTCCATCCAGGACAAAGCAGCCTGCTTGATTGGCACCCCATCCACCACCTTAAACATTCACTCCCTCCACCACTGGCGTACCATGGTTACACTGTGTACCATCTACAAGATGCACTGCAGCAACTCGCTAAGGCTTCTTCGGCAGCACCTCTCAAACCCGCAACCTCTACCACCTAGAAGGACAAGGGCAGCAGGCGCATGGGAACACCACCACCTCCAAGTTCCCCTCCAAGTCACACACCATCCTGACTTAGAAGTATATCGCCGATCCTTCATTGTCGCTGGGTCAAAATCCTGGAACTCCCTACCTAACAGCACTGCAGCGATTCAAGAAGGCAGTTCACCACCACCTTCTCAAGGGCAATTAGGGATGGGCAATAAATGCTGGCCTTGCCAGCGACGCCCACATCCCATATACTAATTTAAAAAAAGGAATGGGAACCCAAGCTTTTGTTTGGACTGCTTATAGGCCAATTGTAGTTCCCCTATTACCACCCTGCCTGAAATAAATCTGGCAGTTTCTTGATTTTATGGCTCAGGCCAATACTATGAATCATCATGGCAACTTCATTTGTAACTTATGATCAACAATTTTAAACCTCAATGTTACAAAATATTGAAACCTCCATATCGGAACAAATAGAATAAATATATATACTGCCACCAGTAATAATTTAAATACATTTATCAGTATTCTTGGCTCTCAACATCATGCCTATAGTGCTGCTAATAACACCACAGACCCAAGATTATGGTTAAAATCTGAATTTTAGAAATTCTTACCAAATAAATTCCTTTCTGAGAAAGATATGACCTATTGTTACAAATTAAGAACTACCAAAGATACCTTCTCAGTGGGCAGTGATGTCGGTCACTCCCTCAAGACGTCTGAGCACCTACTTTTTACGTAAGTTGACTACCACTGCCAAATCAAATCAACTTTTATTGTCATTGTTAGTGCACAATTGCAGTACAACGAAATGTAGGCTTGCGGCTCCCGAGAGTGTACAATTTGGATTAGGACACTTAAACATTTCAACATACATTTGTACATATATATTAGCATAAATATGACCATAATAAAGTGCATCGGCAGATGTGCAGGCTTTAGTGTTTATTTGTGGAGTTCAGTAGGATGACAGCCCTGGGAAAGAAGCTGTTCCTAAATCTGGTCGTACGGGTGCGAATGCATCTGTAGCGTCTTCCAGATGGTAGGAGGGCGAACAGACTGTGGCTGGGGTGGGTAGGGTCTTTGATGATGGACCGTGCCCTCCGTAGGCAGCGTTTCTGATATATATGTTCTATGGTCGGTAGCCGGGTGCCGGTAATGCGTTAGGCAGTTTTGACTACCCGCTGCAGGGCTTTCCGGTCATGGGAGCTACAGCTGCTGTACCATACTGTGATACAGTTTGTCAGGATGCTCTCTATAGTGCAGCGGTAGAAGTTAGAGAGGATCAGGGGTGACAGATTACATCCCTTCAGCCTCCTCAAGAAATATAGGCGCTGCTGGGCCTTCTTCACCAGAGAGGAGGTGTTGAGGGACCAGATGTTGAGGCCCCATATCTACTTCTGCGGTAGATTGTCGCCTCTGTGGGGGTGGGGCACAGCGCAGCCTGTTTCGAGGCTGTCAATGACTGATGGCAATTTCGGGATTCCTGCATGTGCCTGCGCGCATGCGCTAAATCCCAGAGTTGCGGTCAGTTTCAAAGGCGGAATGATGGCGAACGCTGCCAGTTCACCATCATCAGGGCCACAAATTCCGGGCCACTAACTTGCATTTATATGGTACCATTCATGGCCTCAGGACGCCCCAAAGAAGTTTACAGCCAATGAAGTATTTTTGAAATGTGGTCACTATTGTAACGTAGGAAAGGGTAGAAAGGACTCCAAAATGTAACACACATATAGAACAGCGTATGTTTAATAACCAGTATATCAATATAATTCAGCAACTGCAGCAGCGCTTCACCTTCCATCTCTCTTCTCTGCCCTCCCTCCACAGAACCTTCTTCATTTTGCCTTGTCTACCCAAATTCTCCCTGGCTTTCCCTGAAATGGAATGAGCCACAGCTCCAGCTTTCCACAGCCCAGTCCCTCAAGATTTGTTACAAGGTCTTCAAAATAATGAAAAGTGTAGATAAGGTGGAAGTAAACAAGCTATTAATCTTGGACAACAAGCACAGGACAGCAGAACACAAGTATAAAATTCAAAAGCTCGAGCAAGGTTAGAGACTAGAAAAAAATTCCCACAGGATGGTTGATACGTAAAACAAACTCCTGATGAAGGGTCCCAGACCTGAAGCGTTAACTCTGTTTCTCTCTCCACAGATGCTGCCTGGCCTGCTGAGTGTTTCCAGTGTTTTCTGTTGTTATTCCTAAAAAAGGTAGTTGATTCCGGTCCAATTGGCACCTTTAAAGGGGAGATGGATTCATATATGTTGAGAAGTGGGATGCAGAGTTATAGAGATATTTAACAATGCTACTTATTTTCTTTCAGGGGAGGTCAGGGAAGGAAATTAGTGTTCGTTAAAGTAAGAGATCAGCAAGTGACGAGAGAGGGAAGTCAATCATACATTAACTCTGAATGGCTTTTTCCTGACAATTATCATGAGACAGTCAGTGAATACAGGGGACATCCCACTGGATTAGAAACTAGTCAACCAATTTCAAGAAGGACGATAAAGCAAACCCAAGTAACTGCAGACCCTTTAGTCTTACATTACTAACTGACAAAATAATGGAACTTAAGGAATTCTAAAGTGTATTCCTAATAAGAAAATAATCTATAAGAGAAAGTTTCTAAAGAGCAACCTTATTGACTTTTTGAGGAAGAGGCATCCCAAGTGCATGCTGGAAACCCCATGATATAGAATATCTAGACTTCCAGGAAGCTTTTGATAAAGTTCAGGTGAAAGGCTGCTCTGCAGCTTAAGGCAGCAGGTGTCCTGGGTAAATGTGGGCCGGAATTTTCACACTGCAGAGCGTGCGGGTTTGGGAGCAGGTCGGCAGTTAAAAGTGCTGAAATTGACCATGTCGGGAATCCGCCATCAGCCCGTCGACTTACGCATTTAACTGGGGCACGTTTCGAAGCATGCCATGGACCTGCTCGGGAGAGGTGGGCGACCTTATTGAGGTAGTTAACTGCTCGTTCAGAGACCCTTAACAGCCTTTTTAATGCGAGGTTTCAACTTTAACTAGTTGTACACGGGATTCACAGACCTCAGGAAGCTCGCCTGTGAAGGGGAGGCAGAGGCTCAGTGGCCGTTGTGCGAGTTCATTAAGTGACTGCTGGAAAAAACATAAATACAGACATCTTACACCTACTTTCTTGCATAAGGGAAAGACTCTTGCTGACACCATTTTGTGCAGAGATTTTGCTTTCAGGAGTTGGCAGGTTATTTTTGCAACCTCAGAAGCCACTATGACCACATGGGAAGTCACTCTCACTACATTGGAGGATTACGCCTCTGATCGCCACTTTACCTATCATCTATCAGATCAGCATGGGTGCCGCTTATGCTGTTTCACCTTGGACCTCAGATTTGGACCAAGATCAGCCCCAGCACCAACAACAGCAGCAGCAGCAATACCACCACCAGCAGCCCTCTCCTCACCGACCTGATGCTCCACAGGAGAGAGGGGATGAACGCAGGGGTGCACCACACCAGAGGCGATACCCCCAACACAGGGTGTACAGGCAGAGGATCAGCTTCCTGGACACGACTGAACAGCAGTACTTCAGGAGGCTCAGGCTATCGCGCCAGACATTTGTAACTTGCTGGAAGACGACCTGCTGCCAAGTGGACCTGGTGGACATGCCTTACCAGTAGGTGTCAAAGTCACCACCGCCCTCAACTTCTTCGCTTCAGGCTCCTTCCAGGGATCTGCAGCAGACATTTGCAGGATCTCGCAGTCGCCCATCAACGACTATGTAAACTTTACCACTGATGAAGCCAGTGTTACTGAGCGGGCGCTCGGCTTTGCGGCTCTGGCTGGCTACTCACAAGTGCAGGGTGCCATCAAGGCACCCCCAGATCACGCAGGAGTGTTTGTGAACCGCAAGGGTTTCCACTCCCTCAATGTGCAGCTTGTCTGCAGCCATAAATAGATCATCATGCACGTGTGTGCCAGATTCCCTGGCAGCTGTCATGACTCTTTCATCCTGTGCCAGTCCACCCTCCCTCAGCTCTTCGTACCTCCAAACAGACTTACCGGTTGGCTGCTTGGAGACAAGGGCTATCCACTGAAGACGTGGCTGATGGCACCCTTGAGGAGGCCAAGCAATGAGACCAGGGAGTGCTGTAATGAAAGCCACATGTCGACCAGATGTGTCACAGAGCAAGCAATTGGCATGATGAGGATGCGTTTCAGATGCCTTGAAAGATCTGGAGGAGCCCTTCAGTATGCACCAGCCAGTGTCTCCAGAATTATCGACGTATGCTCAACAAAGTGCAGCAGCAAGGATTGGAGCTGCAGGAGGAGCAAGGCGCAGAATACAGAGCCTCTTCAGAGGAGGAGGAGGAGGAACCTGAGGTGGAGATGGCACCAGCAGCAGTGCACATTACTGCCCTGGAGGCCTGGGATAGCCTCATAATGGCCAGATTTATTTAACTTGCACTAATGCACCCATCTGGCTCCCAAATGCTGTACCAACTTCCCCCGCCCGCCTCACCGCCCCCACCCCCACCATCACCACAAAGCAGTCCTAAAATGACCAAACCATTCCTGTCAACCAAACCCACCTTGGTCGAGGTTAAGTAATGTCTCACCATTCACTCAAAATGACAAGGCCACTTCCCAGGTAACAGGCAAAAATGGACAAGACGGGAAAGTGGGGCAAAGAACTACATTTATGTGCACTATAAATAGAACTGAAACTTAACACTAACATTTTGGAAAATGCCTATGAGCTTACCCTTGTGCATCTACGATTGTGTCCTTTTACTTTTCCGAGTGCTTCTATGAGGTGCATCCCCTGTGGCTTCAGCAGATGTTGAAGCAGGCCGCTCACTTCCCTGCTGCGACTGCTTAGACACTTTTGGCGGACGTCCTCTGGGTTTTGGAGCCTGTGAAGGCCCCGCCAAAGATTGCTCCTCCTGCAACTGTGCAGGGGCAGACTCGGCCATCGGGATCCAAGGAAGCATGTGGGGTCTGACTGAGGGGGAGACAACGGGGGAGAAGTGGGAGCGCTTTGAGCAGAGCCCTCACTTCCATGTCCCCTCTTACCATCATCCCTCTCATGGGCCACTCTCACTTCCCTGCTAGCAAGGAGCTGGAGAACACCTTGCTGCATATCAGTGAAGCGATGAACACCCAAGTCTACGTTGATATCCCTTCTAGAGATGAGGTCAATAAGAGTGTGCAATCTGTTGTTCACAGCAAGCATATTCTCATTTGACTGGCACATTAGCTGCTCCATGCAGGTGGCCATCCTTTCCATGGAGGAGCACATCGTTGCCATCACCTCGGATATGGTGCTGCTTATGTTGGAAATGGACTCTTCCACTCTCTCTATAATCGCGCACATCGCAGCTGGAAAAGCTGCCAGAGCCTCGCACATTTGTTGCTGCCCCTCAAGATCACCCTCTTTCTCGACAGCCCGAGGCTCAGCATCTGCATGCAGATCAGCAGAGCTTGGAGCATCCTGTGCCCTCCAGCGAGGACTCTCCACTGCTGTCCCTGTTTCCACCATCTGCTCTTGCTCGCTTGTGATGTGTGAGACACCAGGTGACAACACTACTCTATGTCTCGCAGGACCCACCAACGTGTGGGTATCTGCTGGTGCACATTGGTCTGGCGACGGTGCACACACAGAGAATGGAGCTTCCTCTGAGGAATTGTCTTCCTCCTCCGGCTGGACAGTGGTGTGGGGGAGGGGGAGGCACTTAGTGGACCTGTGGGAGAGTAAAGAGATGAATTAGACCTCTTATGATAAGAATGTGTAATGTTATCATTATGCACATGATATTTCACTGGCTGCTGATATCAGTCACCATGAGTGACTGTTGTATGCTATGTGGGGTCTTGTTATGTATTGTGTGTTCTCCTCCCACCTGTGGTGGCGCTGTCACAGGAGATAAATGGTTGGGTATGCTCTCGGTTAAGTTTAGCTCTCTTTGTTCGGAACTTGCCAGAACTTCCTTTCCTTCCAATAAAGCACTTCATGTTTGAATCTCTGTGTTCTGAGTCCTAAATTGTGTCTAGGTAGAAAGGTACCGACACAAGTGGCAACGAGGAGCGGATGAATCTGCGTACGTTACGGGTGCAGTGAGTAAACAGAAAATTTAATTTGAAACGTGAGATGGCTACTATATTAGGAAACATCGGTGATTTTGATGAAAATGTGGAGCAATGGAGCGCATATACGGAACGTTTTGACTATTTTGTATTGGCGAATGCGGTGGCAAATGAAAAGGTCGTGCCTACCTTTTTGAGTGTAATCGGGCCGAAGACTTTCAATTTACTTCGCAGCCTCGTGCAGCCAGATAAACCAGGAACTAAAACATATAAGCAACTAGTGGAAATTCTTGGAGCACATTTTTCACCAAAACCTCTGGTTATTGCTGAGAGATTTAGATTTCACAAACGGAATCAAGAGGAGGGGGAATCAGTGACGATGTTTATTGCTGCTTTAAAAAGGTTGTCGGAACACTGCCAGTTCAAGGAGGTGCTGAATGACACCATTAGAGACAGACTTGTGTGTGGTCTGCAAAATGCAGCCACACTGAAGCGCCTTCTTACCGAGGACAACCTTACTCTTGAAAAGGCCATTGAAGTTAGTGTCTCCATGGAGATGGCGGAAAAGGAGGCTCACCAGTTGAGTTCAACAGGGAGAGTTCACAAGGTGTCGTCTGAGCCGAAAGGTGCGCGGAACGGCACATGTTACCTTTGTGGGAAAACGGGCCATCACGCTAATGACTGCTGGTGTACGGAGCTGGAATGCCGAAATTGTGGACCATTGTCACTTACGAGTTGTTCCGGTGAGCCATAACGGCTGAACATCTCACCAAGTTTCTCAATTGTTTTCTCTGCCGTGGTAGACCTCATCACAGCGACCTCCGGCCACTTGCTACGAGCGTCCACAACCACCATAAACATCTTCCCTTCGAAAGGACCGGCGAAGTCCACATGTACTCGCTGCCACACTTCTGCAGGCCAATCCCAGGGGTGTAGGGTTGCCAGCTGTGGAACATTCCGGACCCTTTGACATGGGGAACATGTTTTGGCTTTCTCCTCAATATTCCCATCGAGACCTGGCCACCAGAAGTAGCTTCTTGCCATTTCCTTCATCCGAACCATCCCACTGTCGTAAAGACAAATGTGAATTATTTCAGTCTTCAGTTGAGTACCTGGGGCATGTGATTGACGCTACTGGCCTGCATAAGGCGCCGCCAAAGGTCAAGGCGATCGTGGAGGCCCCAGCACCCCAGAATGTGAGCCAGTTACGTTCATTTCTGGGGCTACTTAACTACTATGGGAAGTTTATTCCAGACTTAGCAACATTGCTGAAGCCGTTACATCAGTTGCTATGTCAAGGCAAAACATGGAAATGGACTGAACTGTGCAACGAAGCTTTCGCCCAAGCAAAGAAAGCATTGCTGAATTCGGAGGCCCTGACACACTTCGACCCAAAGCTACCCGTGCAGCTAGCATGTGATGCATCACCATATGGTGTGGGAGCAGTCATATCCCACATCATGCCTTCGGGTGAAGAGAAACCTATCGCCTTCGCATCACGCACCTTGAACAAGGCCGAGAGTAACTATGCGCAGATCGAGCGCGAGGCCTTGGGAATCGTTTTTGGAATTCGAAAATTTCATCAGTACCTGTTTGGGAGGAGGTTCACACTCCTGACAGACCACCGTCCATTGACTTCAATCTTCGGGCCCCACACCGGAATTCCGTCTCTCGCTGCAAGCAGGATGCAAAGGTGGGCTTTACTGTTGTCAGGACACACATACAACATCAAATATCGCAAATCAGACTTGCACGGCAACGCAGACAGTCTCTCGAGGCTACCCTTGCCTGTTACTCCCCCAGAGCCTCGTCAGATAGACATCTTCTACTTTAGACAAGTGGAGGGAGCACCTGTCACTGCAGTTCAGGTGCGAAGGTACACCCGCAACGATCCAGTCCTGTCTGAGGTAATGGACGATGTCATTCGAGGGAGAGCGACAGGAAATTCTCCTAGTTTGAAACCTTACATTTCAAAAAGAAATGAGCTCTCCGTCCAGGCAGGTTGTCTTCTTTGGGGACGCCGTGTCATCATTCCGCCACCTCTGAGGGAACCTATACTGCAACAACTTCATACAGGCCACAGTGGGATGGTTCGGATGAAGGAAATGGCAAGAAGCTACTTCTGGTGGCCAGGTCTCGATGGGAATATTGAGGAGAAAGCCAAAACATGTTCCCCATGTCAAAGGGTCCGGAATGTTCCACAGCTGGCAACCCTACACCCCTGGGATTGGCCTGCAGAAGTGTGGCAGCGAGTACATGTGGACTTCGCCGGTCCTTTCGAAGGGAAGATGTTTATGGTGGTTGTGGACGCTCGTAGCAAGTGGCCGGAGGTCGCTGTGATGAGGTCTACCACGGCAGAGAAAACAATTGAGAAACTTGGTGAGATGTTCAGCCGTTATGGCTCACCGGAACAACTCGTAAGTGACAATGGTCCACAATTTGTATCACAGGAGTTTGCAACCTTCCTGCATGTGAATGGTGTCCAACACATCAGGTCTGCGCCCTATCATCCCTCTACTAACGGCCAGGCAGAAAGGTTCGTGCAAACTTTGAAGCACGCCTTGAAGGCATCGCAAGGTCAGGGCTCAATCCACCAACGTCTGAACAGCTTCCTGTTGTCCTACAGGAACGAGCCGCATGCCACAACCAAAACTTCCCCCGCTTCGCTCATGAAGAGGCTGTTGCGGACACGTTTTGACTTACTCAAACCTCCAAGGGCAGAGCAGGTTGTCCATCGTCAACAACAAGCTCAAGTTGAAAAGAGAGAGAAAAGAGCCAAGGAGAGACGGTTTCATCCAGGAGAGCACGTCCTAGCTCGAAACTACAACACTGGACCGAAATGGGTTCCTGCTACGGTGATCGCGCAGACGGGCCCTGTGTCTTACACGGTTGAGACTGCTGAGGACGTCGTCTGGAGAAGACACACAGATCAACTGTTGCTAGGAGCAGAGACAGCCACAGAGGCTCCAACGGCTGGTTGGCCTGAACTGTTTCCAAATGATACCGCAAACCAGCATCCTTTGCCACAGTGCTCTTCTCCAACACAGGAAGTCAAAGAGACTGTTCCACCTGTGCAAACTCCTGACTTTCAACTGACACAGGCATCTTCTCCATCCAGGCCTGTGTCAATGCCTACTGCTGTGGAAGCCAGCAATGACCGCCAGTATCCTGTCAGAGAGCGGCGGCCTCCAAGACGCTTGGATCTGTAGGCTTAATGACTTACCCACAAGACTGGGGCAGAATAAACCCCAGGGTAAAGTCAGGGTTTGAGGCAGTCTACCTCTACCCTAGGTTAGTTGAGTGTATTGAAAGTAACTTACCTATTGAGGAATAATGTGGACCTTCCATTTAAGAGGGGGGGAAATGTTATGTATTGTGTGTTCTATTGTGTGTTCTCCTCCCACCTGTGGTGGCGCTGTCACAGGAGATAAATGGTTGGGTATGCTCTCAGTTAAGTTTAGCTCTCTTTGTTCGGAACTTGCCAGAACTTCCTTTCCTTCCAATAAAGCACTTCATGTTTGAATCTCTGAGTTCTGAGTACTAAATTGTGTCTAGGTAGAAAGGTACCGGCACAACAGGTATTTAATTTTGTCACTAGGTTGCTGGGAGGTCCCCCTCTCTCCATCTCCCACCACCAGCAGCTGCCACTCCACTTATTTCAAGAGCATCCTCCACTGTTGGCGTCAAATTAGTATATATTGGAGGGCCACCTTCAGTTCTTTCTCTTTCTCTCCTGTTCTGGGCTCTCTTCTCCTGCAAGGAGGGAAAGAGGAGAACTTTGAGTGAGAGTGATGGAATGAGTGTAAGGGATGTATGGGCTACATCTGTAGAGAGTGACTATGAGGGAGTGGTATGACATCGCCACATGGCCTCCTTCTGTGGCGTTACTTTGTAGGATTGCATTGGGCTGAGGGTGAATGTCAGTGGCGGATAGTCAGATGGGGATGTGAGCAGGTGTATAGACAGTGAGGGATGGTTGGTGTGAGGATTGACATGCAGGAGTAGGCTTGGGAAGGCAGAGTGACGGGGTTGGGATGACACACACACACACACATCAGGATGTAGTTGAATGTGGCAGTACACTCGCCTTTCCTGACCTCATGAGATCATTAATTCTCTTGCAACATTGAATTCAGGAGCAGCTGACAATACTTCGATGCTCACTTCTTGTGTGATCTCCAGCCATGCCCTCTTGGTTTCACTGGCTGCTCTCTTCCTGTCGCTATCTAGGAATAGGACCTCCCTCCGTGCTCTGACTCCCTGAACCAGGACTTCCAGGAAGGCATCCAAGAACCTGGGCGCAGCAACTCCATCCTTGCTTGCACTCACACAAAACTCTTCGATATATAATAGCCACCTCTCCTAACCAACTGTGTATCTCCTCCAACAACGTTCAACTGGGATGTGTGCAAGGCTCCTTTAAATATCTGAGCTGAAAGTGACGTCATCAGACCCGCTCCATTTAATTGGCCGGGCAACCTGCATGACTGTTTCAATTGATCCAATTCAGTTAAACGCGCAGTGCAGAACACGCTGTTGAAAACTTCAGGATGGCGACACGTTACGTGGCCCGCACGCACCCACCCTGACTCCAAGGTGAAAATTCCAGCCATAGAGTTAGATAAGGAACTGACTGAAAGAGAGGAAGCCGCAGGTATTAATTGTAGTGGTGGGGGAGATTTCAACCGTGGCCCAAATTGGGCAAAGTCAGCAGTGCCCCGGGAAAAGTAAGGAACTCGGACAACACGACTGCGATCTATTCGCTGTAGCTGCTGGAATACTACATCTTTACCAATCAGGTTGCAACACTTGCAACCAGATATCCTAATACTTGAAATACAATGTAAAATGTAGACGCGCGCACACACAAACTACATGTAGAACAGGAAAACTAGTGTTCATCATTTGGAAAGCTCTGATCAGGATCTGTGATACATTTTAATATAAATCTTGTCCTGTTAAGCTAATTTCACACTGTTCTAGTATATATATTATGTATGTACACACACTTTTTCTGATAAAAGGTTCTTCATTCCCACAAGTCTACCACTCTCATGTAACTTACAATAACTAAAGAACTTCCTCTTTGTTCATAAATTAGTATTCCAGTTAATCTGTGTATTGAAAAAAATCTGCATTCAAAATGTATTCTTACAACCCAGTCCCAGTGCCCAGTATATTCATGTTACTACTCTCTGGGAACATACATATCCAACAAAACATACATACCCACTGAAAAGATTGGCTGGAGATTTACCACAACAGGTTTGCATTACATTGACAGCACAAACATTTTATTCCAGGACAAACCCCTTATCTGGAGCGGAGTTCACAAGGAAAGGTACAGCAACTGATTTGACTGGACATTAATTGTCTTTTGCCCTACAACTTCTGTGCCTTGCTGACTGATAAGACATCTAACAAATCTGATACCTGCCAATGTCAATGGACTTAATCGCACCCTATCAGCTATTCTTATCACTGCTACAGGGTGTCATTTTAGGACCTTTGCAGAATTATCTATGGCTTTTAAAGAGGTGAACTGAACACTGTTATCACTTACCCAGTGATGCTTTCCTTAACAGGAAAGCAGTTGTTCGCATTACAAAAACATACTGTTATTTCTAGTCATTGGGAAAGGGTTTCCTTTCAGATACATTTTAAGTCAGCCTCTGCTGCCTAAAACTCTTGTTTTATATCTTTATATACACCTGCACCAATCATCTGTATTTTGATTTACAGTAACATTGCATTTCGACATCAAGCACATTTTATTCTGAGAGTTTTTATTCCGAATTGGCATTGCTTCATACCTGATGACATTTAATCACAGTGCAAGAGTACAACAAAGATAAAAGGAATGACCAAAATGCAATTCGAGGGGTTGGTTTGAAGTCCTAGTGTCACCCTGCCAGCCATTCTGTACATAGAAGAGCCCAGATTAAACACACTATTGCCAGGGGGAGGAATATTATTTTGTTAGACACCTCTGACAACAAACAGGTCATAGGTCAGGCACATACATGTTCCTTATACACATATATCTCTCATAAATAGAGGGGAAAAAATCCAAAAATGATGGAAATACTCAACAGGTCCATCAGCACTCAGAGAAAAGACAGGTTAATATTTCAGGTGTAGGCTCTTCATCAGAACATGGATAACAGGCCTGTGACTGAAAAGTCAACCTGTCTTCTCTCTTTTCAGGTGCGGACAGACCTGTTGTGTATTTCCAGCGGATATTATAACCCACTGACAGTGTGGAGGGGCCACACAAAATAAAAAGTCACTTTTAATGTATTAAAGAGGGATAAATAGTTGCTGCAGAATAGTTTTTCAACTTGATGTTTTAAGAATATCTCAAAAGAATAAAAGAAGAACGGTGAAAACATTCTCACTCAGATATAACACTTCAGGAAGTTGTATGCCAAAAGTGTTCGAAACACTAAAAACAAACTATTATGCGCTTGCCAGTCGTGGCAGGGAGCAGCAGTGGAAACAGCCTCTCACGTTCTTGCAACGTTTGTAAAGTTACTTCATGGAAATCGATCGGAGGGAAGATGAAACGGGGACTGATTTGGGTATGGGCATCGAGTACCAATACAGAGTTAAAGAAATACTCGGACAGTCCTATTCTGGAGCGTTTTTGTAGATTTTAAACAAATAAACCTACTTCTAAGTGGGAAATATTGTTTAAAAAACAGCTTCCCATGCAGTTTCTGATTGGAACAGCTACCTTTGCCGAATGTTTAAAGCTGAGTGCTTAAAGACAACGCTTCAGTGTCAGCTTTTGACATAGCAACAGTTGGGGTGGGGGAAGGTGCTTAGTAAAGTCTAGGACCTAAGCCCTTCGTACCAAAATGTCATGATTCGCCACAAAATGGCTGCTCCACTTAGGAAGTGGTGAGATTTTAAAATCTTTTAAAATTTAGAGAAAAAAAAATGGGGTGGGGGGGGCATTGTTAAGTATTTTTGATCAGAATATTCTCACGGGTAAGGCCATTGTAGACGATTGTCACATCATAATTATTTCCTGTTAACAAGATGCTTCCTGTCCAAGGTCACTGGTTTGTGGCTGTCTCAGAAAAATGGACAGAAGTACAGATCCACAAAACACCAACAGAATCCTATAATCAGGTCATAAAATTGAATTGGTTTTCATGGTCCTAAATGCAAATGGATGGGGATCATGGGAATGAGTTTCACAAAATAAAATGAGTATTTCCACACAAAAAAAAATGGAATTCAACTTGTTCAGTCACTAAAGTAGTGACCCCATTCAAGGACCAATTCATTTTTAATCATTAGGCTAATAAGTAATGAAATATAAACCTCATTTGTCAGTTTGCTTTTTTCCCCTCCAATTTGTTTATTAAATATACATTACCTGAACTTCTGTAAAGGACTGTTTGTTTTTCAATAAAAACTCAAAAAACTATATTCAAGCTGAGAATAGTTTTATCATTGGCCCTACTGAGAAGCAGCTGTACAGCCATTAAATGTTTGTTTAACTCTCACCCTGATCAACAGCGTCCTCCACTCTGATGCCACATTATTTATATCAGACCTGATTTACAAAATTACAATGCAGTGTGATATTAAGCTACAGAGTAAAAATTTTACATATTTCACAGATTTTTCTGTTTCATTTTTAAAAAGTTATTGGATCAGCATGGTGGATAATGCTGGCACTTGACACACTGGAGGAGATTTTCAGGCCTCCCATCTGGCACAAACGAGACCGAAGTGCCTCGAAAATGGTGGGGTATGACTTACCACCATGTTCCCACTGAAGGCATGGTCGATACCATGGCCTAGAAATTCGTTGGCGCCACCTCTGTTATACAGGCACAAAACAGGCACCTAGGCGGGCGGCATGTTGACACACATTCTGCACCAGAAGTGCACTGCTCACCATAGCCCCCTCCCCAGTCTGACCTATTTCCACGGCTGGAGGCCAGCCGGGCCACCCGATATTGCGGTGATATCATCGGCAGACATGGGGTTAGCTTCCACATGCATGCTGTCTCTCTACCACCTGTCCCAGTGCTTTGCTGCAGCCATTATTTGACATAACTAGTGGCCTTGATGCTGCTCACTGTGCATCAGAAAACACTGATAGCACTTTGGGGGAAAAAAGCACTTTCTGACTGTACAAGTGATCAGCAATTAATTTTTCTGACAGGTTTCCAATCAGCATTGCAATTCACACATTATCATTTCTAGCTGAGGAGTTAATTGCATATAGTGCAAGTAAACTGTTGGCTTTTCCCCAATACTTTTGCAGTAAGCAGACAGTCGCCTACGAACCAAGATGTGTACTTTCCATATACGGAGCGTGGGTTAGCGTGCCCAGATTTAACAATTAACCTCTAATTGCAGTACTTTCCTCACTGGAGATTACGTGGGATGCTCACCATATTTTGCGGCCTCTTCCGAAGGGCCAATAAACCCTAATATCAGACCAATGCGTGTAGTTTAAAGCTATCTGGTCAGATTTACTTACAAGTTGAATAATGCATGGAAGCCGTAAGACACAAGAGTACAATAATTAGACTTAAATCATACATTAGCTGTTTTAAAATAAAAATAAGTCGAAAACCCCTGTAGTTCCTTTTCAGTAGTTTCTAAACAGCAGTTTTGGATGGCAGTTATGCTGTGGCTCAGTGGGTAGCACACTCGCCTCTGAGTCAGAAGGTTGTAGGTTCAAGTCCCACTCCAGGGACTTGAGCACATAAAGCTAGGCTGACACTGCAGTGCTGAGGGAGTGCTGCATTGTCGGAGGTGCCGTCTTTCAGATGAGACGTTAAACTGAGGCCCCGTCTGCTCTCTCATGTGGACGTAAAAGATGCCATGGCACTATTTCGAAGAAGAGTAGGGGAGTTATCCCCGGTGTCCTGGCCAATATTTCTCCCTCATCCACCATAACAAAAACAGATTATCTGATCATTATCACACTGCTGTTTGTGCGCAAATTGTTGCCGCGTTTCCCACATTACAATCGTGACCACACTTCAAAAGTACTTAATTGGCTGTAAAGTGCTTTGAGACGCCCGGTGGTCGTGAAAGGCGCTATATAAATGCAAGTCTTTCTTTCTTTCCTTTTATGTGGGAGCCCCCCCTCCCTAAATTATATGGATGACCATTATTTGATGTAAAAGCTGGCCCAAACTATTTATTCCCCAGTTGTGCCACTATGAGTAAAAAAAAATTAATACATAAGAACAGAAGTTTCCTGGTCATCTGAGAGTTGGTTTGTTTTTGACATTTGGCTGCAACTGAAGCCACAAACTGGTTAGGGTGGTTGAAATAAAGTCAGCATTCAGAAAGATTAGAATTATCTACTCCAATGTGTGTCCATCCATGTGTCTAACATCTCAAATAAGCTGTTCCAAACCCCAAAGCAACTTTACTTAAGTGGTTTCTGAACAAATGCATTGGTTGCTTTTCCATAGACACTTCTGAATTTTGGTATGGGAAGACTGCTTCTATTTTAACTCAAGTATGTTGAACATTATTTGAAATCAACAGAAATTTCCTGATTGGCATATGAATGTTCATGACTACAGATGATCTCCTCATCCACTGCATAACCAAACTGTAAATGTGGCATAAAGACAACATCAAGCAATGCGACCTTTAACAGGAACAGAAAGACCAACATTGTGATGGTGAATCAATTGGCTTCTGGAAAGATTTTCTTTGCCCTCAAATTTCCTATCTCAAAGAGCACTTCAGAACATTTATACAAGTTGGTCTAAGTCAAATAAAATGGTCTCTTACTGTATCTCTTTGGTCCATCTTCCAAACAGAATGAAAGTGTTAATGTTGCATCATCTTCAAAAAACTCTGTAGCAAAGGCATCCCACCACAGGTTGTCACTCTCCTGTGGACAAAGAATTTTCCAAAAGGAAACAATCAGTGCTGAATGTCCAACTGAATTAGATACAACATAAAACTGCATACAGAATGTGCTCAATCTGAAAATTACAGTCATTTTGAAAAATAAAGACAAGCACTACATTTTTCCTCATTTCAAAGATTATGCAGTTAAATGCTCATCTTCACCGCATGGGTGGTAATCTGGTGAAGCGGATCGCCCGCCCATTATAGAACCCATCCGATTTTCATTTCATCAATGGAGTGAATATCGAGCGGATATAATAACGGGCGGGCAATCCGCTCCACTGGAATACCACCCATGTGGTGAAGACGAACATTTACCCCAATGTTTACTCTTTTTAGCTCTCCTAAATCATTCATTATTCTTCAACAGAGGAGGAGGAGATTACTCTGCACTTGTCCCAATGGCAGTGACACGGGCAAGATCAGGAGCTCACAGTGTGGGGAACAGCAACTGTGAAGACACATTCTCTCATTCTGCAAATAGGTACAGTGTATTCACGGTCCAGAAACACACAAGTAGAATAGCTTCAGGAAGAAGAAAATAATGTTGTCACAAATCTGTAGGCAAAGCTACAAATAATAACAATGATAAATTAAACAAAAAAAAAGACAGGCTGGAAACAGTGTTGATTTCTCTAGTTGGAGGTTGAATTAAAGTCCATTCTCTATATTTGATTTACGTTTCCCCTAGGGGACAAGTTTAGCAGCATAAAAATAAATTTGAAACAAGCTCATGCATATCTTCTGGAGCAGTGAAGTAAGCGTACTACTAGGTAGTGAAGGGAAGAAGAACAGAAGAAAAAAAGTAAGTGTAAGGAAAACAATAATCAATGCTACGCAGTATACAATGTGATATTTTACATATTAAGGATTTGAAACTGTTCTCCATGATGGGTGCAGCCACCAAACTCTCAAGAATCTCGACATAATCTAGCACAAAATGATTCTCTTGATCGGTAGCCCCGCCACTGAACTCAATGTTCACAGTGGATGCAGTATGTACAATCTACAGGACGCAAAGCAGCAACTTACTTTGATAGCACCTCCCTCCATCCGCAACCGCTATCACCTAGGAGACGATGATCAGCAATGTTGCAGAAACACCATCATCTCCGGCTTCCCCTCCCAAGTCACACACCAGCCTGATTTGCACCTATATCGCTGTTCCTTCAGCATTGCTGGGTCAATATCCTGGTATTACTTAGCTAACACCATTACAGGAGCACTATCATCACAAGGATAAAGGTTCAAGGAGAAGGTCCAACATTACTTTCTCAGGGCAACTAGTGATGGAGTAAATACAGTCAACCACATCCCAAGAAAAAAATGACTTAATTGGGGCTTCAAATTGGAACTCCTTCCTATTTCAGCCAACCTGTGTCAGTGTCAAGAAAAAGCACCTGCAGAGTCACGTTCCCTCCACCTGCCAAGTTGAGAATGGTAGGGTTGCTGGCAAGGCCAGCATTTATTGCCCATCCCTAATTGCCCTCGAGAAGGTGGTGGGGAGTCGCCTTCTTGAACCGCTGCAGTCCGTGTGGTGAAGGTGCTCCCACAGTGCTGTTCGATAGGGAGTTCCAGGATTTTGACCCAGCAACGATGAAGGAACGGCGATATATTTTCAAGTCAGGATGGTGTGTGACTTGGAGAAGAACTTGGAGGTGGTGGTATTCCCATGCGCCTGCTACCCTTGTCCTTCTAGGTGGAAGAGGTCGCTGGTTTGGGAGGTGCTGCCAAAGAAGCCTTGGCGAGTTGCTGCAGTGCATCTTGTAGATGGTACACACTGCAGCCACGGTACACCGCTGGTGGAGGGAATGAGTGTTTAAGGTGGTGGATGGGGTGCCATTCAAGCGGGCTGCTTTGTCCTGGATGGTGTTGAGCTTCGAGTGTTGTTGGAGCTGCACTCATCCAGGCAAGTGGAGAGTATTCCATCACACTCCTTACTTGTGCCTTGTAGATGGTGGAAAGGTTTTGGGGAGTCAGGAGGTGAAACACTCACCGCAGAATACCTAGCCTCTGACCCGTTCTTGTTGCCACAGTATTTATGTGGCTGGTCCAGTTAAGTTTCTGGTCAATGGTGACTCCCAGGATGTTGATGGTGGGGGATTCGGCAATGGTAATGCCGTTGAATGTCAGGGGGAGTTGGTTAGACTCTCACTTGCTGGAGAGAGTCATTGCCTGGCACTTCTGTGGCGCGAATGTTACCTGCCACTTATCAGCCCAAGCCTGAACGTCGTCCAGGTCTTGTTGCATGCGCGCATGGACTGCTTCATTATTTGAGGAGTTGTGAATGGCGCTGAACACTGTGCAGTCATCAGCGAACAGCCCCATTTCTGACCTTATGTTGGAGGGAAGGTCATTGATGAAGCAGCTGAAGATGGTTGGGCCTAGGACATTGCCCTGAGGAACTGTTGCAGCGATGTCCTGGGGCTGTGATGTTTGACCTTCAACCACCACAACCATCTTCCTTTGTGCTAGGTATGACTCCAGCCAATGGAGCGTCTCCCCCACCCCACCCCCCGATTCCCATTGACTTCAGTTTTACTAGGACTCCTTGATGCCACACTCGGTCAAGTGCTGCCTTGATGTCAAGAGCAGTCACTCTCACCTCACCTCTGGAATTCTGCTCCTTTGTCCATGTTTGGACCAAGGCTGTAATGAGGTCGGGAGCTGAGTGGTCTTGGCAGAACCCAAACTGGGCATCAGTGAGCAGGTTATTGGTGAATAAGTGCCGCTTGATAGCACTGTTGGCGACACCTTCCATCACTTTGCTGTTGATTGAGAGTAGACTGACGGGTAGTAATTGGCCGGATTGAATTTGTCCTGCTTTTTGTGGGCAGGACATACCTGGGCAGTTTTCCACATTGTTGGATAAATGCCAGTGATGTAGCTGTACCGGAACAGCTTGGCTAGAGACGCAGCTAGATCTGGGACACAAGTCTTCAGCACGATAGCTTGGATGTTGTCGGGGCCCACAGCCTTTGCTGTATCCAGTGTGCTCAGCCATTTCTTGATATCACGTGGAGTGAATCGAATTGGCTGAAGACTGGCTTCTGTGATGGTGGGGACCTCAGGAGTGGGCCAATATGGAACATCCACTTGGCACTTCTGGCTGAAGATGGTTGCAAACGCTTCAGCCTTGTCTTTTGCACTCACATGCTGGGCTCCATCATCATTGAGGATGGGGATATTCATGGAGCCTCCTTCTCCAGTTAGTTGTTTAATGGTCCACCACCATTCACGACTGGAATGTCTGAAATTGTTGAACCCAATGTTGAGACCAGAAGGCTGTAAAGTGCCTAATCGAAAGATGGGGTGCTGTCCCTCGAGCTTCCGTTGAGCTTCATTGGGACAGTGTAAGAGGCCGAGGACAGAGAGGTCAGAGTGGGAGTGGAGCGGGGAATTAAAGTGACAAGCGACCGGATGCTTGGGGTCACCCTTACGGACTGAACGGAGGTGTTCCGCAAAGCGGTCACCCAATCTGCATTTGGTCTCCCCAATATAGAGGAGACCGCACGTTAGCTGTTTCTCTCTCCACGGATGCTGCGTGACCTGCTGAGTGTTTCCAGCATTTTCTGTTGTTATTTCAGATTTCCAGCATCCACAGTATTTTGCTATTTTATCTATAAAATGCAATTGGCAGGTCTCAATTATCAATCTGATTTTGAATGTTAAGGCAATGGCATCCGGTACAGAATATATCCTGGTAGCACAGTGCTAAGGTGTGCTATAAAACTAGTCTGTGCCTCTGATCAGCAACACACTTAACCTCACAACCTCAGTCCTATAGCGTTAGACACGAAGCTATGCACTTCCCAAGGAAGGGAAGGAAAATATTTCCCAACAGCCAGCTCACAGTGGCATTGGCTCACTCAACTGCTCTCATCCAGAGTCCCTGGGGAGAAAAGAGGGACCGGACAGAGAAAAGTAGTTATATTTTGCTCCTACCTCAGAAAGAAATACATGCGTTAAATTTACACACTGAAAATTAAGCTTTTTATCAGTGTATTTTATCACAAAAGCATTACATAATGCAAGTGTACCAGGTCACAATATTTTGCTTCTCCTTCGATGGTCAGGGCAACACGACTTCTATCCATTCAGTTAACTGTCGTAATTCTTTAGTTAACCAAATGAATTTATTCCATTCTTTGAGTACTTTATAGCCAAGAAACAAGATAATTAACTAGTGACACGAAAAATGATGTCACTACAGAAGAATACCTCACTGGTGACCACGCTTTGCACATTCCTTCAGCCCTGAGAAAGACCTTCATAGCTCTTCTGATGCTCATAGATCAACACTCCCAGCACACAGTGGTGCAATATCCTATGTATTAACTCATTTATCTGACAGAGCTGGACTTCAAGGAATAGTGTAATGGTAAATTTAAACATTCAGTGCTTGAAATAGCTAACACTAAAGGAAACTATATTTTGATTCAAATCACTATACCGGCACAAGACAACTGCCAAAGATTTTAAAAATTCTAAACAATCCATCATTGCCTTCAGGTGCATTTTTTCCATTATAATCCCAGCCTGGGCTTCAAATCCTTTCTTTTGATAACATACCTTTAAAATAAGCCATCAGCAAAAACAGAACAAAAAAAGTAAAAAGCACCATTCATAATTTTTTCAAATAATGCACTTCATAAGCTACTGAACAAGAAACCAGTGCTCCTTCTGAAAATGGATTTAGGGCAAGTTGCGATTTTACGTTCAGTGTATGCATCAAACGTGGTTGCAGCAAACCTGTTGAAAGGATATTTATCAGTGTCAGTCGACAATCGGCACTTTCTACGGCCTCAGCCCTATTCAATTACACAGCTCTTGAAGAGGTCCTACATCAAGCCAACTAGCATGAAAGTCCACTCGATGACACCTGATAAACGGATATTGATTTTCACATATCACCCTTGTCAAAATAATTTATAGATGTGTCAGGGCATTTTGTAGAAAAGATCACAGGAAGACAGCCTCTCGGATTTATGAAAAGAATCCACAGGCTTTGATATGCACTGATCAGCAACAATCAGCAGGTACAGTCAATTCATAATCCAACAACAATGGAAATGGTGAATAAATGATGAGAAATGCTGCAGTTTACCCTGACATCAATACAGGAAAGTTTTTACATAATTCACTCAAGCAGATGTTGACCCTGTTGGATGTAAAAAAAATTACAGTGCTCAACAAGTATTACACAGTAATCTGTTATTCCAGCTAAAATGTCACCACTTCAGTGTTTACAAGAATTATATTGACTTAAATTGTACAGCTTTCCCAGACAATCCTTCATGTTTCCATATATATCTTTGCACGTCAATGTAACTTTAATTCCAAAGGACACAGAATTCTCCGCGTTATCTCATTGCTTATTCCTTACAATGTCATTGAATTTTCACAACCCTAAATCTGCAAACTGCATGTTACTAAAACATTCATCTTGCTTTTTTTTCAAAAAAAGCTAAAAGCCTATAATATATGCCTTCTTAACCACCTTATCTACCTGTCCTGCTACCTACAGGGATCTGTAGACATGCACTCCAAGGTCCCTCTGTTCCTCTACACTTCTCAATATCCTACCATTTATTGTATATTCCCTTCATTCATTATAGGGGAATTCAGGAAAGAAAAATAGTATCTATAATAGGTGTTGGTTTTGGCTCAGTGGTAGCACTCTTGCCTCCGAGTCAGAAACTTGTGGGTTCAAGCTCCACTCCGGAGACCTGAGCATATAATTTTACTGACACTTCAGTGCAGTGCTGGGGAAGTGCTGCACTGTCAGAAGTGCCATCTATTGGATGAGATGTTAAACCAAGGCCCCATTTGCCTTTTCAGGTGGATGTAAAAGATCCCATGACACTATTCGAAGAAGAGCAGGGGAGTTCTGCTGGTGTCCTGGCCAATATTAATCCCTTAACCAATATCATCAAAACAGATTATCTGGTTGTTCATCTACTGCTGTTTCTGGGGCCTTGCTGTGCGTAAATTATCTGCCGTGTTCCCCCCCACCCCCGCCATTACAACAGTAACTATGCTTCAAGAAACTTAATTGGCTGTGAAGCACTTTGGAATGCTCTGAAATTGTGAAAGGCGCTATAAAAATGAACGTTTTTTTCTTTATAAAGGAGAGGGATCAACAGATTGTGTTGGAGGGGAGTCCATGATTGAATAATTATACATGGACTCAGGAAGGAACAGGCTTGAGGGACTGGATGGTCCTTTCTCACTCTAGATTTTATCTTATCATGAGATCAGCTAATTCAGGACTGTGATCATCCTAGTTAGTAAAGCATGGTGCCATATCAATTGGTATATCTAACCAATGAATTATCAATGTAAACAGGCTGAAATGCATTTTCACATGTTCCTTTCCAGTAGTGTCAGAATATAACAAGGTGTTGAAAGGGGCATTTGCTTTGTGAAAAAATATTTGGCAAACTTATTTTGTTTGGAGAGGGAGAAAAGTCAGAAAGGCTATGAGTCAAATTAGTCATGATGTTGGTCCAGATGTTGTGGTAGAACGAACAATGAGGCTAACAGCGCTCACGGTTATTTACGTGGAAATTGGACAGTAACTTCTGGCGACCGCACATGTGCAGTTAAATGTGGAAATCAGGAAGTTGCTGTCCAAGATGCCCTGCTCCGCCAAAAGCTGAGCAACAACAATATCTCGCCGAGAGACTCACAATTCATTGAACGGCGTGAAGTACTTACCTCAGACATAGGAACTAAAGTCACCAGAAACTTTAGGGCTTGTTCATTGAAGAGTAAGTGAATTTTTAAACAGGGCTATAAGTCTTAATTACAGTCAAACAACCTCTCTGGCACTGAAAATTAACTTTTACAAGTGCGGCGTCTCATTCCTTCAAATTTTATTTATTGTTGGAGATTTTAAAAATTTAACTTTTTTTTACCGTCTATTTTCTCTCTCTCTCTCTCTCTTAATCCAATCTTTCTTTCCTTCTCTTTATTTCGCTTACTGTACATGATATGGCATTGAATTAAATATTCTAACTGACACTTCCTGGTTCAGACTCTGTGGCTGGAATTTTGCGGGGGATCAGCGGGCGCGATCGGTGGCGGGTTGGTTGGGAAAGTGTTTTTTTTTGACAGCGGGTCGGGACCTCGCTGTCAACTCGCCGCCACGTGCTTTTCCCAATGTCGGGTCTGTCAGCGCTGAGCAGACCAGACAGGCAGCGGCGGGGGACCCAATTAATCTCATTAAGCATCTGTCAACTAGATGCTAATAGGCTTTTTAAACTTATCTTTTCACTTTAACTTCATGGCCATGGGAACCACACTGTTCTGGGGGCCACAGCTGTCAACCTGAGGTGCGAGTTCAGTGGCCATTGCTCCAGCTGATTCCTTGACAGCTTCAACTGTACAGTAAAAGCTCCCACCTGACATCATCACTTTCCTCAGCCACAAGCTGTTTAAAAGTCCATTTCCAGCACAGATTCTGCAGGCTTTCCACTTTCCACCCAGTATCACCTCAATGGAAGAACTCTCTCACCATTGACAGAATGCTTCTGTCATCTGTACTTCACCTGCCATCTATTCCATCAACACGGGTACCCTTTATACTGTCTCACCTTGGTCCTCAGAATCCCTCCATGATCAGCCCCAAAACCAGCAGCACCAGGCACACCAGCAGCACCAACCTTCTCCACAATCACCTGATGCTGCACAGGACAGAGGGCATCAGCACCTGACCACAATGCTGCCCAGGAGACCAGGTATGGCCTCACCATGGCCAATTTACTTCACTTGACGCTGCACACCTTGACTGCCACATGATGTGCCAGGTTGGCACCACCCCACACCAACACCATAAAGCATCCCTACAATGTCCAAGCCATTCCTTTCACACCACCATTGCGGGGGTATCATTATGTCTCACCATTCACTGCAACTCACTAAGCCACTTCCAAAGGTGCACACAAATCTGTCCAAGAACGGAAAGTGTTGAAAATAAAGGTTTCAATGTTTGACAGCACATTAACACAAACTTTACAGAAATATTGGATAAAACACCCAAGTGCCTATCCTTGTGTGTTATTAGTTGGTATGCACTAGGATGAGGGTGCGTGTGAAGGGTGGCTAGAGTAGGGTAGAGAAGGCAGAGTGATGGGGATGTGATGAGAGGCACAGCAGGATGAGGTTGAGTGAGTTGAGACAATAAATCCCCAAAAAACCAAAGTCCTTGTGTTCCAGCAAAGATCCAAACAACATGGACCCACAATAAATTTCACAGTAGGAACAACCAAAATTGAACAAACCACTCACTACACATACTTGGGCTTAAAAATCAGTTCTACGGGAAACTTCAAACTGGCTGTGAATGAACTGAAAGAGAAAGCAAGAAGGGCTTTCTATGCCATCAAAAAATCAATCCAAATAGAAATCCCAATTAGCATTTGGCTCAAAATTTTCAAATCAGTAATTGAACCAATTGCACTCTATGGCAGTGAGGTCTGGGGACCACTAACACAACAAGATTTTGCAAAATGGGACAAACACCCAATTGAGATCCTACATGCGGAATTCTGTAAAAGTATCCTCCGGACTCAAAGGAAAACAGTAAACAACGCATGCAGGGCGGAACTAGGCCAATACCCATTAATAATCACTATCCAAAAAAGAGCCACCAAATTTTGGAATCACCTACAAATGAGCAACCCCCAATGCTATCGCTACGACGCCCTGAAATGCCAAGAGCTGACCATAAAGAAGAATACCCTCAGTCAACTAGTCCTGGGACTCAATAAAGTAACTAATAACAATACTAACAATAACCAGTCCCAGGACAGTGACAGGGTAACACAAAGAATTCGACCCAACACAATCGTCGCTAAGCAAAAGGAAAAATATCTGTCATATTGGGCAGAAACAACAAAAACCCAAAGCAAACTCAATTGCTACTTGGCCCTAAACAGACAATACAACATAGCTGATTACCTGACCATGGTAAAGGATAACAAACTGAGAAGAACCTTGACAAGGTACAGACTTAGCGAACATAGCCTAGCGATCGAAAAAGGCAGACACAGGCAGACCAGGCTGCCAAGAGAAGACAGGATATGCTCTCACTGCAGTCAGGGAGTAGTTGAGACAGAGATGCACTTCCTCACAGCCTGTGGAAAATATCAGGGCATCAGAGAGAATTTCTATCAAAAATTCTCACAAATATGCCCTGAATTCAGAAATCTGACTGACAACCAAAAACTCCCATTCCTACTGGGGGAGGAGAGAAGCTGTGTAACACTGGCGGCACACTATGTTACAGCTTGCCATGAACAGAGGGACAACCAGTAAACTAAGACAAGAGTATATATAAACAAGGCGAAAATATATTTATAAACTCAGGGATATACCTGTTTATACACTGTATGAATGGAACCGCGTTTATGTGTTCAACCATAAATGTATTTTGATGCTTTGGCAACATAAGATGTACCTTATCATGCCAATAAAGCGATTTGTATTGTATTGTATTGTATTGTGTGGCTTTGTACTAACCTTTCGTGATCTACTGAGATAATTGAAAGGTTTGCTCCACTGCACCCAGGTCCTCCTGACGACATTCCTGCTTGTGCATTTCTGTCCAATGTACAACCAGGCTGTTTTTGGTCTCCTGGGGAGGTGTCTTCCGCCCATCGGAAGGGAAGAGGACCTCCCTGCGTGCTGAGACTCCCTCCATAGGTATATGGAAGGAGTCAGGGGAGAACCTGGGTGCAGCCCTGCACCTCTGTGCAGTCATTGTCAGTGTTTGCAGCACCTCAATGCTGGAAAATACTGACTGCACAAATGTCAACATAAAGGTGGCCATGGTCCCTTTAAGGAAACCGGTTGATGATGCATCATGAAATGACGTCACCAGACCCGCTTCTTCTAATTGGCCAGGTAACGAGCTGGATGGGCTGAACAAGCCCCATTAACGGAAAGTAATTTCACAGAGCGGGATGGAGCCAGCAGCGGGGTCGGGACCCGCCACCGACATCGCCCACCTCAGACCCGCCGAGGTAAGTAAAATCGTGGCCTGTATGTCTCAGTAAGGATTCTTCAATCTGATTGGTTAAGGAGATACACCCTCGCTTGTCCTGTTCACACAGGTCCCAGATTCCCTGTAGAGGGCGCCAAGATGTTTTTGCTCTCTAATAACCGCAAGTTCCGGTGCAAAATTCCATCGAAATTCTGTGGGAAAGTGTAAGTGTAATGAATGGCTGGCACGGTTTGTTTGTCGCTGAGAGCAAAATCCGGGCCAAAGTTATATGCAAGTGCAATGATGTGTTGTGATGTGACTTATGCTTGAAAGCAAACACTTTTCTGGTGGAGATGGTGCCCATAAGGGCCAGGCTGCTGTAGCACATTTGCACAACATTTCAATTTGTTACACCCAGATGTTACTAATTTGGGTAGCAGAATCACAACAATACTGAGCACTCCAACCCTTACAAAGAAACTGTAAAAGACCAATTGAAATGTTCCACGGTAAATATTACTGTGCTGGCCCCTACTACCAGGCTGTTTTTGCTCCCAGTATTGTCTCCAGCTTCAGTTCTCCCCAGGCCACATTGTATCCTCTAGCTGAGACAGCAGGCAAGCAAACTGTGCCCAGGCTACTGCCAATCCTGCTCTAGTGACCATTTGGAGATGCACAAGGGCCGTTCAGTGATGACTCTCTCTTGGATTGTTCCTTTTCATACGGGTAAGCACCTTGCCTTTGCTCCACGCTGCAAAGATCCCATGACTGCATGATCACACAAGATCTATCGTGAAGTTGCTCACGGCAGGTCAGATATTGTTATTGTAAGGTGAGCGCTGGGGTGTGAAATTGCATCTCTGTACTGAAACCTTGGTGTCTTATTTGACTTTGAGATGACCTTCCGGCCACATGTCCTCTTCATCTCCAAGAATGCCTACTTCCACACCTGTAGCATTGCCCGTCTCCGCCCTTGCCTCAGCTCATCTGCTGCTGAAATTCTCTTCCAAGTCTTTGTTATCTCTAGACTTGACTATTCCAATGCTCTTCTGGCCGGCTTCCCATCTTCCTGCATAAACTTGAGCTCATCTAAAACTCTACTGCCCGCATCCTAACTTTCATCAAGTCCCTATCACCGATCGCACCTGTGCTCGCTGACCTACATTGGCTCCTGGTTTGGCAGCACCTCAATTTAAAAATTCTTATTCTTGTTTTCAAATCCCTCTATGGCCTCACCCCTCCCTATCTCTAATCTCCTCCAGCCCTACAACCCTCAGATATCTGCGCTCCTCCAGTTCTAGCCTCTTGCAGATCCCCGATTTTAATCACTCCACCACTGGCGCCCATGCCATCAGCTGCCTGGGCCCTAGGCACCGCCCTAAGCCCCTCCACCTCTCCTTCCTTCTTTAAGACGCTCCTTAAAACTTACCTCTTTGACCAAGTTTTTGGTCACCTGTCCTAATATATCTTTAATGTGGCTCTGTGTCAAATTGTGTTTGATAACACTCCTGTGAAGTGCCTTGGGACACTTTACTGTATTAAAGACACAATATAAATACAAGCTTTTGTTGAAAAGATTTGAAAGAAGCTTGTAAGAGTTCTTTTAAGAGATACTGAAATAAGGGCGTTTTAACTGCTTCCTGAAAATTATGCAAATGATCTTTTCCTTACCCACTATAGGGAGGTAAAAGAAAAGAAAGACTTGCATTCATATAGTGCCTTTCATGACCACTGGATGTCCCAAAGTGATTTACAGCCAATGAAGTACCGTTGAAGTGTAATCACTGTTGTAATGTAGGTAAATATATGAATTTGCTTTCCACACATAAGGCTGTGACATCAGTAAATAAATCTAGCTTGCAACACAGGAGGCAACTCTTTACTGTCCATTTGTTAGGACCTAGGTTCTTATTTGGAAGCAAAAGAATATATAAAACTTACGAAAAGCTCAAGCTAATTTCACCTTTCCTTATTTAACAAATATCTGCAGCAGTACTTAATGTTACTGAAATGTCCTGCTTAAGTAAACATCTTTTAACTCAGAACTTTTATTCAGGACCTTCCCACAAATTTGAATTAATGTTGTAATCTTCGCAAAATTTCCACTATTTATATTAATAATTTTGTTTCTACATGTTTGAGTTCTGAGATAAATAAATATAAATAAAATAAATTCAGTTGCTTAACTATTTAGCAATACACTGCAAGATATATATATATTATGCAATGCCACATTTTATAGTGCAAAGAATTGCTTGTCACACATGGTAACATGCTGTATCTACGATATAAGCAACCTCTGATATAGTAAACTACATTGTACATATCAGAGCTCTAATGCTATCTGTAAGTCAGAGGCTGCGCTGTTGTGAAGGGAGGGGATCAATGTTCTTCCTACCACACACCAATCGGGAGGTCCTGCGCAGGCAACTCACAAGCTGTTGCTGCTGGAAGAGATACTGCGCAGCAAATTTAAAGGGACCACGTATGAAAAAATTTTTGAGAGGGAACATTGCAGAGGGATCTGGGGTGTGGTAGTTCAGGGAGGATAGTGCACCTCCAGTGACAGGTTTGGGAAAGAGGTTTGCAAAAGATATCCTCAAAGACAGGAAAATAACTTTTTTTTAAACTGGTGCCTGAAAAATAAAACATTTTCCTTGCCACCTTCAGATGGATACATCAATAAATCATTTTAGAAGAATATAGTTGTTTCGACTACTCAATAAAATTAAAAAGTCAACTGCTGTAACCATTTAGAACACATCACAAAACAAAGATTACTCTGTATGTGTGTGTGTGTCTCTCTCCAAAAATGAATAGCTTTCCCATCAAAATTGACCTAAAAAAAGGTCATGAGTTCATGTGTTGCATTGTTTTTGGAATTCTAGGGATAGGTGCTTATTTGGAATTGCACTCGTCTCTTTACATGCCAGTTTTGCTCTAGGAAGAATATCAGCTCAGGGAGGGATAGGTCTCCAATGGGAAACATTGCATACAAAGAAAATGCAATGCTATCATTTAATCAGTTATTTGGAAAAGTATTTTTTAATATCTATTATAATACAGCATTTTTATTTTCAGAAGTAATTGCTTGGCTTAGTGGAGAATCCAAGCCAGTCAAAAGGATTTTAAATATATATTTCAAGCAATTTGATTGGCTCAGCTTATGCTTGCTTGCTATTAGTAACTGTTGCTGACTGCAAGTTTTTAAAAAATCTGCAAATTTGTAGCTTTCTGTCCGAGTTGCCACGTCGTTTGTGCAAAGCTGCTGAATTTGATCTCAAGTACATCTCAGATAATTTTTTATATATTGTATAATATTGACAGTAAGAAAATGTTTGTGCAGTACTTACATTTGCTAATAGGAGTCACTTGTACATGTAACAAGAAAATTAGAAGCCAAAGACTAGTCATTTTACACAATAGTACTTAACATGCTAAATGCTAAACTTGCAGAACAGGCATGTAATTTGGAAATTAATTTTAATATAGGTAAGTGTGAGGTGGTGTATTTTGGTAGGAAGAATAAGGAAGCAATATACTCCTTAGAAAATAATGTAAATGGGGTAGAGGAGAAAATTTATCTAGAGGTTCACAAATCATTAAAAGTAGCTGATAAGTGTATAAAAAAGCTAATAAATCACTGGGGTTCATTTCTGGAGGGATAGAATTGAAAAGCAGAGACATTATGTTTAACTTGTATGGTTAGACCACACTTAAAGAGTACTGTTCATCATTCTGGTCTCCATATTATGAAAAGAATATAGAGGCCACTGAAGGTGGTGTGAAAAAGATTTACTAGGATGATACCAGAACTGAGAGAATCTTTCCCATCAGGAAAGATTGAACAGGCTGGGGCTCTTTTCTCTAGAAATGAGAAGACTGAGAGATGACCTGATAGATCTCTTTAAGATTATGAAAGGGTTTGACAAGGTAGACGTAGGGATGATATTTCTATTTGTGGGGGAGACCAAAACTAGGGGCTATAAATATCAGACAGTCATTAATAAATCCAATATGGAATTCAGGAGAAACTACTTTATCCAGACAGTGGTTATAATGTGAAACATGCCACCACAAGAAGCAGTTGAGGCGACTAACATAGAAGCATTTAAGGGGAAGCTAGATAAATGCATGAGGGAGAAAAGAATAGAAGGATATGCAGATAGGGTTAGATAAAGAGCGGTAGGAGGAAGTTTGTGTGGAACATAAACACTGGCATGGACCAGTTAGGCCAACTGGCCTGTTTCTGTGCTGTACATACTATGTCATTCTATGAAAAAATTTTATATCTTTTAGTGTTCCTCTAAGGGTTAGAATGGAGCAAGGACATAGAAATAAGATTAAATATAAGAGATTTCGAACAGAGAGCAGGAGAAACACAGTGTTGTGAGGCTGTGGAATGTTCTACCAGAGTTAGTGACTGAAGCAGAGCCTGGTGACATTTAAGAATGGAAGGAAAGGAGAATAACGGGGAAGAATGGGATATGTGAATGAGCAGGCACATGGGATGAAGACTACTGCTCATGTGGAGGATAAACAACACTGACTGGTTGGGCTGAACAGCCTGTTTCTGAGCTTTATTTTATATGTAATTCTATGCATTGCCTATGGGATGGTGGTGCAGGGCTGCCTTCTTGAATCACCACAGTCCTTGCTCTGATCATGCTCCTATGATCACACTAGGTAATGGAATTCCAGGATTTCTGAACTAACAGCAATGAAGCAACAACAATATGGGAGTGATGACGCAAAACAGGCAAAATCGCATTTGTCGACCATATCACATGCCCGATATTCAGTTCCATTGAAGAAAATGGAGCTGAATATCAGGCGGGGCGTATAACAGGCAACCGATGCTATAGCGCTTGTTTGGCATTCCCACCCATGTCAATTTTGACCCACTCCCCCATATGTCCAAGTCAGGATGGTGTACGATTTTGAGGGGATTTTGGAGGGGATGGTGTTCTCATAAGAACATAAGAATTAGGAGCAGGAGTAGGCCATACGGCCCCTTGTGCCTGCCCCGTCATTCAAGATCATGGCTGATCTTCGACCTCAACTCCACTTTCCTGCCCGATCCCCATATCCTTTGATTCCCCTAGAGTCCAAAAATCACAGCCTCAACGACTCAGCATCCACAGCACTTTGGGGTAGAGAATTACAAACATTCATAACCCTCCGAGTGAAGAAATTCCTCCTCATCTCAATCTTAAATGGCCGACCCCTTATCCTGAGACTATGCCCCCTAGTTCTAGACTCTCTAGCAAGGGGAAACAACATCTACCCTGTCAATCCCCCTCAGAATCTTATATGTTTCAATGAGATCACCTCTCATTCTTCTAAACTCGAGAGAGTATAGGCCCAATCTACTCAATCTCTCATCATAGGACGACCCTCTCATCCCAGGGATCAACCTAGGTGAACCTTTGTTGCACCGCCTCTACGGCATGTATGTCCTTTCTCAGATAAGGAGACCAAAACTGTGCACATTACTCCAGGTGTGGTCTCACCAAAGCCCTGTACAATTGCAGTAAGACTTCCTTACTCTTGGACTTGTGGATGGCGAGACTATCCCAAGCAAACACATCTGCAAGAGATGTCTCCATCTCAAATTTCTCCAGCTCAAAGTCATTGAGCTGGAGTGAGAGTTGGAGGCACTGACACATAAGTGAGGGGGAGGAATTTGTGGACAGTTTTATCCAGAATACAGTCACACCCCAGGGGAAAGCACAGGTTCAGGAATGGGAGGGTGTGACCGTTCGGGAGACTGGTCGCGGGGATTTAGGAGAGGTTGAGAACGAGATCCCACAGACACTGGTCCTGTCCAACAGGTACGAAGTACTCGCTGCCTGTGAGGACCAGGAGAAAGACTGCAGGGAGAACACCCACAATGCAGGCCAAGGCACCGTAGGCTGTCCAAGGTTGGGGGGGTGTGGGGAAAGAGCAGAATAGAAATGTGGTAGTGATAGGGGTCTCTATAATTAGGGGGATAGATAGCATCCTCTACAGTCAAGAACGAGAATCCTGAAGGGTGTGTGCCAGGGTAAGGGATATCTCACGACGGCTGGAGAGGAACTTGAAAAGGGAGGGCGTAAATCCAGTTGTCATGGGTCCATGTTGGAACAAACTGTAATGTCATTCTATAGTGGACACTAGGTGGAGCCGTATATAAGACTACACTACCCAGCTGTATATATATATTAAGACTACATTACCCATGAGGCACTAGGCTACCCACAAGGCAACAGACAAGATGGAAGCCTCTACAGATACTGTACCAGTCCACATGTGCTCAATAAAGTAACTAGCAAAAGCTAGCTGTGTTCATAATAAGAATGTCTATTTATTAATGAACATAAGATGGTACCAGGGTGGTGAAGATCTGCTGAAAATTGTGAAAAGCGACATGGAGAATTTGAAGCCACCAGAGCGTTTGAATCTCGAGGAAAAAATCGACTACAATTGGCAGATTTTTAAACAACAATTCGAACTCTACATTGCAGCCATCGGATTCGGTACGAAGCCAGACGCAAGGAAGATAGCGTTGCTGCTTACGGTTGCAGGCCCACAGGCGATAGAGGTATTTAATACATTTGTATTTAATCCAGTGGAGAACAGAGAAAAATTAGAAGATGTGCTAAAAAAATTTGATGCACATTGCTCTCCCAAAAAGAATGAGACCTATGAAAGATACATCTTCTGTTCTCAGACACAGCAGCAAAATGAGACTTTTGATAGCTTTATAACTGATCTGAAACTGAAAGCACAGACATGTAATTTCTCTGAGCTCAAAGCATCCATGATTCGTGACCAGATTGTGTTTGGTATTCATGATAAAAAAAGTCAGGGAACGTCTGTTGAGAGAAACCGAACTAAATTTGGAAAATGCGGTGAAAATATGCCAAGCCAGCGAGCTAGCTCGAAAGCACGTGAAGACTTTCAGTGAAATCAACAATGATGCGATTGTAACGACTGATAATGCTGCTGTCGGTGCTGTGTCCTATAAGGGGAAGAAACATGGGCAGAACAGAAATGAAAAGCAATCGGAGGATGAAATTTTTAATTGTAAACGCTGTGGTTACAAACACCAGTTAAGACAATGCCCAGCGTTTGGAAAAATGTGCACAAAGTGTAATGGAAAGAATCACTTTGCCAAACAATGCTTTTCAAAAGTACAAACTAAGAAAGGGCAACGAGTTAATGTAATTGAGGACACTGATTTAAGTGAGACATTTTTTGTAGGAATGGTGTCATGTGACAATATCAAAAAGGATACAGAAAATGTGCAGCCCTCAGAAATGGACAATGCTGAACATAAAGTTAATGCAGTAAAAGAGGACAAATGGATGATCCCACTGCAGGTAAATGGAGCATTAGTTGCCTTGAAACTAGACACTGGGGCAAAAGCAAACTTAATCAGTATGAGTGACATTAACAATATGAAAGAAAAGCCCAAAATACAGAAAAAGTCAGTACTACTGAAGGACTATAATGGACAGAAAATAGATAGCTTAGGTGTATGCAGACTTAAAGTGACAGTCAAAGACAAAGTGCATCATCTCATGTTTTCTGTTGTGGCTGAAGGACTTGATTCACTACTGGGTGACAAAGCTTGTGAGGACTTAGAACTGGTCAAGAGAGTCTACCGTATAAACTGTGCCATAAGCAGACCAGATGACTCGGTGGATTCTGTAGTGAATAATTTCCAGGATGTGTTCAAAGGATTTGGAGTTCTACCATTCACTTACAAGATCCAGCTAAAGCAGGATGCTCAGCCAGTGGTACATGCTCCACGAAGAGTTCCAGCACCCCTGCGTGACCGGCTCAAGAATGAACTGGACAGAATGACCACACTAGGAGTCATCAGGAAAGTCGAAGAGCCAACAGACTGGGTTAACTCCATGGTATGTGTAAAGAAAAAGAACAATGATCTAAGAATATGCATGGATCCAAAGGACTTAAATGCAAACATAAAACGTGAACACTACCAGATTCCCAAGCGAGAAGAAATCACCAGTGAAATGTCAGGTGCCAGATACTTTACAAAGCTCGATGCCTCACAAGGATTTTGGCAACTAAAACTGGATGAAGAGAGCACCAAATACTGTACCTTCAACACACCATTTGGCAGGTATTGTTTCCTCAGAATGTCTTTCGGGATAATATCTGCATCTGAAATCTTTCATAGAGCGATGGAACACATAATTGAAGGTCTGGAAGGAGTTTGGGTCTATGTTGATGACATCATCATCTGGGGCTCCACACTGAAAGAACACAATGAGAGACTGACTAAAGTGCGACAGAGCATACGCCGGAATGGACTGAAGCTCAACAAAGCCAAGTGTCAGTTTGGCGTCCAGGAAGTCACTTTCCTAGGAGATAATCTATCTGGTAAAGGAATAGAGCCAGATATGGAAAAAGTAAATGCCATACTCAAAATGCCCCGACCCACTGACAAAAAAGGAGTGCTACGCATCATGGGGATGATAAACTTCATTGGAAAGTTCGTTCCTAACTTGTCAGCCAAGACAGCCTGTCTGCGAGACCTGCTACATAAAACAAATGAGTTCGCATGGACAGAAAGACATGAACAAGAGTGGATAAACCTCAAAACAGTGCTGACAACCACACCTGTACTCACCTTCTTTGGCCCAACAAAAAGAATCAAAGTGTCAACGGATGCATCAAAAGATGGCCTAGATGCGGTCTTGCTACAAGCAGAGGGTGAAGATTGGAAGCCTGTTGCCTATGCCTCCAGGTCTATGACTGATACTGAGTGTCGATACGCCCAGATTAAAAAGGAATGTCTAGGCTTGGTAGTTGGACTAGAAAAGTTTCATGGCTACATATATGGACTTCCCACCTTCACAGTTGAGACAGACCACAGCCCTCTGGTTGCCATCATAAAAAAAAACCTGAATGAGATGTCTCCAAGGATTCAACGACTCATGATGAAGCTGCAAAGATATGACTTTGAACTGATCTACACACCAGGCAAATACATAGTGTTAGCAGATGCACTATCCCGAGCACCCACAATGAGTCAAGTGAGCTCTACTGAAGAAGACGTGGATGTTCATGTGAGTATGGTCACTGCTGCGCTGCCCGTGTCAGACACAAAATCAAAGCAAATAGCAGAAGAAACAGTAAAAGATACAGTATTACAAACAGTAATAGAGAACATCCATCATGGCTGTCCAAAATATTTTCACATAAGGTCAGAATTGAGTGTCGCAAGTGGACTATTACTAAAACAGAACAGAATAGTCATTCCACAGGATCTACGTCAAGACATGCTCAAAAGGATTCATGAGGGACACCTCGGAATTGAAAAATGCAAAAGGAGAGCAAGAGACACTGTTTATTGGCCTGACATAAATAAGGACATTGAGAACATGATAGGCAAATGTGAGACATGTCAGAAACACCAAAACAAACAAGCAAAGGAACCAATGATAGTAGCTGACATACCAACAGCAGCATGGCAAAAGGTTGGTATGGACCTTTTTCATTTAAATGGTAAAGACTATCTAATAGTGATTGACTACTATTCTAACTATCCTGAGATGGCGCTGCTCTCAAGCACCACAGCAAGCAGTGTCATAATGCATGTGAAATCCATCTTCGCCAGACATGGAATTCCCAGGATTGCCGTTAGCGACAATGGTCCGTGCTTCAACTGTAAGGAGTGGCAACAGTTTGCAGCACATTATGACTTTCAGCACATCACATCCAGTCCTTTGTATGCTCAGTCAAATGGTAAGGCAGAGAAAGGTGTTCAAGTTCTCAAGCAGCTACTGAAGAAAGCGACAGAAAGCAAGTCTGATCCTTATCTCGCCCTGCTGAGCTACCGAGCCTCACCTTTAGACTGTGGTTCTTCACCTGCTGAACTACTAATGGGTCGCAAGTTGCACACCACGCTACCCTGCTGTGCAAAAGAACAGCAAAGTGAGGAACTGAGACAGAGACTTCAACTGTTAAAGATGAAACAGAAATCATACTATGACAAGTCATCCAAAACTCTAAAACCATTGACAAGGGATGATGTTGTCAGGATTGAGGATCCAGATGCATGGAACAGGAAAGTTACAGTTCTTGAGGAAGTAGGACCAAGGTCATACACTGTTAGAACTGAGGAAGGACAGATTCTCAGGAGGAACCGCCGTTCCCTCCTAAAAACACAAGAGACTATTCAAGACCAGATTGATGACAATGCCGCAACTGCATCTTGTCATTCACCGCCAGAACAATCTCATGAAGACACATCAGACTTACCCGTGTTGAGAAGATCCACACGTGAAGTAAAAGAGCCTGATAGACTTAATCTTTGAGTACAATGTAAAGCTTTGAAAATGTTTATGTTTATAGAGCACTAACAAAAGTGTTACTGATATTATCTTTATTGTTTTCTTGAAAGTTGATTGATATTGATTTTGTTAAACCTCAAAGAAAGGGGGATGTAATGATCAATAACATGTCATTCTATAGTGGACACTAGGTGGAGCCGTAGAGCTGTATATATATATATTAAGACTACATTACCCATGAGGCACTAGGCTACCCACAAGGCAACAGTCAAGATGGAAGCCTCTACAGATACTGTACCAGTCCACATGTGCTCAATAAAGTTACTAGCAAAAGCTAGCTGTGTTCACAATAAGAATGTCTATTTATTAATGAACATAAGAAAACGACATAGGTAGGAACAGGGAGGAGGTCCTGCTGAAAGAGTTTCAGGAGTTAGGCTCTAAATTAAAAATCAGGACTTCGAGGGTAACAATCTCTGGATTATTGCCCGAGCCACGTGCAAATTGGCACAGAAGCAGACAGATCAGGAGAATTAACATGTGGCTGAAGGGCTGGTGTGGGAAAGAGGGGTTCCTTTTCATGAGACACTGGCACCAGTTCTGGGACAGGAAAGAGCTTTACCGATGGGACGGGCTCCACCTGAACCTGGATGGGACCCGTGTCCTAGCAGAAAGGGTAAATAGGGAAGTGGCAAGGGCTTTAAACGAGTAAGAAGGGCAGGAGGGATCCACAAGAAACGTAAGCAAAAAACAGGAAAAGTGAGCATAGGAAAGAATAAAGTAAGGGAGGACATTGATGGCAAGGGAGCAAATAGAGTTATAGAACAGAGACTAAAAAGATGGTTAAACATAAAGTGAGAGGAAATCCCATTAGTTAAACTGTCTGTACAGCAATGCAGTGTCCATAATAAAACAGGGGAGCTGGAGGCAATCATGCGTTGGGAGGAACCGGACATAGTAGGGATTACTGAGAGATGGCTAGAGAAAAATCAGGACTGGGAATTAACCATTGCAAGGTATAACATATTTAGAAAAGATAGAGGGGAAAAAAAGGGGAGGTGGAGTAGCTGTACTTATTAGGGATAACATAATGGCAGTAGAAAAAAGGGACGTAGATATCAGCAAGACAAAAATAGAATCCATATGGATAGAGATAAAAGATAATAAAGAATCAATCACACTAACAGACGTATGTGTAGACCACCCGATAGTGGAAGGGAGGTGGAGGAAGTAATATACAGACAAATTAGAGAAATTAGTAAAAAACATAGAATAATAATCATGGGGGATTTCAACTACCCTGATATTAATTGGATAGAAGAGGTAGATCAAGGGAATGGAGTTCCTACAATGTCTACAGGACTGCTTTCTAACCCAATATGTAAAAAGCCCAACAAGGGAGGATTCGCTATTAGATCTAGTTATGGGGAATGAGCCAGAGCAGATAAGAGAAGTAAAAGTAGGGGAACATATTGGCAATAGTGACCATAATATAATACACTTTAAGATGATAATAGAGAAGGACATAAGTATGACAAAAACCAGGTTAATAGATTGGAGAAAAGCTGATTTTGAGGGGCTGAGAATAGAACTTGGGAAGATAAAATGGGCAACAATATTGGCAATCAATGATGTAGAATGACAATGGGAAACATTTAAAACGGTGTTCAACAGAGTGCTAAAAGGAAAGAACAAATTAAACACAAATGAGACTCCATGGATGAATAAAGGCATAAGGGAACAAATGAGGGTAAGGAAAGAGGCATACATTAAGTACATAGACAGCAGAGGAGTGCATGAGAAGAAAGAATACAAAGGGATTAGGAGAGAAGTCAAAAAAAATTAGGTAGGCAAAGAGGAACTATGAAATTAAATTATCGAGGACCATAAAACAAAACAGTAAAATATTTTACAGGCACATCAATAAAAAAAAGGTTGGGATGGCAATAGTGCCATTAAGGGATAGACAGGACAATATCACAGGTATATAAGGAGATGGCAAAAATATTAACTCATTATTTCGCTTCGGTATTTAACAGGGAGATAGAACAGGTGGACATGACATTGGATAATGAGATGAGTAATGAGATACGTGTATTTAAAATTTTAAAAAGGGGTTATCTATATATCTATCTATCTATCTATCTTATATATATAAAGCGGTCGATCTGTCTGTCAATCCGTCTGTCTGTCTGTATTGTATAAACTCGAAAGTTATAGAGCGTACCTACACGTGTGTTACATCGAAAGAAAGCTTACGATTCCAGAACCGTCATAAGCGTATTTACGTTTCGGCCAGACAAAAATTGCGCCCGCGGTATCCAAAAAACGTTCAACATTCCGCTCATTATCCGCTCATTAGCATCGAGTGACGTCGAGGTCGACCAATCGTACGGTCGAGCGACCCGACGGTCGACCAATCGCTGCGTGGCGGGGGCGGGTTCCTGGCGCGTGCGGGCGGGCCCTCCTAGAGTCGAGTGACGGGACGATTGACCAATCCTACGCTTCGGTGACCTGACGGTGCGTGTGTGGGCGGGCCTTATCGTTCTGAACCGAGGTGAGTCGCCGCCATCTTGATTCCAAACTTTTCATTTCTTTTTCCCGCTTTCTGCGTGTTTCTTTTCAAATCTACATTTCCAGCAAAAAAAAAGTTGCTTTTAAAACACAAATTGTTTTTAAAAAAAGTTAATTAATTTGTAAGTCTTTTCTGTAACATCTAGAATTTTCCTACCTTTCACCGTTTTTCCAGGCCTGTAAGCCTGGGCCTCTGTTGCCCAGCTACGCCTGAGCTAGGCACCTCCCATCGCGCTGAACAAGCGGCTCGCGATCGCCGCCATCTTTGTGAAGGCTGGAGGGGGTGGGCCTGAGCCGAGCGTTGCCACCGCCGCCATGTTCATAAAGGCGGGTGGGGCAGGAGTCAGCGCGCGCGACTTGAGTCCGGCCGGGCCTCACGCGGTAGGTTGCGCGGCGGCGTCTCTCTCTCTGCTCTTGAAGCCGGCTCGGGCGGGAGGCAGGGCTCGGGAGATTGGGCCTCCGGAGATCGGGGGGGAGGGCGCGAGCCTCGGGAGATCGGGGGGGGGGTGGGGCTCGGGAGATCGGGCCTCGTGAGATCGGGGCTCGGGGACATCGGGGGGCGGGGCTCGGGGACATCGGGGGGCGGGGCTCGGGGACATCGGGGGGCGGGGCTCGAGGACTCCCCCCCTCCCCCTCACCCCCCCCTCCTCCCCCCCCAGTCGCTCTCTCTTCCCCCCAGTCGCGCGCTCTCTCTCTCTCTTCCCCCCAGTCGCTCTCTCTCTCTCTCTTCCAACAACAACATGCCCTCAAAAGACCCTCGGCACCGCCGGGCACTTCAGCTAGTATCTATATATATAAAGCGGCTCTTCTGTCTGTCTGTCCCGATATCTGTCTGTCTGTCTGTCCGTGTTCTATACGTTTGAAAGTTATAGAGCGTACCGACGCGCGCGTCGCCTCAAAAGAAAGCTTGCGATTCCGGACCGGTCATAGGCGTATTTACCTTTCGGCCGGACAAAAACCCCGCCCGCGGTATCCGAAAAACGTTCAGCGTTCCGCTCATTAGCATCTCATTAGCGACCGTGTGACGTCGAGGTCGACCAATCGGACGGCGGGTTTCTGGCGCGTGCCATCCTACAGTTGAGTGTCAAGTGACTCGACGATTGACCAATCCTACGCTTCGGTGACCTGACCGGTCGACCAATCGGTGCGTGTGTGGGCGGGCCTTATCCTTCTGAACCGAGGTGAGTGGCCGCCATCTTGATTTTTCACAATTTTTCCCCCCACACTTTCTGTGTGTTAAGGAACTACGGTAAATATTTTAATGATGTCTTAGGGAATTAAATAACAATTTATTTGTGTTTTAAATTGTGTTTAGCAAATGCGCACGCGGTGGGCGGGGCAGTTGGCTCCTCGTTCGAGACCAGGCCTATGTCCGACCCGAGGGGCCACTTAGTTAACCGGCAGCCGAGCCCTGCCTCCTATTCACATCTACCGTCCTTCTTGCATGGGCCTACCGAGCGACTCCTACTCCCTCCTCCACTTTTGCTGCTCTCTATTTATTTAATCTCCTCTTACTCGGCGAAAGATGAGTTTAAAAAAAAAACGAAGAGGCCGCCAGTTGCGCGGCCGCCTTGACGACGGCACGCATTCGCACGGCCCCCGTTACCCCCGGCAACGGGGCACGCCGGCGGTCTTGAAACCACGCATGCGCACGGCCCGCCACCCCGTGACGCCAGCACGCATGAGTTTAAAAAAAATGAAGAGGGCCGCCAGTTGCGCAGCCGCCTTGACGCCGGCACGCATGCGCACGGCCCCCGTGACGCCAGCACACAGCCTCGGGAGATCGCGGGGGGGGCGAGCCTCGGGAAATCGCGGGGGGGGGGGAGAGCCTCGGGAAATCGCGGGGGGTGGACAGCCTTGGGAAATTGCGGGGGGGGGGGGAGAGCCTCGGGAAATCGCGGGGGGGGGGAGAGCGCCTCGGGAAATCGCGGGGGGCGGGGGGGGAGAGCCTCGGGAAATCGCGGGGGGGGGGGGAGAGCTTCTCTGTTCCCCCCCAGTCTCTCTCTGTTCCCCCCTCCCCCCAGTCTCTCTCTGTTCCCGCCCAGTCTCTCTCTGTTCCCCCCCCCCAGTCTCTCTCTGCCGCCCCCCCCACCCCCCCAGTCGCTCTCTCTCTCTCTTCCAACAACAACATGCCCTCGAAAAAGCCTTGGCAACGCCGGGCTCACCCCAGCTAGTCTATATATATAAAGCGGCTCTTCTGTCTGTCGTCTGTCTGTCTGTCTGTCCGTTCGCTATACGTTTGAAAGTTATAGAGCGTACCTACGCGCGCGTCGCGTCAAAAGAAAGCTTGCGATTCCGGACCGGTCATAGGCGTATTTGCGTTTCGGCCGGACAAAGATCGTGCCCGCGGTATCCAAAAAACGTTCAACATTCCGCTCATTATCATCTCATTAGCGACCGTGTGACATCGAGGTCGACCAATCGTACGGCGGGTTCCTGGCGCGTGCCATCCTACAGTTGAGTGTTGAGTGACTTGATGATTGACCAATCCTACGCTTCGGTGACCTGACGGTCGACCAATCGGTGCGTGTGTGGGCGGGCCTTATCGTTCTGAACTGAGGTGAGTGGCCGCCATCTTGATTTTTCACGATTTTTTCCCCACACTTTCAGTGTGTTAGGGAACGAAGGTAAATATTTGAATTATG
>NC_140988.1:171978973-172005781 GCF_052327205.1 Somniosus microcephalus
CCCCCACTTCTCTGCCCCTCCCCACCACACACACTCCACCCCACTCACACACACCAACCACCCTCACACACACCCAACCCCCACACACACACACCCCTACCCCACTCACACGTCACCAACCCCCTCACACACACTCCATCCCCCTCCACACCACACCAACCCCCCTCACACTCACTCACCAACCCCCCACCACTCTCCACCATCCCCCACTCTCACTCACCATCCCCACACTCATCATCCCCCCCCTCTCACTACAACCCCCCACTCACACACCTACCCCACACTCCAACCCCCACACTCACTCCAACCCCACCTCTCTCACCTTCCCCCACTCACTCTCACTCACCTACCATCCCCCCCTCTCTCTCACCTTCTCTTCCCTCTCTCTCTCCTTTCCCCCCTCTCTCTCTCTCTCCTTCCCCCTCTCTCTCTCTCCTTCCCCCTCTCTCTCTCCTTCCCCCTCTCTCTCCTTCCCCCCCCTCTCTCTCTCTCTCCCCCCTCTCTCTCCTCTTATTCCCCCTCTCATCTCCTTCCCCCCTCTCTCTCCTTCCCCCCCCTCTCTCTCCTTCCCCCCCTCTCTCTCCTTCCCCCTCTCTCTCTCTCCTTCCCCCTCTCTCTCTCTCCTTCCCCCTCTCTCTCTCTCCTTCCCCCTCTCTCTCTCTCTCCTTCCCCCTCTCTCTCTCTCCTTCCCCTCTCTCTCTCGTCTCCTTCCCCCTCTCTCTCCTTCCCCCTCTCTCTCCTTCCCCCCCCCTCTCTCTCTCTTTCCCCCTCACTCTCCATCCTTCCCCCTCTCTCTCTCCTTCCCCTCTCTCTCTCCTTCCCCCTCTCTCTCTCCTTCCCCCCTCTCTCTCTCCTTCCCCCCTCTCTCTCTCTCCTTCCCCCTCTCTCTCTCTCCTTCCCCCTCTCTCTCCTTCCCCCCTCTCTCTCTCTTTCCCCCTCTCTCTCTCTCCTTCCCCCCTCTCTCTCTCTCCTTCCCCCCTCTCTCTCTCTCCTTCCCCCCTCTCTCTCTTTCTCCTTCCACCCCTCTCTCTCTTCTCCTTCCCCCCTCTCTCTCTCTCTCCTTCCCCCCTCTCTCTCTCTCACCTTCCCCTCTCTCTCTCTTCCTTCCCCCCTCTCTCTTCCTTCCTCTCTCTCTCTTCCTTCCCACCCTCTCTCTCTTCTCCTTCCCCATCTCTCTCCTTCCCCCTCTCTCTCCTTCCCCCTCTCTCTCTCTCTTTCCCCCTCTCTCTCCTTCCCTCTCTCTCTCTTCCTTCCCCCCTCTCTCTCTCCTTCCCCCTCTCTCTCATCCTTCCCCCTCTCTCTCTCTCCTTCCCCCTCTCTCGCTCCTTCCCCTCTCTCGCTCCTTCCCCCTCACTCTCTCCTTCCCCTCTCACTCTCTCCTTCCCCCTCTCTCTCTCTCTCTCCTTCCCGCTCTCTCTCCTTCCCCCCTCTCTCTTCTCTCTCTCTTCCTCCTTCGCTCTCTCTCTCTTTCCCCCTCTCTCTCTCTCTTTCCCCCTCTCTCTCCTTCCCTCCCTCTCTCTCTCCTTCCCCCTCTCTCTCTCTCCTTCCCCCCTCTCTCTCTCCTTCCCCCCTCTCTCTCTCCTTCCCCCTCTCGCTCTCTCCTTCCCCTCTCTCTCTCTTCTCCTTCCCCTCTCTCTCTCTCTCTCCTTGCCCCCCTCTCTCTCTCTCTCTCCTTCCCCCCTCTCTCTCTCTTCCTTCACCCTCTCTCTCTCTCTCCTCACCCTCTCTCTCTCTTCTTCCCCCTCTCTCTCTCCTTCCCCCTCTCTCTCTCTCTCTCTCTCCTTCCCCCCTCTCTCTCTCGTCCTTTCCCCTTCTCTCTCTCGCTCCTTCCCCCTCTCTCTCTCTTCCTTCCCCTCTCTCTCTCTCCTTCCCCCCTCTCTCTCTCCTTCCCCCTCTCTCTCTTCTCCTTCCCCTCTCTCTCTCTCCTTCCCCCCTCTCTCTCTCTCCTTCCCCCTCTCTCTCTTCCTTCCTCTCTCTCTCTTCCTTCCCCCCTCTCTCTCTCCTTCCCCTCTCTCTCTCCTTCCCCTCTCTCTCTCTCTTCCCCTCTCTCTCTCTCTCCTTCCCTCTCTCTTCTCTCCTTCCCCTCTCTCTCTCTCTCTCTCTCTCCTTCCCCCCTGCTCTCTCTTCTCTCTCTCTTCTCCTTCCCCCTCTCTCTCTCTCCTTCACCCTCTCTCTCTCTCCTTCCCCTCTCTCTTCTCCCTTCCCCTCTCTCTCTCTCTCTCTCATCCTTCCCCCCTCTCTCTCTCTCCTTTCCCCTTCTCTCTCTCATCCTTCCCCCTCTCTCTCTCTCCTTCCCCTCTCTCTCTCTCCTTCCCCCCCTCTCTCTCTCCTTCCCCTCTCTCTCTCTCCTTCCCCTCTCTCTCTCTCCTTCCCCCCCTCTCTCTCTCTCCTTCCCCCTCTCTCTCTCCTTCCCCCTCTCTCTCTCCTTCCCCTCTCTCTCTCTCTCTCTCCTTCCCCCCTCTCTCTCTCCTTGTCCCCCCTCTCTCTCTCTCTTCCTTCCCTCTCTCGTCTCCTTCGCCCCTCTCTCTCTCCTTCGCCCTCTCTCTCTCCTTCGCCCCTCTCTCTCTCCTTCGCCCCTCTCTCTCTCCTTCGCTCCCTCTCTCTCTCTCCTTCCCCCTCTCACTCTCCTTCCCCCTCTCTCTCTCCTTCCCCTCTCTCTCTTCCTTCCCCTCTCTCTCTCTCTCCTTCCCCCTCTCTCTCTCCTTTCCCCCTCTCTCTCCTTCCCCCTCTCTCTCTCCTTCCCCCTCTTCTCTCTCTCTCTCGTTCCCTCCTCTCTCTCTCTTCCTTCCCCCCCTCTCTCTCTCTCCTTCCCCCCTCTCTCTCTCTCTCCTTCCCCCTCTCTCTCTCTTCTCCTTCCCCTCTCTCTCCTTCCCCCTCTCTCTCCTTCCCCCTCTCTCTCTCACCTTCCCCCTCTCTCTCTCTCCTTCCCCCTCTCTCTCTCTCCTTCCCCTCTCTCTCTCTCTTCCCTTCCCCCTCGCTCTCTCTCCTTCCCCCTCTCTCTCTCTCTCCTTCCCCTCGCTCTCTCTTTCCTTCCCCCCTCTCTCTTCCTTCCCCCCTCTCTCTCCTTCCCCCTCTCTCTCTCTCACCTTTCCCCCTCTCTCTCTCACCTTCCCCCTCTCTCTCTCTTCCTTCCCTCCTCTCTCTCTTCCTTCCCCCTCTCTCTCTCCTTCCCCTCTCTCTCTCTCTCCTTCCCCCTCGCTCTCTCCTTCCTCCCCTCTCTCTCCTTCCCCCTCTCTCTCTCCTTCCCCCTCTCTCTCTCTCTCCTTCGTCCCCCTCTCTCGTCCTTCCCCCTCTCTCTCTCACCTTCCCCCTCTCTCTCTCACCTTCCCCTCTCTCTCTCTCACCTTCCCCTCTCTCTCTCTCACCTTCCCCCTCTCTCTCCTTCCCTCGCTCTTCTCATTCTCCTTTCCCCCCTCTCTCTCCTTCCCCCTCTCTCTCTCTTCTCCTTCCCCCTCTCTCTCCTTCCCCCTCTCTCTCTCACCTTCCCCCCTCTCTCTCTCACCTTCCCCTCTCTCTCTCTCACCTTCCCCCTCTCTCTCTCACCTTCCCCTCTCTCTCTCTCCTTCCCCCTCTCTCTCTCTCCTTCCCCCTCTCTCTCTCCTTCCCCCTCTCTCTCTCTTCCTTCCCCTCTCTCTCTCTCCTTCCCCCTCTCTCTCTCTCCTTCCCCCTCTCTCTCTCCTTCCCCCTCTCTCTCTCTCCTTCCCCTCTCTCTCTCTTCCTTCCCCCTCTCTCTCTCTCTCCTTCCCCCTCGCTCTTCTCTCCTTCCCCCCCTCTCTCTCCTTCCCCCCCTCTCTCTCTCTCTTTCCCCTCTCTCTCATTCCCCCCCTCTCTCTCTCCTTCCCTCTCTCTTCTCCTTCCCCCTCTCTCTCTCTCTCCTTCCCCCCTCTCTCTCTCCTTCCCCTCTCTCTCTCCTTCCCCCCTCTCTCTCTCTCTCCTTCCCCTCTCTCTCTCTCCTTCCCCCTCTCTCTCTCTTCCCCTCTCTCTCCTTCCCCCCCTCTCTCTCTCTCTCTCCCCCCTCTCTCTCTCTTTCCCCCTCTCTCTCCTTCCCCCTCTCTCTCCTTCCCCCCCTCTCTCTCCTTCCCCCCCTCTCTCTCCTTCCCCCTCTCTCTCTCTCCTTCCCCTCTCACTCTCTCTCCTTCCCCCTCTCTCTCTCTCCTTCCCCCTCTCTCTCTTCTCCTTCCCCCTCTCTCTCCTTCCCCCTCTCTCTCCTTCCCCCCCCTCTCTCTCTCTTCCCCTCACTCTCCATCCCCCCCTCTCTCTCTCCTTCCCCTCTCTCTCTCCTTCCCCTCTCTCTCTCCTTCCCCCCCTCTCTCTCTCCTTCCCCCTCTCTCTCTCTTCCTTCCCCCTCTCTCTCTCTCTTCCTCCCCTCTCTCTCTCTCTCCTTCCCCCCTCTCTCTCTCTTTCCCCCCTCTCTCTCTCTCCTTCCCCCCTCTCTCTCTCTCCTTCCCCCCTCTCTCTCTCTCTCCTTCCACCCCTCTCTCTCTCTCCTTCCCCCCTCTCTCTCTCTCTCCTTCCCCCCTCTCTCTCTCTCACCTTCCCCTCTCTCTCTCTCCTTCCCCCTCTCTCTCCTTCCCTCTCTCTCTCTCTCCTTCCCCCCCTCTCTCTCTCTCCTTCCCCATCTCTCTCCTTCCCCCTCTTCGTCTCCTTCCCCCTCTCTCTCTCTCTTTCCCCCTCTCTCTCCTTCCCTCTCTCTCTCTCCTTCCCCCCTCTCTCTCTCCTTCCCCCTCTCTCTCTCCTTCCCCCTCTCTCTCTCTCCTTCCCCCTCTCTCGCTCCTTCCCCCTCTCTCGCTCCTTCCCCCTCACTCTCTCCTTCCCCCTCTCACTCTCTCCTTCCCCCTCTCTCTCTCTCTCCTCCTTCCCGCTCTCTCTCCTTCCCCCTCTCTCTCTCTCTCTTCCCCCCTCTCTCTCTCTCTTTCCCCCTCTCTCTCTCTCTTTCCCCCTCTCCTCCTTCCCCCCCTCTCTCTCTCCTTCCCCCCTCTCTCACTCTCCTTCCCCCCCTCTCTCTCTCCTTCCCCCCCTCTCTCTCTCCTTCCCCTCTCGCTCTCATCCTTCCCCCTATCTCTCTCTCTCCTTCCCCCTCTCTCTCTCTCTCTCCTTCCCCCCCTCTCTCTCTCTCTCTCCTTCCCCCCTCTCTCTCTCTCCTTCACCCTCTCTCTCTCTCCTTCACCCTCTCTCTCTCCTTCCCCCTCTCTCTCTCCTTCCCCCTCTCTCTCTCTCTCTCTCTCCTTCCCCCCCTCTCTCTCTCTCCTTCCCCTTCTCTCTCTCTCCTTCCCCCTCTCTCTCTCTCCTTCCCCCTTCTCTCTCTCCTTCCCCCCCTCTCTCTCTCCTTCCCCCTCTCTCTCTCTCCTTCCCCCTCTCTCTCTCTCCTTCCCCCCCTCTCTCTCTCTCCTTCCCCCCTCTCTCTCTCTCCTTCCTCTCTCTCTCTCCTTCCCCCCTCTCTCTCTCCTTCCCCCTCTCTCTCTCCTTCCCCCTCTCTCTCTCTCTTTCCCCCTCTCTCTCTCTCTCCTTCCCTCTCTCTCTCTCTTTCCCCTCTCTCTCTCTCTCTCCTTCCTCTCTCTCTCTCTTTCCCCCTCTCTCTCTCTCTTCCTTCCCTCTCTCTCTCTTTCCCCTCTCTCTCTCTCTCTCCTTCCCTCTCTCTCTCTCTTTCCCCCTCTCTCTCTCTCTCCTTCCCTCTCTCTCTCTCTTTCCCCCTCTCTCTCTCTCTCTCCCCCTCTCAATCTCTCTCCTCCCCCCCTTCCCCCCCTCTCTCTCCTTCCCCCCTCTCTCTCTCTCCTTCACCCCTCTCTCTCTCTCCTTCCCCCCTCTCTCTCTCTCCTTCCCCCCTCTCTCTCTCTCTCCTTCCCCCCTCTCTCTCTCTCATTCCCCTCTCTCTCTCCTCCCCCCCTCTCTCCTCCCCCCCTCTCTCTCCTCCCCCTCTCTCTCTCTCCTCCCCCCCACTCTCTCTCTCCTCCCCCCCACTCTCCTTCCCCCTCTCTCTCTCTCCTTCCCCCCTCTCTCTCTCTCCTTCCCCCCTCTCTCTCTCTCCTTCCCCCCTCTCTCTCTCTCCTTCCCCCCTCTCTATCTCTCTCTCTCTCCTTCCCCCTCTCTCTCTCTCCTTCCCCCCCTCTCTCTCTCTCTCTCTCCTTCCCCCCCTCTCTCTCCTTCCCCCCCTCTCTCTCTCCTTCCCCCTCTCTCTCTCTCTCCTTCCCCCCCTCTCTCTCCTTCCCCCCCTCTCTCTCTCCTTCCCCCCTCTCTCTCTCTCCTTCCCCCCCTCTCTCTCTCCTTCCCCCCTCTCTCTCTCCTTCCCCCCTCTCTCTCCTCCCCCCCTCTCTCTCTCTCCTTCCCCCCCTCTCTCTCTCCTTCCCCCCGCTCTCTTTCCCCCCTCTCTCTCTATCCTTCCCCTCTCTCTCTCTCTCTCTCTCCTTCCCCCCTCTCTCTCCTTCCCCCCTCTCTCTCTCTCTCCTTCCCCCCCACTCTCTCTCCTTCCCCCTCTCTCTCTCTCCTTCCCCCTCTCTCTCTCTCCTTCCCCCCTCTCTCTCTCTCCTTCCCCCCTCTCTCTCTCCTTCCCCCCTCTCTCTCTCTCCTTTCCCCCCTCTCTCTCTCTCTCCTTCCCCTCCTCCCTCTCTCCCCTTCCCCTCTCTCTCTCCTTCCCCTCTCTCTCTCCTTCCCCTCTCTCTCTCTCCTTCCCCTCTCTCTCTCCTTCCCCCCTCTCTCTCTCTCCTTCCCCCCTTTCTCTCTCTCCTTCCCCCCTTTCTCTCTCTCCTTCCCCTCTCTCTCACTCCTTCCCCTCTCTCTCTCTCCTTCCCCTCTCTCTCTCTCCTTCCCCCTCTCTCTCTCTCCTTCCCCCTCTCTCTCTCTCCTTCCCCTCTCTCTCTCCTTCCCCCTCTCTCTCTCTCCTTCCCTCTCTCTCTCTCCTTCCCTCTCTCTCTCTCTCTCCTTCCCTCTCTCTCTCCTTCCCCCTCTCTCTCCTTCCCCCTCTCTCTCTCTCCTTCCCTCTCTCTCTCTCTCTCTCCTTCCCTCTCTCTCTCTCCTTCCCTCTCTCTCTCTCTCCTTCCCTCTCTCTCTCTCTCCTTCCCTCTCTCTCTCTCTCCTTCCCTCTCTCTCCTTCCCTCTCTCTCTCCTTCCCCCCTTTCTCTCTCTCCTTCCCCCTCTCTCTCTCTCTCTCTCTCTCCTTCCCCCTCTCTCTCTCTCTCTCTCCTTCCCCCCTCTCTCTCTCTCTCTCCTTCCCCCTCTCTCTCTCTCTCTCCTTCCCCCTCTCTCTCTCTCTCTCCTTCCCCCTCTCTCTCTCTCCTTCCCCCTCTCTCTCTCTCCTTCCCCCTCTCTCTCTCTCTCTCTCCTTCCCTCTCTCTCTCTCTCTCCTTCCCTCTCTCTCTCTCTCTCCTTCCCTCTCTCTCTCTCCTCCCTTCCCCCTCTTTCCTCTCTCTCCTTCCCTCTCTCTCTCTTTCCCTCTCTCTCTCTCCTTCCCTCTCGCTCTCCTTCCCTCTCTCTCTCCTTCCCTCTCTCTCTCTCCTTCCCCCTTTCTCTTTCCCTCTCTCTCTCTCTCTCCTTCCCACACAGACAGGCAAACTCATTTATATATATCCTTCCCCCCAGTCTCTCTCTCTCTTCCCCCCAGTCCCTCTCTCCCCCGTCTCGCTCTTCTCCCCCCATTCTCTCTCTCTCTCCTTCCCCTCTCTCTCTCTCCTTCCCCCTTTCTCTCTCTCTTTCCCTCTCTCTCTCTCCCACACAGACAGACAAACTCATTTATATATGTATAAAAATTATTTCTACTTTTTAATAACAACATGCCCTCAAAAAAACCCTCGGCACCGTCGGGCACTCCAGCTAGATGATCAAGTGTGCATAAAGTACAAAATTATTAATCTTAAATGTGTGATGTGAGGCTTTACATTCATGTTAATGTTTATATATTTATGTGACCTTTTGCTTATTTTTAAACATTTGCGGAAGAAAGATGTTACTTTCTTAAGAGCTGAGTTGAGATGTAAGAGATTGTTTTATTACCACCCTCCAATTTTTAAATCACATTTACTGGTCGACCAGAGTTGTAAGAGTGGAGGATGCAAGCAGGGAGATTGGGAGATAGGAGATAGCAAAGGTCGAAAGGGGCAATGCCATGGAAGAATCCGTGGACAAAGATTCTGGAATTGATGTTCCCAGGGGGCCAATAGAAGTTGGTAAGTGCACAGGTGAAAGGTGAGCAGGACTTTGCATGAGATTTGAAGGAGTTCTGGCTGAGTTGAAATTTATTAAGGTGGAAGGTGAGAAGTTGAAACTATCCCTCCTCGCTGTGCCTGACAACTGTCTGAGGCTAAACCAGACTGTTCGCAACCTTGGTGTCATATTTATATAGAAGATAGGAGCAGGAGTAAGCCATTCGGCCCCTTGAGCCTGTTCCGCCATTTAATGAGATCATGGCTGATCATCCAAATTCAGTACCCTGTCCCTGCTTTCTCCCCATATCCCTTGATCCCTTTAGCCTTAAGAAATATATCTAACTCCTTCTTGAATATATTTAATGAATTGGCCTCAACAGCCTTCTGTGGTAGAAAATTCCACAGGTTCACCACTCTCTGGGTGAAGAAATTCCTCCTCATTTCAGTCCTAAACGACTTACCCCTTATCCTTAGACGGTGACGCCTGGTTCTGGACTCCCCTGCCATTGGGAACATCCTTCCTGCATCTGGTCTGTCAAGTCTTGTTAGAATTTATAAGTTTCAATGAGATCCCCCCTCATTCTTCTAAACTTTAGGGAATACAAGCCCAATCGACTCAATCTCTCTTCATACGTCATTCCTGCCACCCCAGGTATCAGTCTGGTGAATCTTCGCTACACTCCCTCCATGGCAAGAACATCCTTCCTCAGATAAGGCGACCAAAACTGCACACAATACTCAAGGTGTGGTCTCACCAAGGCCCTGTACAACTGCAGCAAGACATCCTTGCTCCTGTACTCGAATCCTCTCGCTATGAAGGCCAACATACCATTTTCCTTCTTAACCGCCAGCTGCACCTGCATGCTTACCTTCAGCGACTGGTGTACAAGGACACCCAGGTCTCGTTGCACTTCCCCTTCTCCCATCTATTGTCGTTCAGATAATAATCTGCCTTCCTGTTTTTGCCACCAAGTAGATAACCTCGCATTTATCCACATCATACTGCATCTGCCATGCATCTGCCCAATCACCCAACCTGTCCAAATCATATTGGAGTTTCTCCTCACAGCACACACGCCCACCCAGCATTGTGTCGTCTGCAAACGTGGGAGATATTACATCTAGTTCCCTCGTCTAGATCATTAATATATACTGTGAATAACTGGGGTCCTAGCACCGATCCCTGCGGTACCCCACTAGTCACTGTCTGCCACTCAGAAAAATACCCATTTATTCCAACTCTTTGCTTCCTGTCTGCCAACCAGTTCTCTATCCAAGTCAGTACCTTACCCCCAATCCCATGTACTTCAACTTTGCACAGCAATCTCTTATGCGGGACCTTATCAACTGCCTTCTGAAAGTCTAAATGCACCACATCCACTGATTTTCTCTTAACTATTCTACCAGTTACATCCTCAAAAAATTCCAGTAGATTAGTTAAGCACGATTTACCTTTTGTAAATCCATGCTGACTTTGTCCAATCCTGTCACTGTTTTCCAAGTGCTCTTTTATAATGGACTCTAGCATTTTCCCTGCTACAGATGTCAGGCTTACATAATTCCCTGTTTTCTCTCTACCACCTTTTTTAAATAGTGGGGTTACATTAGCTACCCTCCAATCCATGGGAACTGTTCCAGAGTCAATAAAATTTTGGAAGATGACCAGCAATGCATCTACTATTTCTAGGGCTACTTCCTTAAGTACCCTAGGATGTAGATTATCAAGCCCTGGGGATTTATCAGCCTTCAATCCTGTCAATTTCCCTAAAAATACTGATTTCATTCAGTTCCTCCCTCTCATTAGACCCTATGCTCCCGACATCTCTGGGAGATTATTTGTGTCCTCCTTTGTGAGACAGAACCAAAAGTATGTATTTAATTGGTCTGCCATTTCTCTGTTCCCCATTATAAATTCCCCCGATTCTGACTGCAAGGGACCTGGGCTTGACTTCACCAATCTTTTTCTCTTCACATATCCAAAGAAGTTTTTACAGTCAGTTTGTATGTTCCCTGAAAGCTTACTCTCATACTCTATTTTCCCCCTCTTAATTAATCCCTTTGTCCTCCTTTGCTGAATCCTAAACTGCTCCCACTCCTCAGGTTTGCTGCTTTTTCTGGCCAATTTATATGTCCTCTCCTTGGATCTTATGCTATCACTAATTTCCCTTGTTAGCCACGGTTGAGTCACCTTTTTTGTTTTATTTTTATGCCAAACACGGATGAACAAATTCTGTAGTTCATCCATGCGATCTTTGAATGTTTGCCATTGCCTATCCACCGTCAACCCTTTAAGTAACGTTCCCCAATCCATCCTAGCCAACTCGCGCCTCATACCATCATAGTTTCCTTTATTTAAATTCAGTACCCTAGTCTCTGAGTCAACTACTTCACTCTCCATCTTAATGAAGAATTCTATCATGTTATGATCGCTCCTCACCAAGGGGCCTCGCACAACAAGATTGCTGATTCATCCTTTCTCATTACGTAATACCCAGTCTAAGATGGCCTGATCTCTAGTTGGTTCCTTGACATATTGATCCAGGAAACCATCCCGTATACACTCTAGGAATTCCTCCTCCACAGTATTGTTACTAATTTGGTTAGCCCAATCTTTATGTAGATTAAAGTCACCCATGATAACTTATGTGCCCTTATTGCACGCGTCTCTAATTTCCATTTAATGCCATCCCCAACCTCAGCATTACTGTTTGGGGGTCTGTATGCAACTCCCAATAACGTTTTCTGCCCCTTGGTATTTCTCAGCTCTACCCATACAGATTCCACATCATCAGAGCTAATATCCTTCCTTACTATTGTGTTAATCTGCTCTTTAACCAGCAATGCTACCCCACCTCCTTTCCCTTTTCGCCTGTCTTTCCTGAATATTGAATACCCCTGGATGTTGAATTCCCAGCCTTGGTCACCCTGGAGCCATGTCTCCGTAATCCCAATTGTATCATATCCATTTACATCTATTTGCGCAGCTAATTCATCCACCTTATTATGAATGCTCCTCGCATTAAGACACAAAGCCATCAGGCTTGTTTTTTTTAACACTCTTAGACCTTTTAGAATTATTATTTACTGTGGCCATGTTTGATTTACACCCATGATTTCTCTGACTGCCACTTTTGCTTTTCTCCTTCCTGTCTTTTGTTTCTATCCTTGCTTCCCTTTCCTGTCTACCTGCACAGGTTCCCAACCCCCTGCCATTTTAGTTTAAACCCTCCCCAACAGCACTAGCAAACTGCGAGATTGACCGGCCTCTGAAAAAAAGCCTGCGAAAGTGAGTTTAAATGCTCACTGTATTCTCCTGCTGCTCCAGACACCGGCCTCCAACTCGCAGCACTCTGTTAAAACTGCACTCACATATTTGACTGAAATGAGCTTCCAAGCACATATCCGCGCCATCACTAAGACCGCCTTTTTCCACCTCTGGAACATCGCCCGACTCCGCACCTTCCTCAGCTCATCTGCTGCTAAACCCTCATCCATGCCTTTGTTAACTCTAGACGTGACTGTACCAACAGACTCCTGGCCAGCCTCCCACGTTCTACCCTCTGTAAACTTGAGGCCATCCAAAACCCGGCTGCCCATGTCCTAACTCGCACCAAGTCTCGTTCACCGCTTACCCCTGTGCTCGCTGACCTACATTGGCTCCTGGTTAAGCAACGCCTTGATTTCAAAATTCTCATCCTTGTTTTCAAATCCCTCCATGTCCTTGCCTATCTCTGTAACCTCCTCCAGCCCCACAAACCTCCGAGATATCTGAGCTCCTCCAATTCTGGCCTCTTGAGCATCCCTGATTATAATCGCTTCACCATTGGCAGCTGTGCCCTTAGCTGCCGAGGCCCTAATCTCTGGAATTCCCTCACTAAACCTCTCCGCCTCTCTTTTCTCCTTTAAGACTCTCCACAAAACCTACCTCTTTGACCAAGCTTTTGGTCATCTCTCCTAATATCTCCTTATGTGGTTCAGTGTCAAATTTTGTTTTATAATGCTCCTGTGAAGTGCCTTGGGACATTTTACTACATTAAAGGCACTATATAAATACAAGTTGTTGTCAATGAGGAGGGCCCCACAAAAATTGAGTTTGAAAATGACAAAGAAGAAGAAGGACTTCAGTGACAGTAGGAGTGATGCTAACGGATGATATTTTTGAGCTAGAACTAGGCAATGCTGGTAATGGTTGTATTGGGACAGGTAGGAATGGAACCAAGCTCAGGCCAGTAACATAGAGATGTATCATAGAGACGAGGAGGAATGTGTGATTTGACCATGTCTCATTGCAGAGTGATCAAATCTGTTGATAGCAGTGGGAGGGGCAGTCTAATCAGAGAAAGTACATCAGAAATTACAGTGAGTTGGACAGAATAAGTATGTGGGCAGATTAACGCCCAGTGAAATTTAATGGGAACAAGTGCAAGGTACTGCACATGGGAAAGTAAAATAAGCAACACATGCACTCGATGAACAATGTTAAAATAGCAAAGGATGAAATTGAAGGAGACGGAGGAGTGTTCGTGGACTGCACACTAAATATGTCCAACCAATGCAGAGGAGCAATTGACAAAGCCACCAGAATGTTGAACTACACTTCAGCAAGATGTTTCTTTCACATAAAACTCAAGGAAGGGAGCAATTTCTGCTTGACTGTGAGTAACAGGAGATCAAACTGGTTCATCAAAAATGCACATGTAAAACAGAACAAAATGTGTGCTTTCAGTCAGAAAATTCTCCCCAGGTTCCATACCAGCTGGCAGGAAATCTTGGGACCTGAAGTGCACAAATCATAACGTTTAGGTCTAGGCTCATTTACACTGAAGAAGTCAGTGACTAAGTGCAAGTATGTAACTCTCACTATCATGGATAAGCGGTTTGATAAAGGAGAGCCAAGTAGCCACTTGGCTGAAGAATAATGGGTTCAGAAGAGCATCTGGCTGCAAAAGAGCCTTAATATGGAGCAGGTGCTCATATCTGCATCCCTGCTATATCATTTTTGACTGCTGCACCTCAGTGAAAGTGAAAATTCTTTACAAGAATTAAAGACTTGTTCTGTCAATGCCAAGCAATATGGTTGGCAACTACCACAGTTTAGGCCGGCACACCATAATTCCCAGCAATAGATCCAGAAAGGGGACTTGCAGTAATTGTATAATCAATAACAAAAATCATCAGCTACTCCTAAGTAACAGATGATTTGACAGATGTACACATAAAATGGTGAACTTACATGACACTCTATACATCTGTCAATAGTTTAGTATTAAATCTGTCACAGTCAGTTCTTATGAGTCTGAATCTCCTCCAGCACAAGCACAAATGTCAGAAAGATTATTTTATTTTTAAATTTGAAGAAAGAATAGAAAAAGACGCATAGAAAAAGAGGTGTATTCATGTCAGATTGCTACATACTTAACTAGACCACCAAACAAAATGTTGTCATTTCAAGCAATGGAGGTGAAATTCCTCCATTAAGAAAAAAAACAGAATTCCCATTTTTTATGTTACTTAGGACCAGTTAATAAAATCAAACATGCCAAAGCTGCACATTTGATTAGTGGCTAATTATGGAGAAAAACAGACTTTCTCCTATTGTTTCTTAAAAGGGGAATTTAGAGCACATTGATATATCTCAACAAAAATCACCAATCTACAGGATAAATATTAGCATGTAATGTAAATCTCTGATAAAGCACATCCGCAAAAATAAAACAGGCAAAGTTCAGGAAGGGAAACGTGTAGGAAAACAATCCATTAATGAGGCAGGTAAGACTGTCGTCACTATTACCTTGCGAGCAGCACAAGTGTGGCAGTATGATTTTTATTTCTACGCAATGGACACCACATTAGTGTTAGAAAACACAAGGTGCCACACAGACTCAATGGGGCAGAAATTCGGGTCTCCACGGGAGAGTACGCACGGGGTACTCACCCGTAGGCCCAATGGAAGTGCCGGTTTCCTGCATGCACGGCGCATGCGCGGGAAACCGGCACTTCCGTTCCCCTGAAAGCAGGGGTTCAGAGGTCGAACGCGTGCGCGGGAGAGGCTGCGCGTGCGCATCGAACTCGCGTTTTTTTTTGCAGGTTTTCCCGGGAGGGTAAGTCTGTAGAAGTTACACATTTAAAAGCAGGCGTAAGGCCTGCTTTTTACAAGGTAAGTGGTGAATTAATTAAAATTGAAACATTTTTTCCACAGGTTTATTGAGCTGCATGGCACAGGTTTATTGAGCTGCATGGCACTATGCGCGATTCTCAACAAAGTTAATTCCTTATATTTTTGTAACATGTGCATATGAGTGTGTTTTAAAGTAACAATTAAGAGCAATGTCACAAAGGCCCAAGCACAACTGATGAATAAACTGCAGTTTCAGTATGCACATTAACACTGCATCACTGCTGTCTTTGTTTAGCAATAAGACCAATTTTTTTTTTTTTTTTTTTTTTTTTTATAAAAGCATTCGCTGCAAGCTCTGGGGGAAAAAAAAGTGATATACAGGAAACTTTGTTATATCCGGCACCGACGGGACCGAGCTGTTGCCGATCTATCAAAACTGCCGGACATACCAGCGTTAATGTTGAAGCATACGGAGGTTTTCATCTCTGTATCTGACAACAAACACTGTTGCTTAGCAACAGCTTCAAACAGTCGGCCCGTACCTTGGAAGCGTCTCTGTAGCTTAGCAACAGCTTCAGAGAGACTTTCCAGAGCCTGACTGTTGGAAAAAAAGCCACGAGAAGAAAAAAAAACTAAAACGGCTCCTGATTTCTGCCGGTAGATCGAGGTTTCCGGATATACAGCCTCCGGATAAACCAAAGTCTCCTGTACTGGAGAGTATTCCCAAAGGATTTTCTCAAAGACAAGTGATGTCTTACATATTGCTATGCACAACTACCCCAAGAGTTAGGAGGAAAAGGAGCATAAACAAGCTTTCAAATTTAATAGGCTGCCCCTCTGAATTTTTTCACTAGATAAATCAATTCCCTTCATACCAGTAAAGACAATAAAACAGCTGAATTTTTGGTAACAGAAATGCTGCAAGCTGCATCTGAATTCAGTTTTAGATAAGCAGTATGAAAATCCTCAAGAATTGATAATTTAATGAATATTTTTGGTTCATGAATGGATACCATTAAAGCAAAATACAAAACGTTTGTTTATTGCCTGTAATCTATTTTAAAAGCATATTAGCAATACACAATTCATAGATATGTGTTTTAGCTAGCAATGGGGAAGAAAGACCATCAAGCCTTGAATTATAAAACTTCCAAAGCAGGAGCAATAATACTGGTCAAATATTGTTAAAGCTTGACTCATTTATATAGAGAAAAAGTCAGAATTAGGAATGCTGGGGGGAGGTGGAGAAGATCAGTTAAGTGATTAAATTCCAGTGCTGATTATAAATCATCAAATTTGGCAGACATGAAAACAAACAAAAACAATAAAACCTTGCATTTATAACGTATCTTTAAGGTAGAAAAATATCCCAAGGGGCTTCAAGGAGACGCAAGAAAAAATGGATGCTGAGCCAAAGGAGGAGAGATTAGGAGGTGTCCAAAAGCTTGGTCAAAAAGATGGGTTTCAGGAAATTCTTGAAGGAAACGAGGCACAGGGATTAGTAAAGGAATGCCAGAGTGGGACCTGGGTAACTTAAGGCATGGCCAGCACTAGTGGGATAAAGGGAGTGCGTACGCACCAGGGGCCAGATGAATCGAGAGATCAGGGGTTGCGTTGAGTTGTAGAACTAGAGGAGGTTACAGATATAGGAAAGACCAAGACCAAGGAGCAAATAAACATGAGAATGAGAATTTTAAATTTGAGGTGCCAGGGTTTGCGAGTGAATATGTCAACGAGGACTGGGATAATGGGTGAGCAGATAAGATTGTACCCAAGACAGGGCAGTCCCATAGAACTGAACAACAGAGGAGAGGCATAGAAGGAGGAGGATGTGATCGATTGTGTTGAAAGCTGCAGAGAGATCAAGGAGGATGAGAAGGGATAATGTATCACAGTTCACATTCACTAGAATGTTGTTTGGAACTTTGCTTAGGGCCATTTCAGTGCTGTGGGAGGAGAAGACATTATTGGAAGGATTAAACAGTTCATAGAATCATAGAATGATACAGCACAGAAGGCGGCCATTCGGCCCATGTTGCCTGTGCCGGCTATTTGAAAGTGTTATCCAATTCGTCCCATTCCCTTGTTCTTTCCCCATAGCCCTGTAAATGTTTCCCCTTCAAGTGTTTATCCAATTCCCTTTTGAAAGTTACTATTGAATCTGCTTCCACCACCCTTTCAGGTGTGCATTACAGATTACTGCAACTCACTGCTAAAAAAAAATTCTAATTTCCCTTCTGGTTCGTTTGCCAATTACCTTAAATCTGTGTCTTCTGGTTACCGACCCTTCTGCCACTAGAAACAGTCTCTCCTTATTTACTCCATCAAAACCCTTCATAATTTTGAACACCCTTATTAAATCTCTCCTTAAACTTCTCTGCTCCAAGGACAACAATATCAGCTTCTCCAGTCTCTCCATATATCTGAAGTCCAACATCTTTGGTACCATTAGAATCATAGAATCTTTGTCCATTCTAAGATAGACCAGGAATGGGGAGAGTTTAAACTAGCTTGGCAGGGGGATAGGAACCTGAGAGTAGATTCAGAAGGGAGAGAAGCAAAGCTAGAAATGGGAGGCAAAAAATTCGTAAGCGAGTTTGGAAGGCAGAGGAAACAAAGGTTAGAAAATAGACAACAAGGGAGTTTGGCAGTGCTAAATGATAAAAACTTCAAAGCAAGGAGTCTAGGAATAAAGCAGATGAGCTGAGGGCACAGATATATACTTGGGAGTATGATATTATAGCTATTACTGAGACATGGCTGAAAGAAGGGCAGCTGAACATCCCTGGTTACAGGGTTTTCAAACAAGATAGAGAGGAGGATAAAAAAGGAGCGGGGGTTGCAATATTGATTAAAGAAACAAGTACAGCTCTGAGGAGGGATGTTATCTTAGAAGGGTCATCCAATGAGGCCATATGGGTTGAACTGAAAAACAAAAAAGGGGCAATCACACTGCTGGGAGTGTATTATAGATTCCCAAACAGTCAGAGGGAGTCAGAAGAGCAAATATGTCGGCAGATTTCTGAGATGTGCAAAAATAGGGTAGGAATAGTAGGGGATTTCAACTTCTGTAATATTAACTGGGATAAAATTAGTGCGAAAAGGTATAGAGGGAGCAGAATCCTTAACTTTTTTTAGCCAGTACTTAGCAAGCCCAACTAGAGAGGGGGCGGTTCTGGACCTAGTTTTAGGGAATGAAGCTGGGCAGGTGGAAAAGGTATCAGTGCGAGAGCATATTGGTGGTAGTGAGCATAATTCAGGTAGATTTAGGGTAGTTATGGAAAAGAACAAGGATAGACCAGAAATAAAAGTTCTCAATTGGGGAAAAGCTAATTTTACTAAGCTGAGATGTGATTTAGCCAAAGTGGACTGGAGACAAAAACTTGAAGGTAAATCAGTGTCAGAGAAGTGGGAGGCATTCATGGAGGAGATAGTGAGGAAATAACAACAGAAAATGCTGGAAAAACTCAGCAGGTCAGGCAACATCCGTGGAGAGAAATTTGAGTTGACGTTTCGGGTTGGACCCTTCTTCAAAACTGGAAAGAAAAGAAACTAGATCGGAGGCAGGGCTGCGATCGGACAAAAGAATAAAAGAAACAAAAGAAGTAAAAGAGATTAGAAGCTAGACGAGATGGTAATAGGCTGGGATTAGGTGTAAAGTGTACTGGCAGGGCAAAAGATAGCTGCCAGGTGTGAGAGAGAAACAAAAGGAAAGGGGGGGGGGGGAAAAGGAGTGGAACAATTACAAGAGAAAATGAAATGGGGGCCGAGCTTATGATCTGAAATCTGAAAATGAAAGGAGATAGTGAGGGTTCAGAGCAAGTATGTTCCCTTAAAGAAAAAGGGTGGGACTAACAAATCTGGAGCTCCTTGGTTGTCAAGGGTCATACAGGGTAGGATAAAGAAAAAAAGGAAAGCTTATGAAAGATACCGAGGGCTAAATACTGCAGAAACTCCAGAGGAGTATAGAAAGTGCAGGGGTGAAATTAAAAAGGAAATTAGGAAAGCAAAGAGGGGGCATGAAAAAATAATGGCAAGTAAAATAAAGGAAAACCCAAAAATGTTTTATAAATACATTAAGAGCAAGAGGATAACTAAAGTAAGAGTAGGGCCTATTAGGGACCATAAAGGTAACCTGTGTGTGGATGCAGAAGACATGGGTAGGGTTCTTAATGAATATTTTGCGACTGTTTTCACAAAAGAGAGACGCGATGCAGACATTGCAATCAGGGAGGAGGAGTGTGAAATATTAGATGAAATAAACATAGTGAAAGAGGAAGTATTAAGGGGTTTAGCATCTTTGAAAGTGGATAAATCCCCAGGCCCGGATGAAATGTATCCCAGACTGAGAAGTAAGAGAGGAAATAGCAGAGGCTCTGACCATCATTTTCCAGTCTTTTCTGGCTACAGGTGTGGTGCCAGAGGACTGTAGAACTGCTAACGTGGTACCGTTATTTAAAAAGGGAGAAAGGGATAGACCGAGTAATTACAGGCCAGTCAGCCTAACCTCGGTGGTGGGAAAATTATTGGAGAAAATTCTGAGGGGCTGGATAAATCTTCCTTTAGAAAGACACAGTTTAATCAGGGACAGTCAGCATGGATTTGTTAAGGGAAGGTCGTGTCTGACTAACTTGATTTAATTTTTTGAGGGTCGATGAGGGTAATGTGTTTGATGTAGTGTATATGGATTTTAGCAAGGCTTTTGATAAGGTCGCATGGCAGACTGGTCACAAAAGTAAAAGCCCATGGGATCCAAAGCAAATTGGCAAGTTGGATCCAAAATTGGCTCAGAGGCAGGAAATAAAGGGTAATGGTCAATGGGTGTTTTTATGACTGCAAGGCTGTTTCCAGTGGGGTTCCGCAGGGCTCAGTACTGAGTCCTTTGCTTTTTGTGGTATATATCAATTATTTGGACATGAATGTAGGAAGTATGATGAAGAGGTTTGCAGATGATACAAAAATTGGCCATGCGGTTGATAATGAAGAAGAAAGCTGCAGACTGCAGGAAGATATCAATGGACAGGTCAGGTGGGCAGAACAGTGGCAAATGGAATTCAATCTGTAGAAGTGTGAGGTAATGCATTTGGGGGGGGTTAACAAGGCAAGAGAATGCACTATAAATGGTAGGACACTGAGAAGTGCAGAAGATCAGAGGGACCTTGGAGTGCATGTCCACAGATCCCTGAAGGTAGCAGGAAAGGTAGATAAGGTGGTTAAGAAGGCATACGGGATACTTGCCTTTATTAGCCAAGGCATAGAATATAAGAGCAGGGAGGTTATGCTTGAACTAGTTAGGCCGCAGGTAGAATACTGCGTATAGTTCTGGCCACCACATTACAGGAAGGATGTGATTGCACTCGAGGGGGTACAGAGGAGATTTACGAGGATGTTGCCTGGGCTGGGGAATTTTAGCCAGGAGGAAAGATTGGATAGGCTGGGGTTGTTTTCTTTGGAACACAGGAGGCTGAGGGGTGACCTAATTGAGGTGTATAAAATTATGAGGGGCCTAGATAGAGTGGATAGGAAGGACCTATTTCCCTTAGCAGAAGGGTCAATAACCAGGGGGCATAGATTTAAAGTAATTGGTTGGAAGTTTAATGGGGCTTTCAGGAGAAATTTTTTCACCCAGATGGTGGTGGGGGTCTGGAACTCACTGCCTGAAAGGGTGGTAGAGGCAGAAACCCTCATCACATTTAAAAAGTACTTGGATATGCACTTGAAGTGCCATAACCTACAAGGCTACGGACCAAGTGCTGGAAAGTGGGATTAGGGTGGACAGCTTTTCGTCAGCTGGCACGGACAAGATTGGCCGAAATACCTCCTTCTGTGCTGTAAATTTCTATGATTCTGTGGTTACAGCACAAAAGGAGGCCATTCAGCCCGTCGAGCCCATGCCAGCTCTCTGCAAGAGCACTTCAGCTAGTCCCACTCCCCCGCTCTTGCCCTGCAAAATTTTTTCCTTCAGGTACTTATCCAGTTCCCTTTTGAAAGCCACGATTGAGTCTGTCCCCACCTCCCTTTCAAGCAATGCATTCCAGATCCTAACCACTTGCTGCGTAAAAAAGTTTTTCCTCATGTCGCCTTTGGTTCTTTTGCCAATCACCTTAAATCTGTGTCTTTTGGCTCCCAACCCTTCTGCCAACGGGAACAGCTTCTCTCTATCTACTCAGTCTAGACCCCTCATGATTTTAAACATCTCTATCAAATCTCCTCTCAACCTTCTCTGCTCCAAGGAGAGCAACCCCAGTTTCTCTAGTCTATCCATGTAACTGTTGTCCCTAATCCCTGGAACCATTCTTGTAAATCTTTTCTGCACCCTCTCAAAGGTAGTAATCTCTGGATTACTCCGGTGCCGCGAACTAATGAGTATAGAAATAGGCAGATAGAGCAGATGAATGTGTGTGGCTGGAGAGATGGTGCAGGAGGGAGGGCTTCAGATTCCTGGGACATTGGGACCAGTTCTGGGGGAGGTGGGACCTGTACAGGGCGGATGGGTTGCACCTCAACAGAGCCGGGACGATCATCTTGCTGTGGGTGGGGTTTGCTAGTGCTGTTGGGGAGGATTTAAACTAATGTAGCAGGGGGATGGGAAGCCAGCACAGATTTGTTAAAGGCAAATCCTTCCTAAAATGCTGTGCCCAGAAATTGGACACAATACTCCAGTTGAGGTTGAGGCCAAACCAGTGTTTCATAACTTCCTTGCTTTTGTACTCTATGCCTCTATTTATGAAGCCCAGAATCCCGTATGCTTCTTTCACTGCTTTCTCAACCTGCCCTGCCACCTTCAATGATTTGCGCACATATACCCCCAGGTCTCTCTGTTCATTCACCCCCTTTAGGATTGTACCCTTTAGTTTATATTGCCTCTCCTCATTCTTCCTGCCAAAATGTATCACTTCACACTTTTCTGCGTTAAATTTCAACTGCCACATGTCCACCCATTTCACCAGTCTATCTAGGTCTTCTTGAAGTCTATCACTAGCCTCCTCACTGTTCAGTGTCATCTGCAAATTTTGAAATTGTGCCCTGTACAAGTCCAAGTCGTTAATATATACTGTATCAAGAAAAGCAGTGGTCCTAGTACTGATCCCTGCGGAACACCACTGTATACCTTGCTCTAGTCCAAAAAATAACCGTTCACCACTACTCTCTGTTTCCTGTCACTTAGCCAATTTCATATCCATGCTGCCACTGTCCCTTTTACTCTATGGGCTTCCACTTTGCTGTCAAGCCTATTATGTGGCACTTTATCAAACGCCTTTTGGAAGTTCTTGTACACCACATCAACCGCATTGCCCTCATCAACCCTCTCTGTTACCTCATCAAAAAACTCGATCAAGTTAGTTAAACACAATTTGCCTTTAACAAATCTGTGCTGGCTTCCCATCCCCCTGCTACATTAGTTTAAATCCTCCCCAACAGCACTAGCAAACCCCACCCACAGCAAGATGATCGTCCCGGCTCTGTTGAGGTGCAACCCATCCGCCCTGTACAGGTCCCACCTCCCCCAGAACTGGTCCCAATGTCCCAGGAATCTGAAGCCCTCCCTCCTGCACCATCTCTCCAGCCACACACATTCATCTGCTCTATCTGCCTATTTCTATACTCATTAGTTCGCGGCACCGGAGTAATCCAGAGATTACTACCTTTGAGGTTTTGCTCATGTAAAGTGTGGTGCCCATAATTGGACAATACTCCAGCTAGGGCCTAACCAGTGTTTCATAATGGTTTAGCATAACTTTCTTGCTTTTGTACTCTATGCCTGTTTATAAAGCCAAAAATCCAGTATTTTTTTTTTTTTTTTTAAATAGCTTCCCAGTTGTGAGAGAGTTGGGCAGGCAATGGCATGCTTAAGGACCTTGGACAGGAATGGGAGGCTGGAGATGTACAGTATTTAGTGAGGACTGAGGGGAAGGTGGTGAATATTTTGAGGGGGAATATGAGGGACCTTCCCTCCATCATAAGGTCAGAAGTAGGGATGTTCGCTGATGATTGCACAGTGTTCAGTTCCATTCGCAACTCCTCAGATAATGAAGCAGTCTGTGCCCGTATGCAGCAAGGCCTGGACAGCATCCAGACTTGGGCTGATAAGTGACAGGTAACATTCGCGCCACACAAGTGCCAGGCAATGACTGTCTCCAACAAGAGAGAGCCTAACCACCTTGCCTTGACATTCAATGGCATTACCATTGCCAAGTCCCCCAAAATCAACATCATGGGGGTCACCATTGATGAGAAACTCAACTGGACCAGCCACATAAATGCCGTGGCTACTAGAGCAGGTCAGAGGCGGAGTATCCTGCAGCAATTGGCTCACCTTACAACTCCTCAAAGCCTCTCCACCACGTAAAAGGCACCAGTCAGGGATATCATGGAATATTCTCGACAACACTGTAGAAACTCAACACTATCCAGAACGAAGCAGTCCGTTTGATCGGCACTTCACCCACAAGCCCAAACATCAATCCCCCCCAATCACTGGCATACTGTGGCTGCAGTGTATATGATCAACAGGATGCACTGCTCGCCAAGGCTTCTTCAGCAGCACTTCCCAAACCCGCAGCTTCCATCACCTAGAAGGACACAATCACCTCCGAGCTCCCATCGAAGTCACAGACTATCCTAACTTGGACATATATCTCTATTCCTTCATCGTCACTGGGTCAGAATCTGGAAACTCTCTGCCTAACAGCATAGTGGTAGCATCTTCAACACACAGACTGCAGCGTTTCACCCACCACCAAGGGCAACTCCGATTGGGCAATAAATACCAGCCTTGACAGTGATGCCTGCATTCCAAGAATACATTTTTAAAAATTGGGGGAAGCAGCAAAGGTAGCTGAGTAGAGAGGGGTAGATTGTCAACTTGCCACCCAGGGGTGTTGTGGATTGGTTGCCCTGACAAAAACTGCCCAATTTCCATGGAAATGAAAATTGGCCAGTTTCTATAACAAGTGGTCGATCTGTAACCCCAGTTTTATGTCCAGACAGCAAGGTAAAAATTTACCCATGGTTTCTGGCTTGGTGATGTTGTTAACAGTGAGGGTGGTGGGGATGGGGGAGAGGGGTTTAAGGAGGCAGTTGTTAATAGAGAAAAGAAGCCTGGGGTTATCTTTGCCTTTCCAGAAGGCCTCCAGAGTGATTCTAGAATTGTGGGCTATTTTGGCAGAGGAAAGCAAGGCTCAGTAGGGCTTGATGTGGTCATGCCAGATTTAGTGATTAATAGCTAAGGCAGTTGTGTGGCAGGCGTGCTAAAGTTTGTGCCCCCCTGGACTTGAAGAAGTGAAAATGGCGGCTTTACCAGTGGAATGTTCTGGATGAGAGTACGGAAGGTTTTTCTGGAGACAAGGTCATCAAAGGTGAAGGCGGGGTAGTGGTTGAGCAAATCAACAGCTACAAAGGCATTGTAGCAAACAAAGAGCCAAAGGTGAAGCAGCTCTAAGTTTGAGAGTGCAGTTGTATGTGACCTTTTTTTTCCAGGGGCAAAGGTTTGGCCTAGAAAAGAGAAGGCTGAGAAGTGACCTGACAGAGGTCTTTGAAATGATGAAGGGGTTCCACAGGGTAGACAAAGAGTCGATGTTTCCACTTGTAGGTATTTCAAAAACTAGGGGCCATAAATATAAGATAATCACAAATAAATCCAATAGGGAATTGATGAGAAACTTCTTTACCCAAAGACTGGTAAGAATGTGAAACTTGCTACCACAAGGAGTAGTTAAGGCAAATAGCATAAATGCATTTAAGAAGAAGCTAGATAAGCACACGAGGGAGAAAGGAACAGGAGGATATGCTGATAGGGTCAGGTGCAGAGGAGTGGGAGGAGGTTTGTGTGGAGCACAAACACTAGCAGAGACCAGTTGGGCCAAATGGCCAGTTTGTGCTGTAGACTCGATGTAACCCAATGAATATGGGTAGGAGTTTCTATGGAGAAAGAGATTTAGGTCGGACAGAAGGATAGTAAATTTGGAGGAACGAGGGCAAGAGGAACTGCAACAGAGATTAAAATCATTTAGGATTAGAAATAGCTTGGAACAGTGGCTGAGGGAAGAGGGAGGATATCTTAGTGAGAAACTCAGCGTTAGACTATGAGGATTTTAAAGGAGGTGAGAGAGAGGGTGAACAGGGCAAGATGTTTGAAAGAGAAAAGGTGCGAGATGAGTAAATAGAAAGGCAAGCTGTGACTTGGTGATAAGTACCACACCACCACGGTGGCAGTTTGAGCGGGGCAGGTGGTGGAAAGCCTAGCTAGGTGGGGAGGCATCAATACCACCGAAGCGGGTTTCAGTCAAAGCCAGGGTATCAATGCAGTGAAGTTTGGGGCCTTGTTGGTGAGTAAGAGGACATTAGGGAGGGAAACATGGAATGGGTGGTAATTATTGATCCACAGGCAATGCTGGATGAAAAAGTCAGCAAGAGATGAGGATGGGGCAATTGAAGAATGCAGAGAGAGGCCCAAAGGGTAGGTGTGGGCTTGTTCACGGGCAATTCAAGCTTTAGACAGGAGAATCGGAAGGCAGAGGAGTACTGACAGGATAGGCAAGAGGAGGAGGAGGAGGAGAGGAACAGCTGAGGCACTGGTGGAGATTGTCAAGTGGATTGAGGGAGGGGAGTGGAGAATTTACCATAAGAACATAAGAAATAGGAGCAGGAGTAGGCCATTCAGCCCCTCCACCACTCAATAAGATCATGGCTGATCTGATTTTGGCCTCAACTCAACTTTCCCGCCCGCTCCCTATTACGTCCGTGAATGATTGAGACACGGACAGCAGGAGTTAAACAAAAACACGTCTTTACTGGTGGAAGTCAATAGTGAAAACTAAAAACACAGAGGCTCACTAGCGCCTTTTATACAGGGGTGGTCACTGCTGGTATTGCAGTCTGAGACCAGTTATTCTCTTAAAGGTGCATACACAACACTCCCCATAATCCTCGACTCCCCTGTAGCTCAAATATCTGTCTATCTCAGCCTTGAATATATTCAATGACTCCGCCTCCACAGCTCTCTGGGGGTAGAGAAGTCCAAAGAGATTCACGACCCCGAGAGAAGAAATTCCTCCTCATTTCCGATTTAAATGGGCGACGCCTTATCCGAAAACTGTGCCCCCTAGTTCTAGATTCCCCCACGAGGGGAAACAACCTCTCAGCATATACCCTGTCAAGCCCCCTCAGAATCTTATATGTTTCAATAAGATCACCTTTCATTCTTCTAAACTCCAATGAGTATATGCCCAACCTGCTCAACCGTTCTTCATAAAGACAACCCCTTCATCTCAGGAATTAACCAAGTGAAACTTCTCTGAACTGCCTCCAATGCAAGTATATCTCTCCTTAAATAAGGAGACCAAAACTGCATGCAGTACTCCAGATGTGGTCTCACCAGCGCCCTATACAGTTGTAGCAAGACTTCTCTACTTTTATACTCCATCCCCCTTGCAATAAGGGCCAACATTCCATTTGCCTTCCTAATTACTTGCTGTACCTGCATGCTAACTTTTTGTGTTTCATGTACAAGGACCCCCAGCTCCCTCTGTACCGCAGTATTTTGTAGTCTCTCTCCATTTAAATAATAATTTGCTTTTTTATTCTTCCTATCAAAGTGGATAACCTCACATTTTCCCATATTATACGCCATCTGTTAAATTTTTGCCCACTCACTTAACCTATCTAGATCCCTTTGCAGACTCTTTGTGTCCAACCATGAGCCAGCAGAGGTGTGTAGTGGCCTCAAGTGCAAACAGTGCACACCAGTAGATCAGGTGAACTAGCAGAGTGTGTGTAATCCAAGAACAAGGGACAGCAGAGATCGTGGAGCTAGTGTAAGGCAAAGGGCAACTCCAAGGGATCAGGTCCAAGAAACAGCTGTTAGAGTGGCAAGGGTGGTTTTCAACCAAACAATCTAGGACAAAATAAAATTAGCTATTTGGATTGTGGTATCTGAAGACTGGAGTACTGTATACATTACTAGCTGGAGTGCCCGGCGGTGCCGAGGCTTTTTCGAGGGCATGTTGTTGTTGGAAGAGAGAGAGAGAGCGACTGGGGGTGGTGGGGAAAGAGAGAGAGAGCGACTGGGGGGGGTGGGGGAAGAGAGAGAGAGCGACTGGGGGGGGTGGGGGAAGCGAGAGAGAGAGAGAGAGCGACTGGGGGGGGAAAGAGAGAGAGCGACTGGGGGGGAAGAGAGAGAGCGACTGGGGGGGGAAGAGAGAGAGCGACTGGGGGGGGAAGAGAGAGAGCGACTGGGGGGGGGAAGAGAGAGAGCGACTGGGGGGGAAGAGAGAGAGCGACTGGGGGGGAAGAGAGAGAGCGACTGGGGGGGGAAGAGAGAGAGCGACTGGGGGGGAAGAGAGAGAGCGACTGGGGGGGAAGAGAGAGAGCGACTGGGGGGGAAGAGAGAGCGACTGGGGGAAGAGAGAGAGCGACTGGGGGGGAAGAGAGAGAGCGACTGGGGGGGAAGAGACGAGAGCGACTGGGGGGGAAGAGAGAGAGCGACTGGGGGGGGAGAAGAGAGAGAGCGACTGGGGGGGAGAGAGAGAGAGCGACTGGGGGGAAGAGAGACGA